>NC_053501.1:68000315-68340315 GCF_905171775.1 Rana temporaria
GCCGCAAGTTTTCATCGCAAGTGCCTGATTCACCAAGCACTTGCGATGAAAACCTACACCGGCCGCCTCCGGCGCAAGGCGGGCCAATTTAAATGGGCGTGTGCCATTTAAATTAGGCGCGCTCCCGCGCCGGACCTACCGCGCATGCTCCGTTTCCGAACTCCCGCCGTGCTTTGCGCGCCGTGACGTCATTTTTTCGAACGGCGACGCACGTAGCATAATTCCGTATTCCCGGACGGCTTACGCAAACAACGTTATTTTTTAAATTTCGACGCGGGAACGACGGCCATACTTTATACAGCAATACGATTGCTGTGTAAAGTTAAGGCACTAAAAAAACTAACTTTGCGACGGGAAACTAGACTAGCGGCGACGTAGCGAACGCGAAAAACCGCCGGGAATCGCCGTAACTCCTAATTTGCATACCCGACGCTGGTTTACGACGCAAACTCCCCCCAGCGGCGGCCGCGGTATTGCATCTTAAGATCCGACAGTGTAAAACAATTACACCTGTCGGATCTTATGGCTATCTATGCGTAACTGATTCTATGAATCAGCCGCATAGATACTCTGAGAGATACGACGGCGTATCAGGAGAAACGCCGTCGTATCCCCTTTGTGAATCTGGCCCTTAGTTTCTTTGATTATATAGGCAGCGCAGGAATACTTTTACTTCCTCAAATATGAGAAACTGCTGATAAAACGTAAGAGCAGCAAACAGTACAAGGTACACCACACACAACTCAAACCTAAATTGACTTTACAAATTCCATTAAAACAAGAATAGTATTTTATTAAAGCAATTTGCTACTTTCAATCGGTGTGCAAAAACAAACGCATGGACCAGGAACTGTCGTTTAAGATCTCAAAGGTCAAACTTGACAGATAAATGAGTTGAAATGTATTACAAAAATAAAGTGTACATTTTCTCAGGTTGTGAGGTAAGTACACATGTGCCCTCCCTGTGTCTGTGATCTACTTACCCTTCAAGAGGATCCTCTCCCTGAACAGTGGGATTGGGGGCTGATTCCTGAGAACTCATGTCTCTCTTCAGATTCTCCTTTTCCTGGTTGTCTATCTTTATATGCTACAGCTGCTGCTATGACACCTAGTGGACAATATAAAGATTGTTATTTATTTATAAGGCACACAGATTACACATGACATACAGTGCTGTCAACTGCCCGGTCCGACATGAACTGCGCATGCGCCGTTCCGAAGTCTGGTATTTTTGAGAGAACACCCTGGCTCGGCAAAGCTCGTACACGCTCGTCCATTATCGGGCATACGCATGCGCAGTTACGTTCTGGCGCCATTTTTGAAAGATACTGGTCCGTCAATGTTTTCATTGTGCGCAAGCGCCGCCGAGTCGACACAACAGCTGTTCGTAAACCAGGCATGTCCAAAGTCCGGCTCGGGGGCCAATTGCGGCCCCCTTGGTGATTTAATATGGCCCCCCTGGGGATTTGGATATGTATATATAGCCATTGCAGCCTCACATGTGCCCTGTGCCTTGGGGGCCACAAAAGATATATACCGTATTTATCGGAGCTGCCTCGGAGGGGACAGGACGTGCGCCGTCGGATTACATGAAGAGAATCTCCTGTTTACTCGGCGGCGTCTGTAATAGGAAGTCCCATTTCCTGGGATGCCATTGCATGACTGTTCTGTTTATCATAGGAGGTGGGGCTTTGTATTAAAGAGGCCACCGAGTAAACGAGAAATTCTCCTGTTTGTAATCTGACGGCACTTGTCCCTCCCCATCTTGTCCCCTCTGAGGCTGCAGATGGGCATCGATCAGGCTGCACTGATGGCAATGGTAAGCCTGTGCGTGTTATACACTGATAAATACGGTATATCCAAATAACACGCCCAAGCTCATCCTTAGTCTCAGCGCTCAGGATTCATTGGGGCCACAAAAGACATATATACAGTATATCCAAATAAAACCCCCAAGCTCAGCCACAAAGGCAACAGAATTCTTGTTGGGCAGTGTATTGGTGCTCGGACGAACACACACGGATCAATTTTAATGGTTCAAAGAATGTCAGACAAAATAGTCGGCCCTTGAGCATGTTCACTTTATCAAATGTGGCCCTCTTTGAAAAAAGTTTGGACACCCCTGTCGTAAACTCTGCTGTTGCGCTGTTACGTACGGCGCATGCGCTGTTCGTTCCGGACGCTATTCGATAGCAGGACCTTCTCGATAGAACACGTGCGCCGCGGCCATGACTGTGGGGTGGGGTTTGAAGACAAGGGCGGAGGACAGTGCAGTAGGAACTGATGAAGGGGGCAGAGCCTGGAGGACAGTGCTGTGTGTCGGGGGTAAAGGAGGCAGTGTGAGCCTGGAGGACAGTGGGGGGCGGGGCCTGCACCATAATAATGGCAAACATAACTAAAGACAAGATGTAAAAACACATTGTAAGTAGGTAAATAATATTACATCTATATCCTGCAGCCATTTTAGTCCATTTTAAAACTGAACAAAATTGGTATACCTTATGAAATCCACACAGCCTTCCGATTACAGGTTAAAGCGGAGCCCTGCTGCAATAAAAAAATATTAAAAGCCAGCAGCTACAAATACTGCAGCTGCTGACTTTTAATATATGGACACTTACCTGTCCTGGAGTCCAGCGCCGTCCGCAGCAGAGGAAGAGCGATCGCTCATCACTCTGCTGCCCCCCCGCCATCCTCGGTGAGGGAACCAGGAAGTGAAGCGCTCCAGCTTCACTGCCCGGTTCTCTACGGCGCATGCCGATTGGCTCCCGCTGTGTACTGGGAGCCGAGTGTTCCTAGCACACAACGGGGGGGGGCGGCAGGAGGTGACATCATGCCCGCAGTCTGCCCGAGACTGTTGTGGCCAGAAGTGGGTGCAAATACCTGCTTTAGACAGGTATCTCCCCCCCCCCCCGCGCCATCCTCGGTGAGGGAACCAGGCAGTGAAGCGCTCCGTCTTCACTGCCCGGTTCCCTACGGTGCATGCGCGAGTCGCTACGCCTGCCGATTGGCTCCCACTGTGTACTGGGAGGCGAGTGTTCCCAGAACACAACGGGGGGGGGCGGGGGGGGGAGGTGACGTCATGCCCGCAGTCTGCCCGAGACTGTGGCCGGAAGTGGGTGCAAATACCTGTCTTTAGAAAGGTGTCAAATGTGACACCGGAGGGGGGGGGGGTTTTGATCAGCGGGAGTTCCACTTTAGGGTGGAGCTCCGCTATAAAACATGATCGTGTATATGAACTGTCAATTGATAAATAAGTCTTAACAATCCGTTTGCACATGTCGTACCACAGCTTACAAGTAGAATTCTACCCAAAAAAAAGCACTATGGTGTCGCTGTCACACTAGTGAATTCTCTACATTCATCTAACCACTTCAGCCCTGGAAGAATTGGCTGTTCAATGACCGGGCCATTTTTTGCGACACGACACTGCGTCGCATTAACTGACAATTGCACGGTAGTGCGACGTGGCTCCCACACAAAATTGACGTCCTTTTTTCCCCACAAATAGAGCATTCTTTTGGTGGTATTTGATCACCTCTGCGTTTTTTGTTTTTTTTGTGCGCTATATGAGTAACAATTTAGAAAAAAAGCTATATTTTTTACTTTTTGCTATAATAAATATCCCCAAAAAATATATATAAAAAATAATTTTTTCTCAGTTTAGGCCGATATGTATTCCATTACATATTTTTGGTTAAAAAAAATTGCAAAAAGGGTATATTGATTGGTTTGCACAAAAGTTATAGCGTCTACAAAATGCGGGATAGATTTATGGCATTTTTTTTTATAATTTTTTTTTTTTTTTAGTAATGGCGGCGATCTGTGATTTTTATCTGGACTGCGACATTATGGTGGACACATCAGACCCTTTTGATGCTATTTTGGGATCATTGTCATTTATACAGCAAACAGCGCTATATAAATGCACTGATTACTGTGTAAATTACACTGGCAGGGAAGGGGTTAAACACTAGGGGGCGATGAAGGGGTTAAGTGTGTCCTAGGGCGTGATTCTAACTGTGGGCTGGGCTACAAGTGACACAACAATGATCACTGCTCCCAATGACAGGGAGCAGTAGATCACTGTCCTGTCACAAGAAAGAACAGGGAAATGCCTTGTGACGATCGCGGGGGCACTCGGCAAACAGCAGTGCCATTCTGCCGAGGTATATGTACATGCGGCAGTCAGCAAGTGGTTAAAGGGAATTGAACTCCAAAGAAAATAACTAGAAATTGGGCTCACAGATAAGTCTTGGCTTTCCTGCACATGCCTAGATTGAGCCAGTCTGCTTGTTAGATTCATGACAGCAGTAAAGATTCAACCAGGGCTGTCTTAATGAGAGGGCACACCTGGTCCTTGAGCCCACTCTGCCCTGAAATTGGGGGCCCCCATGATGGCACTGAGAGTGATGGGGGGATATCTGGGGTGTAGAGGGGTCAGAGTGCTGGGGAGGCATCAATCTAGCAGATATATTATATGCACAGGACAGCTTTGTTACTTTATGTATGTAGTATTTTCGCTCTGTTTCTTTGCTGTACAGAATGATTGTTCATGTAGTTAATGCGGAGCTCCACCCAAAAGGTGCCTCCTACCTACTTGATGTCTGTTTACCTGCACTGTCTCCATTGTAGGGGCTCCAGAGAATTACTTTACCCAGGAGCCCATGATGCTATTAAGATGGCCCTGGATTCAACGGAGCATTAAACCCTTTCCTAGCCCCCAAAACCACTGTATGTCCCAAATGTAAATGAATGCCTGAGAGATATCCATAAAATTAGATTTAGGCTCCATCCACACCTGATCACAGGTGGAATCGCAATGCACTCTGATGCTCTGGAATGGCAGGTCAGCAAGCCTAGACCGCAATCTACCAGTCACCTGTCTGCGATCTACAGGTTGCTGACCCCCGCCTTAGTGCATTTACTCTACGGGAAGTGGTCGCTGGTCACCAGAGTCCGTCCCCCCCCCCACATCAGAGTTCCCGGCCTTCCCCTTTTCATCAAGGTCTGCAGGATTCCTTCTTACAGTGCAGGGAACTCTGGGGTAAAGGGGAAGCTGCGGAGCATGATCTAAGGGGGAAATCTGATGTAAGGGGTGCTCTGGTCACCCGAGACCACCTTATATCAGAGTCCACGGCATTCCCCATAACATCAGAGTTCCCACTTACATCAGGGTCTGCAGCATTGCCCTTTACATCAGTGTCCCCTTTACATCAGGGTTCGTAGCGTTCCCCCTTGCACTAGAAGATTAAAAGGGATGGAGGCCCAGAGACATATCCAGGGTACACAGAGGACACATGGGTTAGATTAGAAGGGATTTAAGCCAGAGACATGTCCAGGGTGCACAGGGCCCCCCCCCCCCCCATCCTGTCCTCCAGGCTGCATGCTCAGTTAAGGGTCTGGTATTGGTTTTGGGGGGGAGGGGCCCATGCTAGTTTCTTACATTTTCCCACGGAGTTCCCCTTAAAATCCATACCCGAAGGGCCTGGTATTGACTGGGGGCACACCGTTTTTTTTCCTTGATTTTTTTATCTATATTGCCGGGAGCCGGCAATACATTACAGCCGCAAGCAATTTTAAATGACATTTTTTCCTTTAGAAATGTAATTTTGCTGCAGCACCGTTTTTTTTTTTTTTTTTTGGTGTTTTGATTTGTAATGACAGTTCTTTCTTTGTATTATTTTCAGAAAGAAAACAGGTTCTGGATCTCCCCAAATAATTAACTTCACAGATTACGAGGAACTTCTGTTGCCATATATTGATAAAGAAAGCATTTCAGGGATTAGCAAAGGTTTTGACACCTCCAGTCAAAGTAAAGGTGAGTAATATAGTTTATGTTTTTTTTTGTATTGTTTCTATTGTTGTTGCAGCTATAGCAGCCAGATGTCTGTAAGGCTGGGTTCACACTACGGTTTTCCCGTCCGTCAGCCGCATACGATTTATATGAAAAAACGTATGCGGCTGAAACGGACGGGAACGTATGGAACCGCACATATGTACGTTTTCCATTGACATTAATGTTAAAGGAAAACGTATGCGGTTGCCATACTGTTTTAAAAACGACCGCAAAACCGTGGTTGAACACGGTTTTGCGGACGTTTAAAAAACGTTTTGCCAGCAAATCGTACGCACCCGGATGCATCTGAGTGCATACGATTTGCAATGCATTCTCTATCTATACGTTTTCCCGTCCGGGCCCGTACGTTTTCAATACTGAAATCGTATGCGGCTGACGGACGGGAAAACCGTAGTGTGAACCCAGCCTAAGTTAAGTGACCCAGTGGGACAGCTAGGTAAAGTATGGTGTTGATTTCACACCATGGAACAGTTAGGTAAGTATAGTGTTGATTACACAGGACAGTTAGGAAAGTATGGTGTTTACACATCGTGGGACAGCAAGGTAAGTACACATAATTGCACAGCTCCTTTGGAGAATTTGGAAATGTCAAAAGAGTGTCGTTAGCCAAACTGAATGCAATTGTGACTAACATTCCATTTTCGTTTACAGGTTCCAATGCTAATCCGGGCACACTGATTCTTTTTTCGCATAGGGAAGAGTTGCAGCAAGAAGTGTCTGACAACAAAATAATTTCATTATTTTCACCGACAACACTCATTGAGGATGACAACGTAGTGGGAGGTGATGTTTCCATTAATAGAAAAAAATAGAAAGAAGACCAGAAAGGGAACAGACAGCAGAAAGGAGGAGGAGTCTGACTATCTGTAGAACTAGGAATTTAGACACAGAACAGCTAATATTTGATCCTGAACAAAGTGTATGTTTTCACCTAGCTCAAGAGAAACATAGGGAAATGCTGGATAATCATTTGAGCTGTATAACAGATCAAGGACATAAATGTATTTTTGAAAGATTTCCACAGCCAAACATCGGACTATTGTAGTTCAAAAATGTTATGTGCCTCCTGTCAAAAGCATTATTCCATTGACAGAAGTCAAAAGAATGATTCAGGTTTTGATCTCTCCTTGTGGCAATGCCCACATTGTAATTCCTTTAATTAATAAAAAATAATTTTGACTTAAATTTTATGACATTTTTTTTATATCACCCCAAAAACACTTTGTCCCCATGTTGATGGGGACAAGGGCCTCTTCCCCACAACCCTGTGTGGAATGAGTATGGGGTACATTGTACCCCTACCCATTCACCCAGAAAAAGTGCCAAAAATTAAAACAGTAAACAAGTTTTTGACAAAGTAATTTATTAAAGCAGCTCCAGCGTCTCTTCTTCCTAATTCCTCTCCCTCCAGCGATGTCTTCATCCTCTGGTTCTTCTCCCTCCGGTGATGTCTTCTTCCGCTGCCGGTTCTCCTCTCTCCCTCTGTTCTTCCTCCGATGTTCTCCCGACTCTGGCTCCTGCTCTAATGCTAGGTCTGCCGTGTGCCATTACTTATATAGCCACGGCCGTGCAGTGATGTCATCCAAAAGCCCCACTTATTGTGACGTCACCGACCCATCATGCCGCACGGTGGTGACATCACAGGGGGCGGGGCCTTTGGATGACATCATGGGTGGTCACACCTGAAAAACCAACAGAGGGAGAAGACAGCGGAGAGGAGAACCGGCAGCAGAGGGAGAAGAACTGTAGGATGAAGACATCTGGTATGGATTTTGGGGGGGACCCCGCACCATTTTTTTGGCATGAGGTTCCCTTATAAGCCATACCAGACCGAAGGGCCTGTTAGTGTCAGGATCAAAATCGAATTCCGTTCATTAAAGTTGGATGGAAGTCAGACTTCAAGTTGCAGGGCAAAGTCAGATCCACAGTCGTGGACCCAGCCAGAGGGATGCAGACTCTGCAACTTTCCTCATTAGAGCCCTGACTTAGTACCGAGGCACAGAGGAACAAACAGTTCATTTACAGTATGCAGGTCTTTTTTTTTATAGCTGTACATACCGTTATATTGAGATTTTCTCCCCGGCTTCCGGGTTCTGATTGCTGCGGAACTGGGCATTCCTATCCTTGGCTTAGATGATTGACGTCTGGTGAAACAGTTCCCATGTCGCACAAGGCGCGTCACCAGATTTCCATAAATAGCCGAGCTGCGAGTCGGCGATATACGGCGCCTGCGCAGTCAGCTCTACACGGCGAGCACAGGCGCCGTATAGCGCCGACTCGCAGCTCGGCTATTTACGGAAATCTGGTGACGCGCCTTGTGTGACATGGGAACTGTTTCACCAGACGTCAATCATCTAACCCAGGGATAGGAACGCCCAGTTCCGCAGCAATCAGAACCCGAAACCCGGGGAGAAAATCTCAATATAACGGTATGTACGGCGATAAAGAATAAAAAACCTGCATAATACTGTAAATGTTGTTAGTATCCTGGATGTATTGTTAGAAATTTGTTTTTAGGGTGAACCCCCGCTTTAATAATTGACAACTTTGTAAAAAACACTTGTGGCAAAAAAATATGAAATTTTCAAAAGACTCATTATGCCCCTTAGAAAATACATAAAGTCTCACACGTGGTATCCTTATGCCCCGTACACAGATCTTCAGACTTTTTTTCGTTTACTAGTCGCAAGTAGAAATTGAATAGGCTACTAAAATCACGAAAATTCTCGTACCCCCTACCCATCCATAGGACCGACCCTTGTCTCCACCTCACACACCTCCTAGCTCCACCCCCTTTAGAAAGCAGGTAACCAAGAATAATTTAGGGGGGCTATACAAGTAATTTGGAAAAAAGCAATGTAGTAAAAATTCCTATCCAGCACTTATCAGAGTAAGCTCAAAGGCACTTTCAGACAATTTCTACAGGCCCATATCCAGCAAAGAGACATCCCCCATATCCAGCAAAGAGACGGGCCCCCATATCCAGCAAAGAGACATCCCCCATATCCAGCAAGACACATCCCCCATATCCAGCAAGACACATCCCCCCATATCCAGCAAAGAGACATCCCCCATATCCAGCAAGACACATCCCCCCATATCCAGCAAAGAGACATCCCCCATATCCAGCAAGACACATCCCCCATATCCAGCAAGACACATCCCCCATATCCAGCAAAGAGACATCCCCCCATATCCAGCAAAGAGACATCCCCCCATATCCAGCAAAGAGACATGCCCCCATATCCAGCAAAGAGACCTCCCCCATATCCAGCAAAGAGACATCCCCCATATCCAGCAAAGAGACATCCCCCATATCCAGCAAAGAGACATCCCCCATATGCAGCAAAGAGACATCCCCCATATCCAGCAAAGAGACATCCCCCATATGCAGCAAAGAGACATCCCCCATATGCAGCAAAGAGACATCCCCCATATGCAGCAAAGAGACATCCCCCATATGCAGCAAAGAGACATCCCCCATATGCAGCAAAGAGACATCCCCCCATATCCAGCAAAGAGACCTCCCCCATATCCAGCAAAGAGACATCCCCCATATCCAGCAAAGAGACATCCCCCATATGCAGCAAAGAGACATCCCCCATATCCAGCAAAGAGACATCCACCATATGCAGCAAAGAGACATCCCCCATATCCAGCAAAGAGACCTCCCCCATATCCAGCAAAGAGACCTCCCCCATATCCAGCAAAGAGACATCCCCCATATGCAGCAAAATACATCCCCCATATCCAGCAAAGTGACAGGCCCATATACAGCAAGAGACATCCCCCATATCCAGCAAAGAGACATCCCGCATATCCAGCAAAGAGACAGGCTCATATCCAGCAAGAGACATTCCCCACATCCAGCAAAGAGACATTCCCATATTCCGCAAAAGACATCCCCCATATCCAGCAAAATATATCCAGCAAAGAGACATCCCCATATCCAGCATTAGACACCCCATATCCAGCAAAGAGACATTCCCATTCAGCAAACAGACAGCCCAATGCAGCAAAGAGAATCAAATAAATAAATAAAAAAACTAGTAGTGATATAAAGCTCCTCCATTTACACTTGTGTGACTTTGGACATCAAAGTCGCAGGACAAGTCGCAGCCCATGTTTTTCAATGAGTACCGTTAATATCTATGCGGCCTAAAGTCACAGTGACTTCATAGAAGTTCATGCACTACTTTGGTCCAACTTTAATGTGACTTGAGGGCCATAGACTTCAATGCTAACCCTCAAAAGTCGCATCCAAGTCGCACCCATCCAATGTTGCATCACAGTCGTGCGACTTTGTAGTCATACAAGTGTGAATAGAGCCTAAACACCATGAAAGGAAAGCACTATGAGAATGTTATTTGGGTACAGTGTTGTACAACGTGTGGCAGAGCTGAAGGTCTATGGGCATTCCAAAACAAATTGGCTTGGGCAGGAAGGAGGTGAAAGTGTCCAGTATTGAAGAGGTTAAACATGTATACAAAAAAACAAAACAAAAACGGCTCTGGCAGTGACAAGTTGGAAGATATGGTTTAGCCTCTTTCACTGTCTGCATGCTTGTTGTAGGTAGTAAAGGTAGGTAACAGTCCTGCAGCCTAACAAGCAATGAGAGGCAGCTCCTGTCAGTGTCACCCAATGTGATATGATTGCAGTCACACACACAGCCTGTGTCCCCCCGCTAGAGATCCCTCCAGGTGCTCTCTATGTTGTTGTCACTCACACTCCGCTCTCCGCTCCTTGACGTGGCACTGGGCGCCGCCATGTTGGTGACGTCACGCAGTGCGCTGGCTGGCTGTCTGCTAGCAGGAGCAGAGAGTAGTGAGAGGAGAGACAGGTAAGTGTGCGTGTATGTATGTATGGGGGGGAGGGCGGTAGGTGAGGATTGTACAGGAGTGAGGAGACGGGGTATATGGCCGGACACACATAGAGGGACAGTTCAGGGTGTATGCGGCTCTCAGTGTCCAGGGCGCAGTACACACCGGGGGTCTCTCCCCCTCATAGGACAGCCAGAGAAATGTCCGGCTCTCCCAATTCGTCCACACACACAGGCTGAGGAGTTCTCCTCATTCTAGGGGCCACACACACTCCAAGGGCCACACATCGCACACAGACTGTAACTTTGTGCAAGTAACGGTTCTCTATGGGAAGGGGGGAGGGGTGTCCATACTTCTTCTCACCTGTACACCTGGAGGAGGATCGGGGGGACTGCTGTGTATTGGGGGGACAATCCAGTGCTGACAGATCATTCTTCTAATATTATGATTGTATGACACGATTGTGAGCAGTGTATTGTCTGTATACAGATCTGTGTCATGTCTGTACACAGTGTCATGAAGTGTCCTGGGTGATCTGTACATGGAATGTGCTCAGATCGCAAGGGCCCCCTGAATGTGCTCAGATTGTAAGGGCCCCCCCGAGTGTGCTCAGATCGCAAGGGCCCCCTGAATGTGCTCAGATTGTAAGGGCCCCCCGAATGTGCTCAGATTGTAAGGGCCCCCCGAATGTGCTCAGATCGCAAGGGCCCCCCGAATGTGCTCAGATCGCAAGGCCCCCCCCCGAATGTGCTCAGATCGCAAGGGCCCCCCGAATGTGCTCAGATCGCAAGGGCCCCCCGAATGTGCTCAGATCGCAAGGGCCCCCCGAATGTGCTCAGATCGCAAGGCCCCCCCCGAATGTGCTCAGATCGCAAGGGCCCCCCGAATGTGCTCAGATCGCAAGGGCCCCCCCTGAATGTGCTCAGATCGCAAGGGCCCCCCCTGAATGTGCTCAGATCGCAAGGGCCCCCCGAATGTGCTCAGATCGCAAGGGCCCCCCCGAATGTGCTCAGATCGCAAGGGCCCCCCGAATGTGCTCATATCGCAAGGGCCCCCCGAATGTGCTCAGATCGCAAGGGCCCCCCGAATGTGCTCAGATCGCAAGGGCTCCCCCCGAATGTGCTCAGATCGCAAGGGCTCCCCCCGAATGTGCTCAGATTGCAAGGGCTCCCCCCGAATGTGCTCAGATCGCAAGGGCTCCCCCCGAATGTGCTCAGATCGCAAGGGCTCCCCCGAATGTGCTCAGATTGTAAGGCCCCCCCCCCGAATGTGCTCAGATTGTAAGGCCCCCCCCGAATGTGCTCAGATTGTAAGGCCCCCCGAATGTGCTCAGATTGTAAGGCCCCCCCCCGAATGTGCTCAGATTGTAAGGCCCCCCCCCCCCGAATGTGCTCAGATCGCAAGGGCCCCCTGAATGTGCTCAGTTTGTAAAGGCCCCCCGAATGTGCTCAGATCGCAAGGGCCCCCCCGAATGTGCTCAGATCGCAAGGGCCCCCCCAAATGTGCTCAGATGGCAAGGCCCCCCGAATGTGCTCAGATCGCAAGGGCCCCCCCGAATGTGCTCAGATCGCAAGGGCCCCCCAAATGTGCTCAGATGGCAAGGGCCCCCGAATGTGCTCAGGTCGCAAGGGCCCCCCGAATGTGCTCAAATTGTAAGGCCCCCCCCCGAATGTGCTCAGATTGCAAGGGCCCCCCCCCGAATGTGCTCAGATTGCAAGGGCCCCCCCCGAATGTGCTCATATCGCAAGTGCCCCCCGAATGTGCTCATATCGCAAGTGCCCCCCGAATGTGCTCATATCGCAAGTGCCCCCCGAATGTGCTCATATCGCAAGTGCCCCCCGAATGTGCTCATATCGCAAGTGCCCCCCGAATGTGCTCATATCGCAAGTGCCCCCCGAATGTGCTCATATCGCAAGGGCCCCCCGAATGTGCTCATATCGCAAGGGCCCCCCGAATGTGCTCATATCGCAAGGGCCCCCCGAATGTGCTCATATCGCAAGGGCCCCCCGAATGTGCTCATATCGCAAGGGCCCCCCGAATGTGCTCATATCGCAAGGGCCCCCCCGAATGTGCTTATATTGCAAGGGCCCCCCGAATGTGCTCAGATCATAAGGGCCCCCCGAATGTGCTCAGATCATAAGGGCCCCCCGAATGTGCTCAGATCATAAGGTCTCCATTCACACCTACTGATTTGAAACATGCAAATATTTCTTGCGCATTTTCGCACAACGTGCATAGGGCAGCCTGTTGATTTTAATGGGCTGCCCTATGGGCAACAAACGTGGCAAAATAGCTCATGAAGCTTTTTGCTGTGTTTTGGTTAGCACATTTATGTACGGCGTAGTTTTCTTGTGCTTATTTGTTTGATTGTCACAGTGATCACATGATTGGGAACCCATCCTACCCACTGCCAATCGCCACTCTGTTACCCGCCTCCATGCAGCACCATGGAACCGCTACATGCTGCCACATATATACATTCAGCAGATGGGAAGGAGTTTACAATGCTGGAGCTTCATGAAGTATGTTAAAGACTAAGTTCATAATTTTGGAGCATGTTACACCGATATGTAGGATATAACATTCTCCAGCATTTCCCCCACTATGACATCAGCTGGGGGTTCTCCTCCCTGCACCCACTGTCATATTTCCAAAACAGCATGGCTGTGCAGTGCTCTGTTGATGAGCCCCTTTGTAGTTCATTCACAAGCCCCGCAGCGTTCAAACTGACAGTCCATACATTGGTGGTACAAGCTGAAAGCTTGTCTGCAGGAGCCTGGCATTGCATCTCGTATTCACTGATCACAGCTGCAATGCCTGCAGGCCCGTGGGGAAAAAAATAACAAAATGCACATTTCTTTCTGAAAAAATATGTGCATTTATTTTTTCCCAAAAGGTGAGCTTATCCTTTAAATTGTAGACAGATAGGTAATTTTGTTCATAAATGACCTGGAGGATGGGGTAAGCAGTGCAATCTCTGTATTTGTGGACAATACTAAGCTACGCAGGGCAATAACTTCTCCGCAGGATGTGGATACCTTGCAAGAAGATCTGAACAAATTAATGGCAAATGAGGTTTAAAGCGGATCTCCACTCTAAAGTAGAGTCCCGCTGATCGGCACCCTCCCCCCCTCCGGTGTCACATTTGACACCTTTCAGGGGGGAGGGGGGTGCAGATACCTGTCTACAGACAGGTATCTGCACCCACTTCCGGCCCTACGATACGGGCAAAGGACGGGTTTTTTCCTTACCTTCCGTCCGTCCCCCGTTGTATGCTGGGAACACTCGGCTCCCAGCACACAGCGGGAGCCAATCGGCGGGCGCAGCGCGACTCGCGCATGCGCCGTAGGGAACCGGGCAGTGAAGCCGGAGCGCTTCACTTCCTGGTTCCCTCACCGTGGATGGAGGGGGGAGCAGCAGGGTGACGAGCGATCGGCTCGTCATCTGCTGCGATCACCGCTGGACTCCAGGACAGGTAAGTGTCCTTATATTAAAAGTCAGCAGCTGCAGTATTTGTAGCTGCTGGCTTTTAATATATTTTTGGGGTGGCACATCCGCTTTAATGTAGAAAAATATAAAATGTTGCATTTGGGAAGCAAACATATGAATGCAATCTATACACTGGGGGGAGAACCTCTGGGGGAATCTATGATGGAAAAGGACCTGGGGGTCGTAGTAGATGATAGGCTGAGTAATGGCATGCAATGCCAAGCTGCTGCTAACAAAGCAAACAGAATATTGGCATGCATTAAAAAGGGATTAACTCCAGAAATAAAACTATAATTCTTCCGCTCCACAAGACTCTGGTCCGACCGCACCTGGAGTATGCTGTCCAGTTCTGGGCACCAGTCCTCAGGAAGGATGTACTGGAAATGGAGCGACAAAGAAGGGCAACAAAGCTAATAAAGGGTTTGGAGGATATTAGTTATGAAGAAAGGTTGGGAGCACTGAACTTATTCTCTCTGGAGAAGAGACACTTGGGAGGGGATATGATTTAAATTTACAAATACCACACTGGTGACCCCACAATAGGGATTAAACTTTTTCGCAGAAGGGAATTTAATAAGAAAGGAGGCCACTCATTAAGATTAGAAGAAAAGAGGTTTAACCTTGAAATACGTAGAGGGTTCTTTACTTTAAGAGTGGCCAGGATGTGAAATTCCCTTCCACATGTGGTGGTTTCAGCGGAGGGCATCAAGGGTTTAAAAAAACTATTAGATAAGCACCTGAACGGCCACAACATACAGGGATATACAAGGTAATGGTGACATATAATCACACACATAGGTTGGATTTAGTGTCTTTTTTTCAACCTCACCTACTATGTAACTATATAAGGGTGAGCTTGGGCATATTCGCATGTGCCCATGCCTGCCAGGACACTTGCACTGCTCAGTGCTAATCACAGATAGTGAGACATTTCCCGATCTGTGCCGCCTCGGATCGGGAAATGTCTCAATGCCTGTGATTAGCGCGGCACAGTGTAAGCTTCCTGGCGGGCTTGGGCATGTGCAGTTGCGGACACGTCTGAGCCCATCCTTACTAATAAGGATGAGCTCCTGTGTGTTCGCATAGTACACGTGCAAAGGATGAGCTCCTGTGTGTTCGCATAGTACACGTGCAAAGCCGGCCAGGAAGTGAGCACGGTGCTGCGCTATTCACAGCCAGGGAGACATTTCACGATCCCTGCAGCCGAGCATCGGGACAATGTCTCCCTGGCTGTGATTAGCGCAGCGCTGTGCTCACTTCCTGGCGGGCTCTGCACGTGTTCTATGCAAACACGCCAGAGCTCATCCTTACTTACTAATAGGTAAGGGGTATGTATAGCCAAATACTTTTCTTATTGTTTTGGTTAGTGTAGAGAGGGGTAAATTCCCTGTAAGGTAGGTTATTTTCTTGCTGTATGTGTCCCATTGGGGAAATGAAATGTCCTGTGCTAGAGAAGGAACAGGAAGTTAGAGGGAATCTCCCAAAGTTGTGACTGAATCGGGTGTCCCTGTAGGAAGATTTTTCTCTTACCTCTTCTTCTAGCAATGACTATAAATTTGAATTTCCCCTCCATTTTCTATCTCCGTAACAATGTCCCCAGTACAAATAGATGGGTGAATCTCAGAGACCAGTAAAAACTTGCCAGAAGTGATAACTCTTCCCACTCTGACCAAAACAAATAGTTATTTTTTTAGTTTAAAGTGTAGAGATACACTTTAACATGGTACCCATGTGTCGAAGACATTAAGTTATTGCCATATAGTATTCATTTACATTAACCTCCCTGGCGGTTTGATTATTTCAGATTTTAGGTGCTGAAAGCGGTACCATTATTTTGCAAGGAAATTTGGCGTTTTAAATTGTAGGCCTGTAATTCTTAGGAATAACTCACTTAAATCTGTCCAAACAAGAGTCTAGTAGGCATCCCGGGTATGATAAAGTTTGAAAAACAAAATCATAAATTATAATAAATAACTATAAATAATTATAACAAATAATAATGTAATTATAATAAAAATTATTCAATAATGTAATCAACTCAAAATCACTGAAATTTGCTCAGTTGCAGAATTGTCGCTGTCATTATTTTTATTGTTTGATGACGAATTTCCCCACAAATCGCTATCGCTCAATTCTGCAAGTGATTCTAATTTATTATCGCTGTTTTCTAGCTGCTCTAAAATCACTTTTGACATAAAGGGACACTTTTGGTTGCTATGGACAATCTACAGTTTGCAGGCAGAAAGAACAGTTTTTATTATATAAAATAACATGTAGGGCACTGGGCAGACCACTAGGGACAAGGGGGGGGGGGTGAGTATTTTTTACATACAGTACTGTAATCTATAAGATTACAGTATACTGTATGTAATGTGTTTATTTACTTTTTTGAATTTGGCGCCGTTCTCTGCCCCCGTGCGTCGTAACGTCGCAGGGAATGGAGATCGGCGGCACACAGGGACAGGGACACTGTTTGAATCGAGTGAGGACCCGCTCGCTCATAACAGCGGGGAGGCATCGCAGGATCCAGGGACAAGGTAAGTAACTTTGCCTGTGGACACTGCGAGGTGATCCCGAGCCAGACTCAGGAATACCGCCAGCCAGGTTAAAAAATTAGTATTTTCTCACTTAGAGCCGGTTCACACAGGGGCGGCACGACTTTGGGGGCGACTCGGCAAGGCGATCTCAAGGCGACTTCAGAGGCAATTTGTAAAATGACTTCTGTATTGAAGTCAATGCAAGTCGCCCCAAAGTCGTACAAGAACTTTTTTCTAAGTCGGAGCGACTTGAGCCGCTCCTTTTAGAACGGTTCCATTGAACAGAGCGGAGCGCGACTTGTCAGGCGGCTGAGTCGCCCCTGTGTGAACCGGCTCTTAGTATAATAACTATGCCGTGACGGGTTTACCGATCATTGTACCCTGTGTTGTGTTAACCATTATCAATCATATATGAGTTTGGTTACATTATGTATATCTGCTTAGTTCTTATGAACAATATTGAGGCTTTATAAAGTGTGTTTCAAATGTGAACTCCTAAAGATGTAAGTAAAAAGAGAAATAACATATTTGTAAAATAAAGTGTTTTCTGTGTGGGACCTGGATCACATTGCAGCGATTTGATGTCAAATCGCATGCCAAATTGGCGGCTATTGCTGGCAATGGCATTGTCCCAAAAGTAGTTTCTGTGCTACTTTTGGCGACTTCGGGGTGCGATTTCAATAGACATCTGTGCAGAAACCCGCACAGATGTTTCTAAAATCGCCCCCCGAATTTGGGACTGACATGCGGAAATGAAATTGTGCGAGTTTAGGGGAACTCGCACAATTTCATTCCCACTGTGAACCTGGGCTGAATTGTGTGTGTGTGATAGAAATTGTATATAAAAAAACTCCCCAGGGGAGGTAGTGTGAAAGTAGCTTGCCTTGCAGGTAGTGATTAGAAACTGTAGAGCTGATTTGTTGCTAGGTGTTAAATTGCTCAGGCAAATGTCGCCTTGACAGCATGCTACATTTTCTCTGGCTTCATTTGAGTGTTTATGTGGCTGTTTATTCTCGCTTTACCTTAGGTAAACTTTACTTTGCTTATTCATAGAAGACCCATCAATCACTTCACATAACATTTTCAAAAATGTAAAAAAAACAGCAGTATTTGACACATTCTCACTTTGGGTAAAGTTGAGCACTGATGGCTCCGCTTCCTGCCTCTCCTGACCGGCTTACAAGAAATAGCAGCACTACAAAGGAAAGCAGCCTTGCAGGGGAGACTACAAAGCTCCGTTCACACTATTGCGACTTGTCATGCGACTTTGGACAAGTTGCAGCCTTTTGATTTCAGTTGCACCCGTTCCAATCTATGCGACTTTGAAAAGGTTCCTGCAGTGCTTTGATGAAACATGAGTGCCAGAGAGTGTTAAGTCGCACTCAAAATCTTTAAACTTGCACTAGTGTGAATGTAGCCTTAGACCCCTTTCACCCTTTTCAAAAAAGTGCATGTAAAGCGCCTGAAAGAAGCTGCATCTGCAATTCCAATGTGAAAGCCTGAGTGCTTTCACACTAAAGCACCTGAAAAATGCCCCAGTGTGAAAGGGGTCTTGGCGTTAAAAAAAAAAAGTGCCTGAAAGAAGCCTCATCTGCAATCCCAATGTGAAAGCCTGAGTGCTTTCACACTGAGGTGCTGCGCTGGCAGGGCATCAAAAAAAGTCCTGCAAGCAGCTTCTTTGCAGCGCTCTAGGAGCGTTGAATACACCACTCCTAAAGTGCCCCTTTCCATTGAGACGCTTATCTTAACACCAAAGCGCCTGAAAAACGCCCCAGTGTGAAAGGGGTCTTAGAGGCAGCTACAGTGGCTCTAAAATCTACACATGCCTGTTAAAATGTTAGGTTTCTGTAATGTAAAAAAAATGAGATAAAGATAAATCATTTCAGAACCTTTTACACCTTGAGCCCTGGTTCACATTGGTGCAATTTGACGAGTCAAATCGGCTATTGCCCGCAATGGCACCATCCTTATCGGTGCAACGCTGCATTTGTGGTGCCACACCGATTTCAAGAAGTAGTTTCTGTACTACTTTTTGCGATTTTTTTTTTTTTTTTGGGTGCGATTTCCATTGACATCTGTGCAAAAATCCCACACCGATGTCTGTAAAATCGCAGCCAAAATCGGGACTGACATGCAGGAGTGAAATTGTGCGAGTTCAGCTGAACTGACTTTTTTTTATCTGCCTCTAAACGCCCCTTACCGTTAGCCTATGGGTCCGTGCACACATAGGCCTCATGCACAAAGGCGTTTTTTTTCAGTAAAAACACTCCCTGTAATGTAAAGGCTCCTAAAAACGTGGCAAAGGGCTTTAGAGTGTTAAGCTGCATTTTTAGTTTTTACTTTTCAACAGCCTCTGCTTCTGGATGCACAGGCTGTTTTTTTTTTCCCCCCTGCTGTCCCCTAAACGTTTATGCCTCCAAACGCCTCTAAGAGCCGGTTCACACTGGGGCGACTCGTCGGGCGACTCAGCCGCCTGACAAGTCGCGTCCCATTCTATTCAATTGAACCGTTCTAATAGGAGTGACGCAAGTCGCTCCGACTTAGAAAAAGGTTCTTGTACAACTTTGGGGGCGACTTGCATTGACTTCTATACAGAAGTCATTTTGCAAGTCGCCTCTGAAGTGGTCTTCAGGACGCCTTGCCGAGTCGCCCCCAAAGTCGTGCCGCCCCAGTGTGAACCGGCTCTAACAGTTTATGTGTGCATGGACACATAGGCTAACATGGAGGGTCATTTAGAGGCAGTTTAAAAAAAAAAAAGGCAGACGCCCCTAACAGCGGCTGTACATACATCCTGTGTGCATGAGCCAATGTCAGAGGCGTTTTCATGTAGAATCACAGACTTCATTTACTTTATTTTTTTTATTCTTCTTTTATGAAATTCATGTACATCTAGTACATGTATTTTTTTTTTTTTTATTCGCTGCTCAAAGCCCCGCAGCTGATTATGGTTGGGTTCACGCTGCCGTACGAACTGGCTCACAGCAGGGGGCTGCCGCATCCCTGTTCACTGTTTCAAGTCCGATTGCGGTCCAAATTTTGGGCTGAATTCAGAACTGCTGCCTCTGAGGGAGGGAGGGAGAGAGCTTCTACTCTCAGGCACAGCACTGGACTGAAGGGGGGGGGGGGGGGCTGCGAGAAACTCTGATCATGGAAGGTTTTTAGCTTAAAGTGGAGGTTCACCCAAAAACTAAATGTTTAACATTATATTGAGGCTCGTTTTGTGAAGGGGAATCGGGTGGTTTTTTTTTAAATCGAAGCAGTACTTACCGTTTTAGAGAGCGATCTTCTCCGCCGCTTCCGGGTATGGGCTGCGGGACTGGGCGTTCCTATTTGATTGACAGGCTTCCGACAGGCTTCCCACAGTCGCATACAGCGCGTCACGATTTTCCGAAAGTAGCCGAGAGTCGGTGCGCAGGCGCCGTATAGAGCCGCACCGACGTTCGGCTTCTTTCGGCTACTCGTGACGCGATGTATGCGACCGTTGGAAGCCTGTCGATCAAATAGGAACGCCCAGTCCCGCAGCCCATACCCGGAAGCGGCGGAGAAGATCTATCTCTAAAACGGTAAGTACTGCTTCATTTTTAAAAAAAACACCCGATTCCCCTTCACAAAATGAGCCTCAATCTAATGTTAAAAATTGTTTTTCGGGTGAACTCCCGCTTTAATGAAAAGAATGCAATAGAGTAAAAAAACTCTTGCCTTTACAACCATCCTTTTGGGAAAACTCAGTTCAGTTTGGAAGTCGCACGACTTTGCCATTGCAACAGTGTGAACCGAGCCTCAATGGCTTCAACCATCTGTATCATTTTGTATAACTTTTGAAACACACATTTTCTCCCTAAAACTGTTACTTTGTATGTACTCGTTCCAGGTTGCACAGTAACATCTCAACATGACGACCTTTATGGAGTTTATTCAGCAAAATGAAGACAGAGATGGAGTCCGGTTCAGCTGGAATGTTTGGCCCTCCAGCCGTTTGGAGGCCACAAGAATGGTGGTACCGGTAGCCGCCCTCTTCACGCCAATAAAAGAGAGACCAGATTTGCCCCCTATACAGTATGAGCCTGTTCTCTGTAGCCGAACCACCTGTAGAGCTGTTCTAAACCCTCTTTGGTGAGATTTTCTTCTGTTTTGGTTTAGTAGTGTATTGGTTTGTATTTTATATTTTATTTAGGAGCATATAAAATTACTTCATGAGAAAGAGACAAGATTCAATGATAAATGTAGTGATTTGAATGTAGTGAACCGCACTTAAAAAGAAAAAAAAAAGTCATAATGTGCTAGTATGCACCATACATTAAGACAGACTTACCTAAAAGACGTATCTCTCCAGCAGCGCCCTGTCACCGCTTACATGGAATCCATCTTCACCCGGTCTTCCTTCCAGGTTTGCGGCCATGCCCGTTTGAATGGTTAGGCTGCGTCAACGTCACTCCCGCAGCACAGCTCTCTCAATAGACGGCATGCTGTCCATTGAGAGCGCAGTGCGCATGCGCCAGTGAAGTCACCGGCTGCTACACATGTATATATCTCCTATGTGCATGTTTAGGCGATATTTTACAAGTAAGCCTTATAATAGACTTACTTGTAGGTACAAAACAACAAAGGGAGTTTACTCCCATTTTAAGAGGTCAGTAAGTTATGTTTTTCTAACTTCTCAAATAAACGGCAAAATGCTGGATAGGGTAAAATGTGTGAAAAAAGAACAGGTATGTCTGACTGTACTGTGAGAAGTATGGAGGCTGCTATTCCTGAGTACTGATCTGTCTGACTTGTAATGTGATTCAGATGTTATGAATTGGACTGATTGCATCTGACTTAAAGCGGAGGTTCACCGCTAAATTGCTATTTTTACCCTTAGATGGATGCTCATTTAGTCTAGGGGAATCAGCTAGTTGTTTTAAAATCGAAGCTGTACTTACCTTTTTAGAGAGTGATCTTCTCCGCCGCTTCCGGGTATGAGCTGCGGGACTGGGCGTTCCATCTTGATTGACAGGCTTCCGGTGCGCAGGCGCAGTATAGAGCCGCACCGACGTTCGGCTTCTTTCTGCTACTCGTGACGCGATGGATGCGACCTTTGGAAGCCTTTCGGAAGACTGTCAATCAAGAAGGAACGCCCAGTTCCGAAGACCCATACCCGGAAGTGGCGGAGAAGATCGCCCTCTACAACGGTAAGTACTGCTCGGATTTTAAAACAACTAGCCCATTCCCCTAGACTAAATGAGCATCCATCTAAGGGTAAAAAAACATTTAAGGGAGAACCCTCTCTTTAAATTGTCAATTTAAGGCCCCTTTCACACAGAGCTGTCCGTGTACGCAGTAGTGTATTTAGGTTTTGTGCTGCCCTAGGCCTGACTAAACTCATGCACCCCCTAATTTAAATGTGACCCACCCCTTCCTGTCAAGGCCACACCCCATTCGAGTGGGGACACTAGTTCATAGGGCCTGGGGGGGGGGGGGGCAATGGATTCCCTTAATTTGCATAGATTTCCTCTCACTTCCTGTTTGGCTATGGGGCAGGAAGTGAAAGGAAATCTCTGCAATAGGTCAGGGATGGTAAAAAAAAAATGACAGGGGGACCCTCCCTTACTCTATCCAAAATGAAAAAAAAGTGTTGCTTATAGTTCTACTTTAAGCAAAAATTTGAGATAATTTTATGGAGGACTAAGAAGATATAACCATGCCAATGGTGCAGCAGAAAACTTATAGCACAGCGAGGAAGGTTTGTGGTCCAGGCTGACAGGACAGTCAAAATTAGAAGCAGCTTGCGTTGCACTAACAGTGTAGCACATGGGTCTTCAAACTACAGCCCTCCAGTTCAGGAACTGCAATTCCCATCATGCCTAGTCATGTCAGTGTGTTACAATGCCTCATGGGATGTGTAGTTCTACAACAGCTGGAGGGCCATAGTTTGAGGATCCCTGGTGTAGCACAAGCCGGCGGGCACTCTTTCCATGCTACCCCCCTGCAAAGTGCTGGCCTGGGCCTTGTTGGCCTAGGCCAGGCAGGATACAGCGTTGCATGTACGGACTCCACTTTGCTCAGCAGGGATTGATCTGCTGATCCCCACTCAGCAGGTGGATGACAGGTCTGTCTCCGCTCACTGTGCAGGGACGGACCTGTCAGAGCCCCGCTCTCCTCTATGGGGGATTGGATGAAGACGGACCGCATGTCCAATTTCATCTGATCTGCCAGACGGATGTAAAATAGGGTTTTTATCCACCTGGATTCAGCGGACATGTCACCGCTGACATCCATCGCTCCATAGACCTGCATGGAGTGTCCATTCAGGTCCTCCTAAAAAACTGACAGGCGAATGGTTTGCCCATGTGAAAGGGGCCAATCATACAGTAGCATGGCAGTCATTACTGCAGTATATACATTTCTTCTTCAGTTCAATACGAATGGCAAATTCCAGCTAACCATGCATACATTGAGTCACTAAACAAGAGGTGTCCCCTTACACACCCCCATGGAATCGTATCTCCTGTCACCAACACTGAAATCTTTCTGACTAAACTGTATGTTGCAATCCTCCTTCCACATACCAATCAAGAACTATGTCAACAGCCTCCTCTTACAACTTGCTCACACTACTCTTGTGTCACAGCTTGGGTTTCTTCAGCAGTAGTGGAATTTTGTGTGAGGAAGATAGGATTGTTTTAGTCCTTCCTATGCATGCTTGAGGAGAGCCTTGGATTTACTGCAAAGTCCTGTGGTTGTCTAAGGGCCCTTTCACACGGGGCGGATCAGTAATCATCCGCCTCTGTGTGTCCGTAAGCTCAGCAGGGATCGCTCCGTATATCCCCGCTGAGCCGGCGGCTGACAGGGCGGGCCCCGCACACTGTGCAGGGACCGCCCTGTCTTTTCTCCACTCTCCCCTATGGGGGATCAGATGAACACGGACCGTGTATCCATGTTCATCCGATCCGATCCGCAGACGGAAGAAAAAATAGGGGTTTCTTCCGTCTGCAAAATCGGATGTTTGCGGAGGCGGGTGATTAAACATCTGCTGACACCCGCAATCACATAGGGACCAATGTATGTCCCTTTTCCATCCGCAAACGGATGGATGAAAAAGCGGACATACGGTCCGCACGTCTGAAAGGGTCCTAACCCAGTAATATCTGTGGATATTTTCCTACAGATATCAAATTGTTGGGGTAAAAGGCACAATTGGTATTGTTTACATACAGTACATGATGATGAAAATGAATATTATGCTGCCACTCAAAGCCGGTTATTTATTGAACATGGTGTTGAATCACCATGTCGGCAAACACTTTTATATTTAAATGTCAGCTTCTGATGACCTATCCCTTGACTTCACATTCCTATCACGTGTGTACACTGAGGCCTGTCTGGTCTTGTGCTGTGAATGAATTGTTTGGATGTCTTTTTGTGTAAGGTGTGGCGTCAGATTTTTTTTTTCTCTGCCAGTTGCTCTACACATACAAGAATTAACATTTGGCAGTTTGGTGATAACAGAGTCTTATGCCCTGTACACACGATCACTTTTTGTGATGAAATAAAATGACATTTTTAAAAATGTCATTTAAAATGATCGTGTGTGGGCAAAATGTAATTTTATGTCTTCTGAAAAATTACAAAAAAAAAATTCGAACATGCTTGAATTTTTTATGTCATTTTTTAAAATGTCATTTTTTGTGTCATAAAAAATGATCGTGTGTGGGCAAAAATGACGTTTTAAACCCGCACATGCCCAGAAGCAATTTTTGAGACGGGAGGTAAAACTACCATTCATAATGGAGTAAGCACATTCATCACGCTGTAACAGACAAAAAAGCGTGAATCGTCTTTTACTAACTCGGAATCAGCTAAAAGCAGCCTCAAGGCGAATAGAACTTCCCCTTTAGAGTGCCGTCTCTTTGTTCATCATTTTTCAAAAACGATGGTGGGTGGACAACATCATTTTTAATGATGAAGTTGGAAAAATTACATTTTTTTTCATCACAAAAAGTGATCGTGTGTACAGGGCATTAGATACGGGATGAATATAACAGCTGGTTAGGGGATCTCCTTTGGATGTAGCTGATTTGACCTCAGCATTTGCTCAGCTCCCCTAAACACCCTTTATCCTGGCAGGAGAAAAGCACTTCCAATGCTCCTAAAGCCACATTGTGCACATGCATTTAGGTACGTCAAGCATTGGAGCGTTACTGGATTTCATTGGCCAAAATATTTACTCTGACCATTGGAATAAATGAACACTCAAGCACTAAATGTGTCTAGCATTGAGCCTTGGTTCACACTGGTGCGTTTTGACATGTCAAAGCGGTGGCATTTACCAGCAATTGCCGGCAATGGCACCGCCTTAATCGGTGCGACGCCGCATCTACTGCACCAATTTCAAAAAGTAGTTTATGTACTACTTTTTGCGATTTCGGCCCACGACTTACATTGTACAGATGTCTCTGTAATCGCGGCCGAAATCGACTGACAGGCAGGAGTGAAATTGTGCGAATTCAGCTGAACTCATGCGGCTTCACCCCCGCAGCCCAGTGTGAACCTGTGATTATCCACGTTTAGGCACGTCAAGTGTTTTGAGAACCCCCCCCCCCAAAAAGATCCTCTCCTGAATATGTTGCTGATGTTGTTGTTTTTTTGTTTTGTTTCTGCTTGTAAATGCCTATGTATGCATGGACACATAGGCTAATATAAAGGTGTGTTTAAAAAAAAAAAAAAGTCAGCAGCTACAAATACTGCAGCTGCTGACTTTTTTAATATTTGGACACTTACCTTTTCAGGGCACCTGCGATGTCCGCACCCAAAGCTGATCTGTCCCTCGGCTCTCGGGTGGAGGCACCGCCATCTTCGGTAAGGGAATCAGGAAGTGAAGCCTTGCGCCTTCACTTCCTGGTTTCCTTCTGCATATGCACGAGTTGTGCTGTGCTATCTCACTGGTCCCTGCTGTCTTCTGGGATCTGTGTGTCTCCCAGAAGACAGCGGGGGGGGGGGGGGGGGTAACAGGCATTGGGTATACTGTTTTATTTTATTTCTTGATGTTCTCCCTGTACCTTCCTGGGTTTCCTCCGGCTACTCTGGTTTCCTTCCACTTTCAAAGACATGCTGGTAGGTTAATTGGCTCCTGTCTAAAATGGCCCTAGTATGTGTATGTATGAGTATGAGTTAAGGACCTTAGATTGTAAGCTCCTTGAGGGCAGGAACTGATGTGAATGTGCTATACTGTGTGTGTGTGTGTAATTTTTATATATATATAATATATATATATATATATATATATATATATATATAAAAAATGCTGCATAAATTGACTGTGCTATGTAAGTACATGTAATAAGTAAATAATAAGCATTTTCATGTTTTACATTTTGAGTTTTTCCTAGGGCCATGATTCTTCAGGGTATTTTATGTATATTCCAGTTACACAGTTAATTGCCAGAATTATATTTAGAATGTATATGGGAAAAATTCTGATAATTGTGGTTCTTTTGCAGTCAAGTCGATTACCGGGCAAAACTCTGGGCTTGCAATTTCTGTTATCAGCGAAATCAGGTGAGAGAAATGCCAATAAATACATGACAAGCACCTTTGACCAATAAAATTGTTATTGATAAAAAAAAATACATGACAAGCCAAATTTAAAGAAGGAAATGGAAGAATGCATTATCCATAGCAACCATTATTTAGGCATCAAAAAGGAAATTTATGATTTGTTGTTTGTAATATCCTCAGTTTAAAGAGGAAGTAAACCAAAAAATGTTTTTCCTGTTAAAAAAAAAAAAAAACCCTGCAAGAAAAAGGCATAATGAGCTAGTATGCATAGCCCACTAGCTCATTATGTGGCACTTACCTGAGATCGAAATCCCCCGAAGAGCTCCCCGTTCCCCTCCGCCGCCATGTCCCCTCGGAACGTCTTCCTTGTATCGCCGCCCCGGTGCTGTGACTGGCCGGAGCGGCGATGACGTTACTCCCACGCATTCGCAGGTTTCCGGCATTATCCCATTCAGAAAACCGGCACACTATTTACACTGTTTACTATTTTTACTAAGCAACATGCAGGTTTTTACTCCCTGCTTTACCAACACAAAGCTCTCTTCCGTCATTCGCTCTGCTGTTCAGCAGGTTCTGGCCATAAATCATTGACTGAGACCCAGCTGATTTACTTGTGATGTAGCGAATGACAGCAGAGCCGGGGCAGCGCAGCATGGCAATTCTTCCGCTGTAAATCTGCAAAGGGGGCCCTTAAGTGGTTAACTCATAATACAGTAGATACCAAAAGTATTGGGACGCCTGCCTTTACACGCACATTAACTTTAATGGCATCCCAGACTTAGTCCGTAGGGTTCAATATTGAGTTGGCCCACCCTTTGTCGCTATAACAGCTTCAGCTCCTCTGGAAAGGCTGTCCACAACGTTTAGGAACGTGTCTATGGGAATTTTTGACCATTTTTCCAAAAGTGCATTTGTGAGGTCAGGCACTGATGTTGGACGAAAAGGCCTGGCTCGCAGTCTCCGCTCTGATTCATCCCAAAGGTGTTGAGGTCAGGACTTTGTGCAGGCCAGTCAAGTTCCTCCACCCCAAACTCGCTCATCCATATTTTTATGGACCTTGCTTTGTGCACTGGTCCAAATCATTTGGTAGGGGGGGATTAAGGTGTGGGCTTGGCCCCCTAGTTCCAGTGATGGGAACTCATAAGGCGTCAGCATACACAGACATTTTGGACAATTTCATGCTCCCTACTTTGTGGAAACAGTATGGAGATGGCCCCTTCCTGTTCCAAAATGAGTTCCCACCAGTATTTACACAATGGAGAGCTAAAGTTACACTCTGCAGAGCTCAGTGAGGAGAGCTCTAAGAGCTGATTGGAGGGAAGAGATACATTCCCCTTCACACAGGAGCAGAGCTGAGGCTGTCAATCAGCTGGAGATCCCTCCCCTGTCACCTTGTTTCTCGTGATGTCAGGAAAACTTGTCTGAAGTAATGCAAGCTGATAGCAGAGGCATGAAGCGGGAGACAGAAATGACACTTCGTGCTCTTAACTGAGACAAGTACACACTATAGAGCAGGGATATGCAATTAGTGGACCTCCAGCTGTTGCAAAACTACAAGTCCCATAATGCCTTTGCCTCTGGGAGCCATACTTGTGGCTGTCAGAGTCTTGCTATGCCTCATGGGACTTGTAGTGCTATATACTATAGAGGGACATGCTTGGTTCATATTTATTATCTGAGGCTTACAACCACTTTGATTTCCTATGCTGGCACGTAAAAAGCTCAAATGTATGTGTATAGATATATTTTTCTTTGCTCACTGTAATTTTTATTTTTTTTTTTCAGTTTCCTCCTACATATGCTGGCATCTCTGAAATGAATCAGCCTGCAGAACTCCTGCCGCAGTTCTCCAGCATCGAATATGTGGTCCAGGTGCCATAGACTTTTTCTCTTAACACTTAACTAAAGTCTCCTTACCTATGCTACTCACATTATATTAATGTAGTGTATGTCCACCTGAGACAGGGTTGCCAACATGCCACACCTTTTTTTTTTTTTTACTGACCGAATAAGGAGAATTTACTGACAACCTCAAAAAATGACAGAACTCCTATTAGAAACTAAAACAATGCATATTTAAACAGTATAAACACAATCTGCAAACACTGACAATACCCATAACTGGCAACCTCAGGGTTCAGGGGTGCGCTATGTGCAAAGTACATAGGGTGACCCCATTTCCCCCAAATCGCCCCCCCCCCCCCAGTACAGTGCTCCATTACACCCACAAATCCCACTCCATGACTTTACCTGTCGGAGAACTGTGGTTGCAGAAGAGCAGGATATGTTACTCAGGAGGAGAGTGTAGTGAAGCTGTGGGCCCATGGGCACAGACTTTAGGCGCTGTTGCCGCCAGACAAGCATCAGGTTCCAACTACCTATCTATGCAGAGAGGCAGCAGGCAGAGCACAGTTGAGATCACTTCGCAGCCTCAGCAGCAGGATCGGCAAATGCGCCCATTTACTGACAGCCGTAAAAATCACCTATTTTTATTTTACAAGCTTTCAGTGGATTTAATGACTGTTGGCAACCCTGACCTGAGAATTTCATTGGTCACTCTATGCCACCCATTTTGTTTTTTTACCTCATCCAGCAGCTTTTTAATTTTTCCATAGGAAACTTTGTGTGTGAATCTATGATGCTACAAACTGTTAGCATTTTAACATTATGTATGTGCTTTGCTAAAGCCCAACAAAACTTTCAGTTTAACCACTTTTCTACCACAGCTGTTTTTACATTTTTTGCACACATGTTAAAATCTGCTTTTTTAGAAAAAAAAAACCTTTGCTGTCAGAGAAGTTTTTTTTTTTTTTTGCACACGTTTAAAAATCGCTTTAGGCCTGAATCTCACACACAGGTTTATAAAGCACAATATTTCAGTAAATAATGCACTAAAAACAAGAAAAAAAACAAGCAACATTACACAATTTTTGGTAAAATTATAAAAGATGAGGCTGCACTTTTTACAGAATGGCTGAATTCCTGGAATTCAGCTTTAACCCTGAATAACAGACCTAGAATTATTGCTCTCACTCTGGCATGCATGACAATATGTATTGTGCAGTGCAATCAATGTTTTTGTGTGGAGAATATGTTTAATCTTTTTTTTATTGAATTTGCATGCCCAATAAGGCCAATTTCACACGGTCGGACAGTTCAGGTCTGCCTGTCAGTTTTGTCGGCAGACCTGAATAGCCACTCAATGCAGTCCTATGGAGCGTCGAATGTCACCGGAGACATGTCTGCTGACATCCGACCCAATCCGATCCGCCAAAATCAGACGAATGGCGATACCTCCCCATCCATCCATATCGGATCGCGTGAGATCTAATGAAAACATACAGCATGTCCGTTTTCATCAGATCTCTCCATAGGAGACAGTGGTGCTGCACAAGCCCCTCACGCTCAGTGAGCAGAGAGGGACTTGTCATCCAGCGGCTCAGTGGGAGCTGATGGACTCCGTAGCGTCGGAGTCCGCCTCGTGTGGAAGAGGAAGAGGCCTAAGACATATCAACAAATGCCATAACATGTCAGTAAAGTACAAACAGGTCAGAGGGGCCTGATCATATCAGTGCCTGCTTATGTGGGTAACGCACAGTAAAAATGCAAGTATCAAGAATAATCAGTCCATATACATATGGAATAGAAAAACAGCCATCAATTCCATAATACAATCAAGATCATAAAATGTACAGAAACATGGATCCTAAAAGTAGGAGAGAGAACAAAGCATATAGCTATGTATGATGGGCATGATAACACACACAATTGTATAAAAGGAGCACCTCTGAAACTTTGTATAATAACAGATGAGCAGAAAGAGTATAACCAGGAGATGCAAAAGAGAAAAAAAAGGGGGGGGTGAATATTGATGATAATAAGGAGAGGGGAAAAAAGGGCATGAATATTTGCAAAGACAACAGGAGGTAATATAAGCTGATGAGAGGATTCCAGAGCAACCCGCCAGACTAAAGCACAGTGGAAGTAAAAGTATCAAAGGTAGAGTACTGGAAATGTTTCCAGACAGTCCAAATGAGATTGTGAGAGGCAGATTTATTTTTGTCCTAGATCAGGGATATGCAATTAGCGGACCTCCAACTGTTGCAGAACTACAAGTCCCATGAGGCATAGCAAAAATCTGACAGCCACAAGCATGACACCCAGAAGCATGATGGGTAGTTTTGCAACAACTGGAAGTCTGCTAATTGCATATCCCTGTCCTAGACTATCATATTCTCTAAGGATTCAAATTGATTCATTTCAAAAGCCCAAGCAGCTAAGGTTGGTGGATCAGATTGGCGCCAGCATCTGTCAATCACAGATCGAGCTGCAGTCAAGAAAAATCTAATCGGACTCTTTTTGATCTGTTTATAAAAGCCTGGCACCGAGAAAAAAAACATGAGCTAGGGTTGGTTGGGGTATGTCTCACCCACCAGGTCAGCAAACAATTGCAATATCTCTTCCCAAAAAAAGGGGCAGTATGTGGGCAAGTGCCCCATGTATGATTCATAGTGCCAGGAGCCTGCAAACAGCGCTAACATAGGTCAGGGATGGTAGAATCAATTTTATGAAGAATGGTAGGACAGCGATACCACCTGGAGAGTATACAATTATTTCGTTCTTGGGCAATGGAAGATTCTGAAAGCTTATAGGATAATGCAAAGATTTTAGGTCACTCCCGTTCATCTGCCGGTGTATTCATTTCCCGGTCCTACATTTTTTTTTTTATTAATAATTTTTTTCCATCACATAGGAGGCAAACAATTCCCCTATGTGGTGCATTTTTTGGTGATAGGATCTTTTTTATAAGACATCAGGGGAGAATTGATACAACCTACATACTAGCATGATAAATACTGTATCTTTGTATCACAGCATATTATTCTTTTTTACGCTTGGCCTGCATCTGATATTTTATCTGTTTTAATTGCTTGAACAATAACAATACTAAATATGGATTTGTGTGTATATGGTGCAGTTAAAGTCCCACACAACCTTAGTAAAGGGTTTCCTATGCACTCTTGGGATGTTGCCACAAAGTATAGCCATAGGAACTTTACTGGAAATGTGCGATAGATAAACAGGGCTTATGCCGCGTACACACGGTCATTTTTTGTCTTGTAAAAAAAACGTCGTTTTTGAGCATGAAAAAAAACTTTTTTTTAAACTTCATTTTAAAAAACGACGTTGCCCACACACCATTGTTTTTTTAAAAAGCTCTAGCAAAGCGCGGTTACATACAGCACGTACGACGGCACTCTGTTCCATTCAAGCTTGCGTCATAACTTGCTTCTGAGCATGCGCGGGTTTAAAAACTTTGTTTTAAACATCGTTTTAGCCCACACACAATCATTTTTTATGACACAAAAAACGACATTTTGAAAAACGACATAAAAAATTGAAGCATGTTCGAATTTTTTTTTTGTCGTTTTTCAGAAGACACAAAACAACGTTTTGCCCACACACGATCATTTTAAATGACGTTTTTAAAAATGTAGGTTTTTTTTCATCACAAAAAACGACCGTGTGTATTAGACAATTTTTTTAAACTTGTGCGAAAAAATCAAAAAACAGCCCTGACTTTAAAGGGTTAAACTGGAGGGCTAATTGGGCATTATTGATTTCTACCCAAATCATTACATTTTTGGTTTATGGTGGAGAGTAATTAAATAATAAAGGAAAATATTGCACCAAAAATGAAATCAATCTCTGGCTTGACTTCTTTTATGAATGCACAATTTTTTGTCCAGTGGTTGTAATGAATATCTTTTAATTTGTGTTTTTCTTTTATGGTAGCACTGTTGCTAAAGCATTCATATGAAGGAGTTACAGTACATTGTCGACTACCACATATGTATAACAGAATATGATGCAGATTAAAATTTGCTTAGTTTTGGGTAAAATTAAAAATAAGATGTGTATTTGCTTTCTCCTTTACTACGAATGTGAATCTACAGTACATTATTTGCCAGTCTTTGTATCACTTATGTTCATGTCTTTGTTTTGTTTGAACTAAAGCGAGGTCCTCAAATGCCATTGATCTTCCTTTATGTTGTGGACACCTGCATGGAAGATGAAGATCTTCAGGCTCTGAAAGAATCCATGCAAATGTCTCTCAGCCTGCTGCCTGCAACTGCTTTGGTGGGACTCATCACGTTTGGCCGCATGGTCCATGTACATGAACTGGGCTGTGAAGGCATCTCTAAAAGCTATGTTTTCCGTGGAACCAAAGATCTATCTGCAAAACAGCTTCAGGTGAGTGATTACAACCTGTTGTCATTACCTGTTTAAGGCTTTTTTTTTTTGCCATGTTAAAGTGGTTCTAAAGGCTCATGTTTTTTCACCTTACTGCATTCTATGCTTTAAGGTAAAAAACCTTCTGGGTGCAGCTTACCCCCAGCCCTTCTTATACTTGAGCCCCATCTCGATCCAGCGATGTGCATGAGAGCAGCGGCTCTCCCGGGTCTCGCTCTCCTCATTGGCTCACACAGCAGCAGGAGCCATTGTCAGCATTACTGCTGTCAATCACAGCAAGTAAGCCAATAAGGTAGTTGGAAGGGCTGAGCAATACTCTGTGTGTGAATAAACGCACAGCGCAGCGTGGGAGTGAGCCTGCTCGAGTGCCTCAATAGCAACAGGCTATGAGCAAAGGGCACTTGGCAGGGGGGAGAAGCCAGGAGTGCCAAAAAGAAGAGGATCTGGCTGCTTTGTGCAAAACCATTACGCAGAGCAGGGAATTATAACAAGTTTAGAAAGAAAACCATGCTAGGGCCCAAAATCGCAAAGTAATTACCTTAATACACAGTACGGTACCCAAATTATGTTATACAAAAGTGCAGCGCTACAAAATACCATAAAATAAAAATTGAATAATATAAGTGCAAAAATAGTGAACACATTTACATTACCACATTTAAAATACATGAATCCAAGCCAAATATGTATAAAAATCAATATATGTAAAAACAATGTGTGTTTAAAAACAATATCATGCATAAAGTCCCAATGAAGAGCCAAGAGGACCGGTGACTTGTCGTTAAGGTTCCCCTATCGAGATGGTTCCTGTAAGGACTGCGCAGGCGCAATCCTTGCTGACGGAAATCTCCGAACCTCGGCCGGCATCCAGGCTCATTCCTTAACATCCCTGTGGATTGGAGGATGTTAAAAAAAAAAAAAAAAGAGCCAGGAGGCCGAGTGAGCGGAGCGAGGGCGTGAGGCCGACTGGCCACTTTCCTCAAATTCCATGTCGCCCTGGATGCCGGCCGAGATTCGGAGATTTCCGTCGCAAGGATTGCGCCTGCGCAGTCCTTACAGGAACCATCTCGATAGCCGGAACCATATCGTCAGATCACTGTGATCTTCTCTGAATACACCAAATGAGGACAGAAGTGGATCCCCAAAAGCCGTGCAGGTCCTGACGGATCAGTAGCGGGCACTGGCTAAGCGTTGCACATGCATTGATTCCTCAGGACCTGGATGGCCGGGTGTACAATGAATTAATCAGTGCCAAGGGTATATAATACCATATCAATATAGTGGTGTGGTTGTTTGTTGTAGTCAAGCTAATTGCCCTGTGGATTCCATAAAGCTACAGTGCCTTGCAAAAGTATTCTTTGCGAACTTTGCCACATTTCAGGCTTCAAACATAAAGATATAAAACTGTAATTTTTTTTGAAGAATCAACAAGTGGGACACAATCATGAAGTGGAACGAAATTTATTGGATATTTCGAACTTTTTTAACAAATAAAAAACAGAAAAATTGGGCGTGCAAAATTATTCAGCCCCTTTACTTTCAGTGCAACAAACTCTCTCCAGAAGTTCAGTGAGGATCTCTGAATGATCCAATGTTGACCTAAATGACTAATGATGATAAATAGAATCCACCTGTGTGTAATCAAGTCTCCGTATACATGCACCTGCACTGTGATAGTCTCAGAGGTCCGTTTAAAGCGCAGAGAGCATCATGAAGAACAATGAACACACCAGGCAGGTCCGAGATACTGTTGTGGAGAAGTCGGATTTGGATACAAAAAGATTTCCCAAGCTTTAAACATCCCAAGGAGCACTGTGCAAGCGATAATATTGAAATGGAAGGAGTATCAGACCACTGCAAATCTACGAAGACCTGGCCGTCCCTCTAAACTTTCAGCTCATACAAGGAGAAGACTGATCAGAGATGCAGCCAAGAGGTCCATGATCACTCTGGATGAACTGCAGAGATCTACAGCTGAGGTGGGAGACTCTGTCCATAGGACAACAATCAGTCGTATACTGCACAAATCTGGCCTTTATGGAAGAGTGGCAAGAAGAAAGCCATTTCTTAAAGATATCCATAAAAAGTGTCGTTTAAAGTTTGCCACAAGCCACCTGGGAGACACACCAAACATGTGGAAGAAGGTGCTCTGGTCAGATGAAACCAAAATCCAACTTTTTGGCAACAATGCAAAAGGTTATGTTTGGCGTAAAAGCAACACAGCTCATCACCCTGAACACACCATCCCCACTGTGAAACATGGTGGTGGCAGCATCATGGTTTGGGCCTGCTTTTCTTTAGCAGTGACAGGGAAGATGGTTAAAATTGATAGGAAGATGGATGGAGCCAAATACAGGACCATTCTGGAAGAAAACCTGATGGAGTCTGCAAAAGACCTGAGACTGGGACGGAGATTTGTCTTCCAACAAGACAATGATCCAAAACATAAAGCAAAATCTACAATGGAATGGTTCACAAATAAACATATCCAGGTGTTAGAATGGCCAAGTCAAAGTCCAGACCTGAATCCAATCGAGAATCTGTGGAAAGAACTGAAAACTGCTGTTCACAAACGCTCTCCATCCAACCTCACTGAGCTCGAGCGGTTTTGCAAGGAGGAATGGGCAAAAATGTCAGTCTCTCGATGTGCAAAACTGATGGAGACATACCCCAAGCGACTTATAGCTGTAATCGCAGCAAAAGGTGGCGCTACAAAGTATTAACTTAAGGGGGCTGAATAATTTTGCACGCCCAATTTTTCAGTTTTTTATTTGTTAAAGTTTGAAATATCCCATAAATTTCGTTCCACTTCATGATTGTGTCCCACTTGTTGATTCTTCAAAAAAAAATTACAGTTTTATATCTTTATGTTTGAAGCCTGAAATGTGGCAAAAGGTCGCAAAGTTCAAGGGGGCCGAATACTTTCGCAAGGCACTGTATATTTGACCACTCGTAACTGGTAAGCCCCCTCCCCCTTTACACTGGGGTGGTGTGCGTTTTTTTTAAAAGCTTTTGGGTATCCACTTTTGTCGTCCTTTGGTGTATTCAGAGAGAATCGCTGTCCTCTTGGCTGTTGATTGAGACTTTATGCATTATATTGGTTTTTGCACGCATTTGTTTTTTTACCTATATTGTTTTTTTTTATACATATTTGTTTTGGATTCATATAACGTATTTTTAAATGTGGTTGCTTTAACAGCAACATAATGTTTCTGTTCACTATTTTTGCCTGTATTAAACATTTGACTGGTATAGTAGTTTGTATGGAGGATCCTGAGTCATGCACACGTATGAAGAAAAAGCATGTATTGCAAGTTGTGTTTATAGATTTGTCTGTGTGAGGAGATTGTGAGATGGCACATTCAGTTGCCATTGGACATTGAAAACAGCAGGATAGGCTGAGACTTTGGACTTTGCTGATCAGTGAAACTTAGTAAGATTACTCAGTTCAAGCAGCTTTGTTCAGACTTCCTCTATGTGCCGTAGGCTTTCAGTGTCATATTCTCTGATTTCCAAATCACCTGAGGACTTTGTTCCTTCCTTCCTTTAGAAATGGGAGTGAGATTTAGACATGGTTCTAAACCTTGTGCAGAGACATCGGGTTCTTTACTTTGCCCACCGGTCTTCCCTGTCCAGCAGATACCAGGAAGCAGGATAAAAACTTTTGACCCGCTGATATAGGACCCCTGTACTCTTCCATAGGTTCTGCTCCACTGTTTCTCCATTGTGTTGGTGATGCCAAAAAGAACCAGGCACGTTGTTGCATATTTTTTTGGTCGTGCCCTATCGTAAACCCTTCTGGGAATGCGCCCAGAGACATTTTTACTAAACCTCACCCCACTTTCGAGATGTAGGTACAAGAGATCCCTTCTGATCCACCTGCTTAATGCAACAAAGGTGTGCCTCCCAAAAAAAAGGAAACGCACTGACTCCCTGTCGATTGGTCAATGGATAGCTGTGGTTAACAGGATCAATGATATGGAACACCTTACAGCAGCCATGAAACGTAAGGAGGAAAAATTCTGCAAAACGTGGCATTATTGGCACAACTTTCAGTGTTTATGAGATTATGCTTCGTACCTTTCCCCTTTATTTTTATGGGCTCAGGCCCAGTAGTGATTTTTCGGTATGCTTTGGCTACTTGGGCGAGTGCCAGCCCATGCACCAATTCCTTGCTTTTCCTCTTCCCTTTTCTCTTTTCATACCCATCCCTCCCTGATCCCCCTTCTATGTCCTAATTTAGGTTTTATAGAAAATAAAAAGAAACCACATGGGTCGGACCCCTGTTTATCCACTAGTATTACATGTTCCTGCATTGTATGTTCTAGGGGCCTTGTTCGGAACTAACGTTTTCCAAGTAATTGGATTCCCAATGGTAACAGAATTAAACAAGATGACATGGTTCCAAATGGGAATTGACATACCTCGGATTGCGAGTAACACGGTTAACAATCGTTTCGCAATAAGAGCATTTTTTTTTTAATGCTGACTCGGTTTGCGAGTGTTGTCTTGCAGGATTTAAGACTCTGCGGTGTGCAGTACCGCAGTTGGCCAGAGGTGCGGAGCCGATAGGAGCGGTTCGGAAGTACTCCGTTCCTGAGCCTTTCCGAGGGTTTCTAAGTTCAGCCGAGCTGTCCTTGAGTATTTCCAAGGCTCTCCAAGCGCCCCTGCCCACCTCTGCCCCTGCCCACCTCTGGCCACATACGGTATTGCATGTCATAGAAGTCAATGCAGAACAAATTATTTTCGTTTCCATTGACTTCTATGGAGAAACTCACTTTAATGTGCGAGTGATTTGGATTGCGAGCATTCTCCTGGAACTGATTATGCTTGTAATCCAAAATACCACTGTATTTCATTGTTTATTACTGTTAAATGCTTTATGAAGGTTTCTGATCCGCCTAACTGCAAATATACATCATTGCTTTGACGTTAGTTAGGGTTAGGGGGTCTGGCTTACAGATGCAAGTGGTCCCAGTGGTGAGATCACTTCTATACGCCGTGTGAGATGTGACGCCCCCCTCTGCTTGGCTCTAAGCCCTTGGAGGATCGGAGCAGCGTCTGACGTCACTTACTGTTCTCGGGCATAAACAAAGGCTTTTTTTTTCCCTTAAAGGCGAAATGTCATTATCTGTAAAAATGCTTTGCTTTTAAAGGTAATAAGAGATCTGGGGTCTTTGACTCCAGATCTATCAATAAAGAGGACCTGTCATGTATATTTGTATCCGATACTGAGCATTTGCACGAGTACTTGTTCTTGCACAAATACTCCTGATGCCTTATCTGATACCTCTGAGAGACGGGCTGAGTCAGAGGCTGCGGAACTCAGCGGGCGGAGTCAGCGCTACCTATCAGTGCCAGCCATCAGTCAGTGCCCATTAGTCAAACTGTCACATGACATTAAAAAAAAGTATCGGTATCGGCGAGTACTTGGAAAAAAAGTATTGGTATTTGTCTTAAAGTGGTATCGGGACAACTCTAATTAGAAGGGATGTTTACATTCCTTTTTAAAGGAATAAATGTGATTAATAGGGGTGCAACGGATCAAAAAACTCACGGATCGGATCGATCCTCGGATCAGGAGTCACGGATCGGATCATTTTCGGATCAGTAAAAAAAAAAAAAACACACAAGACAAACAAAAGTTTTGTTAAATTACTCTTAAATGTTCACCATTGCCCCCCACTCGCCGAGTCACCATCATCACCATCACTGTTCCAGTCCAACATTGCCCCCACACTAGTAAAACTAACACTGTAATTGCCATTTTTCCCACTGTAATAATAGGCTATTACTATTATTAGTAATAATAGTAATAGCCTATTATTACAGTGGGAAAAATGGCAATTACAGTGTTACTGTTTTACTAGTGTGGGGGCAATGTTGGCTATTATTAATAGCCATAGCCAACATTGCCCCCACACTAGTAAAACAGTAACACTGTAATTGCCATTTTTCCCACTGTAATATAATATTCATAGCCAACATTGCCCCCACACTAAACAGTAACACACTTGTATAGCCATTTTTCCCATAGCCAACTCACTGTACTGATGTACTGTACTCGTCCGTCTCACTGTACTGTACTCAGGTTGCAATGTTAAATGCAGAGTCCGCGCGCTCTTTCAGAATAGAGAAGATACACGAGCAGAGGGAGGGGTGATGATGTCATCGCGCACCGCCGCCGAGTGTACCAAGATGGCCGACCGCCCTGGAGCTAGGCCGAAGCCGTGGTCTTTCCTAAGGCCGCGGCGGCGGTGCATTCCGCGGATCGCATACTGTGCCGATCCGAACAGGTCGACCCGTTCGGATCGCGGATCGGGCACGATCCGTTGCACCCCTAGTGATTAACCACTTTACCAACGGGCCAATTTTGGCACTTCTCTCCTTCATGTAAAAATCTAAAAATTTTTGCTAGAAAATTAATCAGAACCCCCAAACATTATATATATATTTTTTTAGCAGACAACCTAGGGAATAAAATGGCGGTCATTGCAACTTTTTTTTCTCGCACGTTATTTGTGCAATCATTTTTCAAACGCCTTTTTTTGGGAAAAAAAAACGGTTTCATGAATTAAAAAATAACAAAACAGTAAAGTTAGCCCGATTTTTTTTGTATAATGTGAAAGATGATGTTACGCCGAGTAAATAGATACCTAACATGTTACGCTTTAAAATTGTGCACACTCATGGAATGGCGCCAAACCTTAGTACCTAAAAATCTTCATAGGTGACGCTTTAACATTTTTTACAGGTTACTATTTTTGAGTTACAGAGGAGGTCTAGAATTGTTGCTCTCGCTCTAACGCACGCAACGATACCTCACATGTGGGGTTTGAACGGCGTTTCCATATGTGAGCGGGACCTGCATGCGTGTTCGCTTCTGTGCACGAGATAACGGGGACAGGGGCGTTTTGAAAAAAAAAAATATTTATTTTAATTTTACTTCATTCTTTTTATTTTTGCACTTTTTTTTTTAATTTTTTTTTAATCACTTTTATTCCTATTACAATGAATGTAAACATCCCTTGTAATAGGAATCAGTGTGACAGGTCCTCTTTATGGAGAGATGTGGCGTCAATAAGACCCCACATATCTCCTCCAGGCTTACAAGCATGAAATCTGTGAAAAAGAAATCACCGATCTCATGCCGACATCCGCGATTGCGGATTTTACTTCCGGGTAATCACCGCACAAAGCCGAGGACGTCCCAGGGACGTCCTCGGTGGTCAAGGGGTTAAAAATAAAAATAAAGGAACAGTGTAAAATAAATAAGAAAAAGTCGTGCCCGCATATGTAAACGGTGTTCAAATCACACACGTGAGGGATCGCAGCAATCGTTGGAGCAAAAGCAATAATCCTTGTGCAAGAACTTTAAAGCATGATATGTTGGGTATCTATTTACTCTCCATAACATCATCTATAGATTTACCTCCTTTGCGATACGGCACTGTGTTATTTTAACCACTTGAGATCCGCGCTATAGACAAAAGACGTCCACAGCGCGGCTCTCAAGTGCCGAGTGGACGTCTTTGGACGTCCTTTTAAGTGCATTACCCGCGCGCGCCACTGGGTGGCGCGCAGCGGGTAAACGCTGTCCCGGCGCATCGCTGAAGAGCCGATGCGTGTACCTGGTGGCCGCGATGTCCGCCGGGTACACGCGATCGGCGGGAACACAGCAGGTGACAGCAGGGACGTGGAGCTCTGTGTGTAAACAGAGCTCCACGTGCTGTCAGAGGAGAGGAGACCGATCTGTGTCCCTTGTACATAGGGATACAGCATCAGTTACCTCCCCCAGTCACCCCCCTCCCCCCACACAGTTAGAACACACCCAGGATACACATTTAACCCCTTCCCTGCCAGTCACATTTATACAGTAATTAGTGCATTTTTATAGCACTGCTCGCTGTATAAATGTGAATGGTCCCAAATTTGTGTCAAAAGTGTCCGATACGTCCGCCACAATATCGCAGTCCCAATAAAAATCGCAAATCGCCGCCATTACTAGTAAAATAATAAAAAAAATCATAATTCTGTCCCCTATTTTGTAGGCGCTATAACTTTTGCGCAAACCAGTCGCTTATTGCGTTTTTTTTTTTTTTTTTTTTGCAAAAATACGTAGAAAAATACGTATCGGCCTTAACTGAGGAAAAAAATATATTTTTTTTTAAAAAATTGGGATATTTATTATAGCAACAAGTAAATATATATATATTTTTTTAAATTGTCGCTCTTTTTTTGTTTATAGCGCAAAAAATAAAAACCGCAGAGGTGATCAAATACCACCAAAATAAAGCTCTATTTGTGGGGAAAAAGGGACGTCAATTTTGTTTGGGAGCCACGTCGCACGACCACGCAAATGTCAGTTAAAGCGACACAGTGCCGGAAGCTGAAATTTCGCCTGGGCACGAAGGGGGTTTATGTGCCCAGTAAGCAAGTGGTTAACTGACAATTTCACCCAAACAACATCGATATCCTTTTTTTCCCACAAATAGAGCTTTCTTTTGGTGATATTCGATCACCTCTGTGGTTTTTGTTTTTTGTGCTATAAACAAAAAAAAGAGCATCAATGTTGAAAATAAGTAATAATATTTTTTACTTTCTGCTATAAAACATATCCAATAAAAATATGTAAAAAAATTAATTTCTTCATCAATTTAGGGCAATTTGCATTCTTCTACATATTTTTGGTAAAAAAAATCCTTATTAGCGTATATTGATTGGTTTACGCAAAAGTTATTGCATCTATAAACTATGGGATAGATTTAGGGACTTTTTTTTTTTTTTTTTTTAACTAGTAATGGCGGCGATCAGTGATTTTTAGTGGGACTGCGACATTGCGGACAAATTGAACATGAAGTTGCACTTTTTGGGGACAGTGGCTCCAATACAGTGATCGGTGCTAAAAAAACAAAATGCACTGATCACTGTATAAATTACACTGGCAGGGAAGGGGTTAATATTGGGGACAATTAAAGGGTTAAATGTGTTCCCTGGGTGTGTTTACTAACTGTGTGGGGGATGCTGACACTGGACAAAGAGAGAGATCTGTGTTCCTGATTTCTAGTCCCACATCTCTCACTTTGTTTACATAGGCAGACCGCCGTTCTGTCTTTCCCGAGAATGATCACGGGTGGCCAGCAGCTGCCGCGGCCCCGCTATATCCAATCACAGCGGGAGGGAGTCGCATGCACGCACCATACCAGGGAGCGTGGACAACGTACAGGTACGTTGTTTCGTGCAACCGGGCCGCCCTGCCACAGTATATGTTATACTGCTAAATAGAGTACCATGTTTCCCCGAAAATAAGCCCGGGTCTTATATTCATTTTGGCAACCTAAAACACTCAAGGGCTTATTTTCGGGGGATGTCTTATTTTTTTTACGGTATGTTCAATGATCTTAAAGTGGTTGTAATGCAAAAAAAAACATCTTTTTTTCTTTAAAGCATAATAGAATGCATAGTGCTTCTGCTGTGTCAATTATCCATCTCCTATGTCCCCTGTCTTCTCCCCCCTCCCTCTCCCCCCTCCCTCTCCCTGTCAGATCAGGACCTAAAAAGCTTCTTAAAATCCATCCTTAAAGAATTATGCAATTACATTTAAAGGAATTGTGCCGATGTGGGGTGCAGTGTGTCTCCCTATGTAATGGTTTTGTGGGCAATACCTTTTTTGCAGCTGACCTGGCGGTCGCATGGTCTCCCTTGGGCTCTTCTCTGTTCCGGGATCTCCGCTCTGCTCCGTGCACTGAAAGGGAAGGCCGCAGGCGTCGGGTGGGAGGAGAGCGGAGGACGGGGGAGCCGCTGTCCCGCTGGCATCTGTGTGCTGAGGAGGTAGAGGCTGCGGGCATTGGGCGCGAGGAGAGCGAAGGGGGGAGCCGCTGTCCCGCAGGTATCTGTCTGCTCCGTGCACTGGGGAGGGGGGGCTGCGGGCATCGGGCGGGAGGGGAGAAGAGGGGGGGAGCCGCTGTCCCGCTGGCATCTGTCCACGCTCCATGCGTTGAGGAGGGGGGGCTGCGGGAATCGGGCGGGAGGAGAGCAGAGGTGGGAAGCCGCTGTCTCACTGGCGTTGGCCCGCTCCATGAACTGGGGGGGGGGGGGGGGGCGGCTGTCAGCCAGGAGGAGAGGAGATGACCTCCGGCAATCATTCTGCAAGGTGGATTATGGTTAAAAAAAATAATAATTTTTTACTAGGGCTTATTTTCGGGGTAGGGTTTATATTGCAGCCCTTCCCGAGAATCATGCTAAGTCTTATTATTGGGGTAGGTCTTATTTTCGGGGAAACACGGTATATGTTCAGCTTAATGTCCATCAGGCATTGGTTTTTAGAATGATTGAATGTCATTTTGTTTTTCAGGAAATGTTATCACTTACAAAGACTCCTGCTGCTCAGCCAGGACGTGGACCACAGATTCAGCAGCCCCCTGCATCTAACAGGTATGAGCAGTATAATGCTGAGAGATAGAGACCTGATATTCAACTGTGATTGAGCAGTGGATATTGGAGAAGTCTTTTAAAAAACTGTTCTGTGGGATCCACTTGCTCAGCGGGGGATCGCTCTGCTGATCCCTGCTCAGCAGGCGGATGACAGGTCCGTCTCCGCTTACTGAGCAGTGCGCTTCTCTCTGGGGAGATCGGATAAAACGAACCGCTTGTGCGTCTTCATCTGAACATATTCGATCCACCAGACAGATGGAAAATAGGACCTCCATCCATCTGGTTTTGGCGGATCGGAGAGCAGCAAGTGTTAGCGGACATATCACTGCTGACATCCGCCGCTCCAGAGAGAATAGAGTGTCCGATCAAGTCTGCCTGAAAAACTGACAGGCGGACCTGATTGGACAGCCCGTGTGAAAGGACCCCAATATTAAATATAAATGTAAAAATTATTTTTTAAAGGTTTTTGTGCATAATGACATTTTTTAAACTGTCATGTCATGTTGGTTTTTCTTAAAAAATTAGAATTTAGTAGCTACAAAAACGATAGCTGCCGACTTTTAATAATCCCACTCTCGCCTATCCACGGATCCAGCACCTTCCTCACTCGGGCCAAATACTTCACTGGTCTTCAGTCCCCGGCACCAGTAACTGGGGGCAGCCAGCTGTGAAGCCGTAAGCAGTCACGCTGCACATTGTAAACGGTACCACAGCCTTCTGGGACCTGTGACATGTCCCGAAAGGTTGCAGTCAGGGAGGAGAACTTCCGCTTGGATCGCCTAGGCCAGGGGTCTGCTCACTATGGCCCTTCTGTTGTTCAGGAACTACAATTCCCATCATGCCTAGTCATGTCTGCGATTGTCCCATAGTTTTACAATGCCTCATGGATGCAGAGAAACCGCATCCAATTCGCATAGGTGTGAACCCAGCCTTAGTGTTTTTTTATTGTCCACAGTGGGGATGGTGTTTTCAGAGTGATGTGCGGTATGATCAGATGGAAAAAGTGGGAGATTCCTCCATCCACACAGTTTAGCGTACATGGAGAAATCTGTTGCACTTTTTCCATCTGTACATAGAAAATCTGCAGATAATCTATAGGTGTATGGCCAGCTTTAGTTTTCCGCTACACATAGCATTTTTGTTTTTAGGCCAAAAAGTAAAATTTTGGTCTTATCTGACCAGAACACCTTCTTCCACATGTTTGCTGTGTCCCTCACATGGCCTCTTGCAAACTGAAAACAGGACTTCTTATGGCTTTCTTTCAACAATTCCTTTCTTCTTGCCGCTCTTCCATAAAGGCCAGATTTGTGGAGTGCACGACTAATAGTTGTCCTGTGGACAGATTCTCCCACCTGAGGTGTGGATCTCTGAAGCTCCTCCAGAGTTACCATGGGCCTCTTGGCTGCTTCTCTGATTAATGCTCTCCTTGCCCAGCCTGTTAGTTTAGGTGGATGGCCATTTCATGGTAGGTTTGCAGTTGTGCCATACTCTTTCCATTTTCAGATGATGGATCGAACAGTGCTCCGTGAGATGTTCAAAGCTTGGGATATTTTTTATAACTTATACCTGATTCAAACTTCTCCACAACTTTATCCCTGACCTGTCTGGTGTGTTTCTTGGCCTTCATGATGCTGTTTGTTCACTAAGGTTCTCTAACAAAACTTCACAGAACAGCTGTATTTATACTGAGATTAAATTACACACAGGTGGACTCTATTTACTGTATTGGTGAATTCTGAATGCAATTGGTTCCACTTTTAGTTAGGGGTATCAGAGTAAAAGGGGACTGAATACAAATGCAAGTCACGCATTTTTCAGATATTTATTTGTAAGCAAAATTAGAAAAACTTTTTATAATTTTCCTGCCACTTTTGTTGTGTTCTATCACATAAAATCCCAATAAAATACATTTAGGTTTTTGTTTGTAACCTGACAAAATGTGGAAAATGTCAAGGGGTATGAATACTTTTTCAAGGCACTGTGTGGCCAGCCTTAAGCTCACCATACACTATACAATCTCATTGTACAATCCTTTAGATCTACCATCATATATGTAGTGAAAGGGCCTGCCTGATGAGATATAGATTGGTTGCAAAAATTAGGTGTGTCCTCCTATTATATTGTTTTGTTAAGATTGTGAAGAGGTTGTGCAGTTAGATTGTATTTTGTGTGGCCATCATTAGGGTAACTCTGAAGCAGTAAATCGTTATGTCTCATTTGATGGTTTTGTTTCATTTCTCAAATAGGACTCCATGTGGACTTGCTGCCACCTCAATTGAGAGGTTGTTTTTCATACATTTTCCTGTATTAGATTTATTTGTTCTTGCATTCCCAACAGCAATCACCCTTTCGTTTATTCATCAATACCGCCTTTAAAGTGTTTGTTAACCCAAAAAAACAAAACAAAAAAAGATCCTGTTCCCTTTAAGCATGTTATACAGCACAGTGCTAGTGCTGTCTAATTTGGCCCCCTGTATCACCTAACCTGGGTGATCCTGCCTGGCTATACCCTTCCCCCCTCTGCCTGGCTATACCCTCCCCCCTCCAAACTGACCACGGTATATCATGGCTGCTGAGCCCTGACACTGTGGTCAGTTTACGTGCCTCCATCAACTGTAGCCCTGCTCTCTCCTTCTCTGTGCTCTCCCCTCCTCCCCTCCCTGCCTGTTTGCTCTTGTCCCTGCACCCCCTCCCCTCCTGATGCTCAAATAACTTTTCTTGTCCTATATAATCCTCGCTGTGTCCTAATGATAGGTGCTCTGTCTGTGTTTAATAATAAAAAAAAAAGCCTCCTATACCCTATTCCAGAGCAGCTCCCTGAGATCACGTGACCGGCCGTCTCTCTCTTTCTCTCCTCCCAGCTGACCTCAGTGGGGGAATCTCAGCCCCGCCCGCTGCAGCTGTCAGACAGGGACAGGAGAGAGCTGGCCGTTCACATGAGCGCAGGAAACCGCTCTGAAATATGGTAACCGGGAGATCCTGTTTTTAGGAAACAAGGAGGATTATATAAAGTAGTGAAAGTAGGTTAACAACCACTTTAAGCTGAACCCTCCATCCTTCTACACTATTGAAGCATTCTAGAATATCAACTGACCCCTGTAGTTTTTTAAACTTTCATTATTAATGTTAAGATCTTGTGCATGCTAACTAGTAATTTGTTTGCTATTCATTTTTAGATTTTTACAGCCAGTTCAAAAAATTGATATGAATCTTACGGACCTTTTGGGAGAGCTCCAGCGAGATCCATGGCCTGTCCCGCAGAGCAAGAGACCTTTAAGATCCTCAGGGGCGGCACTTTCTATTGCAGTTGGACTTCTTGAGGTAACAATAAAATTCTCCAGTCATCTATGCATGAAATTTGTACTTCTGAGTGAGTGCACATTATGAGTTGTGCTGTACTTTGTTATAGGTTTGTAGTAATGTAAGTTATTCTATGGAACGTGCATATTTTAAATACAGGTTGCACTGTCTGCAAACTATGTTATGGGTAATAAGGAAAATTTAACTTATCAAGCTATTAATAATTTTGGTCTAGTTGTCAATGATGGCAAGAGAAAGGAAGGATTATATTTGTACTTATTTGTGTTTATTTTGAAACAGTGCACCTTTCCTAATACCGGGGCTAGGATTATGATGTTCATTGGAGGACCAGCCACACAAGGCCCTGGTATGGTTGTGGGGGATGATCTGAAGACTCCCATTCGTTCTTGGCATGATATTGAAAAGGACAATGCAAAGTATGTGAAAAAGGCAACAAAGGTGAGTCCTACTGAGCTTTTGTCATTTCTTGCAGTTTGGTGTCTGAGCAGGAATGGGGAGGAAGGTATAACACAGGCATTAGTAGAAAATCATTATACTGAAAGATCAAAATAATTTATTGTCACGATCTTACACATTCTTAAGTCTTATGAAAAACTGCCGCTTTTTTAAACAAGGCTCTTTCCCATTTGTAACACGTGGGGCTAATTCAAGAAGATTAAAGTAGAGCTATAGGCAAAGACTATAGACATAGACTTTTATATTAGTTTTAGTTTTAGTAACAAGCCGTTTCCTGTGACATCCAATCGGCTTGCTTCATTTTCCTAGTGCAGTGTGGTTGTTTATGTGCTGCAGCTCCATTTTTACCCCAGGTTTCTTGGCTCAGGTTTTCATAAACCCCTTGGAATTTTGTTTTGATGGGCATCCGCTCCACATTTGCCCCTGTTCTCATAAAGCAGCTGCCTGGCCCTGAATGCAGACCTGTGTTGGGTTCCAAGACAATGATGAAACTGATAGTTCTGATAACAGAACAATGTGATACCAACACATGCAACTTCACAATAGTTTTTTTTTTGTAACGCTTGTAATTTTGCAAAAATGTTCCTCCTTTTACATTAGACATGAAAAGTTGTTATGCACAATATTTACAATTTTTTTTTGTGAAATTCAATTATGCAGTGTGGTCTGTCTGACTGGATTACCATCCTGGCCAAACAGAATTGCCAAACCAATGGTACTGTATGTTATTTATACAGTGTGTTTCAAAAAGAGTGACCCGATTTCAAATAGTTACATTTTAATAATGAGAATGTGTTACAGTTACATAACAAATTACAAACTATTAAGCAAGTCCTCAGGTGTCACTCACCATGTTATAAATGCTCTATGTGCCCTTGACCTGCTGCATGGATAACCTCAAGACAATAGCTGCATTTGTTCCCAACGTGTCTGAGCGTGTTTTCTTCCAAAGAAGTTACTGCAGCCGTGATTCTGTTTTTGAGCTCATCCTAGTCAGCGAGTAATGGTGGAACATAAGCACTAAAACCTGTGCAGGAGGACTGCAACAGATAACTTCTAGGCTGTATTACACAAACTTAGTAGAAGAGCAGTCTAAATATGTGGACATCATTTTATTTAAACCTTTTTCAGAGACAAATTTCAGAGACAATAGGAGTCTATGGAATATGTCGCAGAATATCCATAAAACTAAAAAGATAGGGGGAAAAGAAACCCCAAGAAGAGATTACGTTTTTTAGCCCCTCGCTCCTGGGTAAAATGGAAAGCACCGACATCAAAGTGAACAAAAGACTGTGGGGCCTTACAGGGGGTCCTCTCGCGAATGCCAAGGCTCCCAAACCGCATTGTGGCGTGCTGCCTTGTCTGCCGGGTGCGCTGTGAGAGATTCCATAATCTCCACATTCTTAATCTTGGCGTAAAGCTCAATGGAGGGTGGTGGTGCTTGTTGCTTCCAATGAATCAAGCATCTAGCTGCCGTTAGGATGTCAGATGTTAATTTCTTAGCTAGTCTGAATAACCTGGGAAGAAGCAACCCTAATAAAAAGATTTTTGGACTGTGGGGTTTGTCCAGATCAAACAATTGCTGAATAAGATCAGAATAAGATAAGAATCGAGCGCCAATACGATGACAGAAGAGGACATTGCCAATAAATGTGCGACGGCAGCGCCAACAGCGACCTGAAGCTGAGGGGTATATGCCATGTAGGTGAGCTGCAGTCATGTACCAAAAGAAAAGCACCTTGTACATATCCTCTTTATAAAGAATACATATAGAGCTTTTAGCTGTTTGAGACCATATCGTCCTCCACTGCTCTGTGGAAAATTCTTCCCCAAGGGCCTGCTCCCATTTGAGCATATACTTATATTTACCCTGAGTATCCACATTATACTCATTTAATAATTTATAGATATCGGAGATTAGGCCTTTTTGAGAAGGACCAGCTAGGACTATTATCTCAAACGGAGTCAGTTTGGAGAATTGGAGATTAGGAGTGAAAGATAAAGCGTAATGGTGTATTTAAAGATATCCAAAAATGCTCTGCCGGGCAAATCATGTTTCTTCAAAGGGTAGAAGTGTGCACGATATGGGGTCAACTAGGTGGCCAAAATTTAAATACATTTCTCGCTAACCAAGGGGAAATCATTTGGTGGGTGTGTCTTGCATCCTGGGATTATAGTGGAAGACTGTCATTAAAGAGTCTTCAGATTGGAGGGAGTATTTAGGTTTCAGCTGTCTCCAAAGACTGCGTAACAACGCCATAGAGGTCAAAGGCATTAACACATCTGCATTCCACAATAAGTTATTTTGGTGGATTGGGGCCAACTACAATTTCTCTATTTCAGTCCAATGAATATACAACGGTAAAGTAACCCACAAGGCTATTGCTTTCAATTGTACTGCATAATGGTATCGTATGAGATTCGGAAAGGCCAGACTCCTATCATTTTTAGAGGACTGATTGGGCTATCCTATGCAGTTTATGGTTCCAATTAAAATTAAAATTCTAATTCACATAAAATTTGAAGGCTTTGGGGGTGTTTCAGGGGTATGGGAATTGGCAGGGTCAGGAAACAATACAGAATCTTAGGGCAAAGTAGTAATTTTAATTGATTCTAAATGAACGAGGCAAGATATTCAGTAGTGCCTCCATTTAGCTAAAAGGGATCTTATGGACGCAAAGAGGGGTTTAAAATGAGCCCCATAGAGAGAGTCCTATTGCAGTGTAATATGGATCCCCAGGTAAAGTGGCACTTGACCCATAACAACTTGATAAAATATAATGTTCTTTAGGAAAGTACATACATTTAACAGCTTAAAAAAACAGTTACATTCCTGTCAAACCGTCAAATGGCTGGTGTCGTAACTGATCACCATGGCAGTTACAGAAACAGCTTCCTTGACTTTAGAATAAGGAGTGTTTATTTTTGCTTTAAGGCTGTCTGCAACGAAGCACCTGCAGAACAGGGGGACACAGTGGGGTTTATTTACTAAAGTTAGAGAGTGCAAAATCAGTTTCACCTCTGCATAGAAACCAATCAGCTTCCAGGTTTTATTGCCAAAGCTTAATTGAACAAGCTGAAGTTAGAAGCTGATTGGCTGCCATGCAGAGCTGCACCAGATTCTGAGTGCTACAGCTTTAGTAAATCTCCCCCATTGTCTTACTGGATTTTTAACAGTATAGTCACTTATTTTTAATGTTGTACATAGCTATACCTGCAAAATGGGCCAGCCTGAAGTAATCTAGCAGGACTTAAAGTAGAGGTTCACCCGAAAAGTAAATTTTTAACCTTAGATTGATGCTCATTTTGTCAAGGGGGTAGCTTTTTTAAAATCTAAGCAGTACTTACCTTTTTAGAGAGCGATCTTCTCCGCCGCTTCCGGGCGTTCCTATTTGATTGACAGGCTTCCGACAGTCGCATACATCGCTTCACGATTTTCCGAAAGTAGCCGAACGTCGGTGCACAGGCGCCGTATAGAGCCGCACCGACGTTCGGCTTCTTTCGGCTACTCGTAATGCGATGTATGCGACCGTCGGAAGCCTGTCGGAAGACTGTCAATCAAATAGGAACGCCCAGTCCCGAAGACCATACCCGGAAGCGGCGGAGAAGATCGCTCTCTAAAACGGTAAGTACTGCTTAGATTTAAAAAAAACTACCCGATTCCCCTTGACAAAATGAGCATTAATCTTGACAAAATGAGCATTAATCTAAGGTTAAAACATTTTTTTCGGGTGAACTCCGCTTTAATTTTCTGACTAAAGTTCCACTTTAATGGCGGTAGATTTCCACGCATAAGGAAAAGATCCCGAAAGATACTGTACCTCAAGGGAAGAGATATTGAGTGGTAAAGCTTCTGATTTAGAGAAATGGACCTTCTATTTAGACAAGGCACTGAACTCATCTAGTAGTTTGTGAAGATTGGGGAGGGTGATTCAAGGCTGTGTCAATGTCCGGAGGATGTCGTCTGCAAATAACCAACATTTTTAACTCTCTGCCGCTAACCAAGACCCTATGAACGTTGGGATCATGGCGGATCTGGGCTGCAAGAGGTTAAATACACAGAGAGAATAATAAAGGAGAAAGTGGACAACCCTGCCTCATCCCATTAGAAATGGTAAAGGGAGGGGAGGTGGCAAACAGAGTTTTAATACAGGCTAAATTAGCCTTATTACAAGTGTTTAATCGCTAGTAAAGACCCCCGGAAGCCCAGGTATTCAAGGGTTGTAAAAGAGGAACGGCCTGTTAAAGGCCTTCTCGGCATCTAAACTAAGTAGAAGGCCTCAGGTTTTTTTCTATTGATAATATTTACTAGATTATTGACCCTTCTTGTGTTGTCACCTGCTTGCTTCCAAGGGACAAAGCCCACCTGATGTTTAATAAGGGTAGAACCCCATTAGGCCGAAAAGAAGGTAATTTTGTAAAGATTTTCAGATCTGAATTTTGTAAGGCTATGGGCCTATAAGATATGGTCCTTGTCTGGTATAGGTATAAGGGTGAGGTATGAGCCTAGCATATCCCTCGGAATCCCCCCTCCCGTATAAATCCATTAAATAAACGGGTCATATGTGGTAAGAGAATGGGTAAAAAGGCCTTATAATACTTGTAAGGCAGACCATCTGGACTTGGAGCCTTTAGGTTTGGTAGGTAGTACAGCTTTCATTCATTGACGGTAAGTGGTTGTGAAAAATATAACATTTTAAAATCGGGTCATTCTTTTTGAAACACACTGTATTCGTGCTTTTGTTTTTTGCCTAGAATTTTATTTTGAAATTGAGATTCTTTTTATAAAAATAATTTTCTGCGGCACAAGGACTAATTCTATAAAATAAACTGAGCATGTTAATGGACATAGCGTGAATTGCAAGTAGGTGGCAATATATCCCAGAGTACCGGTAATGCAGTATTCTAATAAAACAAGTTCATGGCAATCAGAATATGCTAAATAGGGATGCACCATGATAAAGAAATATGAACCACACTGCAGTGACACACGTAGGATCCACTGTTTACCTCATTACGGAATTAATTTGATTATAGTTCTGGATTGGGATAAATTAGTGTTAATAAAATAACATAGGGACCCCCCCCCCCCCCTTCCTTCCCGTTCTTCAATATTTTCCTCATCCATGGTACAATCAATGTAATAATGTTTTTATATGTACCCTGTTTTCTTTTGAAAACCACTGAAAAAAAAAAAACATTGGAACAAAAGCTTGGCCAGAGAAAACAGAAGCTTAACCACTTGCCTCCCAAGCCACTTCTGACACTTCTCTCCTGTAGGTAAAAATACATATTTTTTTATACAAAAATTACTCCGGACCCCCCCCAAACATTTTATTTATTTTTATATAATGTGTGTGTGTGTAGTATAATATATATATTTTTAGGAGAGGCCATAGGGAATAAAATGGCGGATGTTGCAACCTTTTATGTCACACAGTATTTGCGCAGCAATTTTTAAAACACAATTTTATGGGGAAAAAACATTCAGGAATAAAACACAATGTATTTGTATAATGTGAAAGATGATGTTTCACCGAGTAAATGGATACCTAACATGTCATTCTTTTACCAATACAATATTCTCACAGCATTTTCACCCCTTTCCTGCCCAGGCCAATTTTCAGCTTTCAGTGCTGTAACATTTTGAATGACAATTGACAAAGAGTGACAATTTTGAAAAAAACACAATATTTTTTACTAATTGCTATAATAAATATCCCAATTAAAAAAAAAAAAATATATATATATATATATATATATATATATATATATATATATATATATATATATATATATATATATATATATATATATATATATATTCTACATATTTTTGGTAAAAAAAAAAATCGCAATAAGCATATATTGATTGGTTTGCGCAAAAGTTATAGCGCCTACAAAATAGATCATTGATTTATGGGGTATGGCGGTGATCTGCGATTTGTTTTTTTTATGACTGTGACTTTGCGGCGGACAGATCGGACACTTTTGACACTATTTTGGGACCATTGACATTTAATCAGAAATCAGTGCTATAAATATGCACGTGACAACTCCTTCCCTGCCATGGCAGCTACAGGGAAGTTATGATTTTTTTTTATCAACAAATCAACCCACATATAAATGATGTAATGGGCCAATACATGTGGTTAATGACATTTAAAGTCCATGAGCGTGTCCTTTGTAAGACCAACCCCCATATTAACCGCATGGAGTCAGAGTGAATAATGACATGTATATCAAACGTCAGATATAACTAGAAAACTCCCAGGGAGAGGTACCTCTGTCATCACATATGGCACTTGGGTAGCTTATAGCATGGCAACTTCTGCCCTTCCTTTGTTGGCAGTTAGACAGTGACACAGTAGAATTCCTCCAACTATGTGGTATGTAATACACCATTGCCCAATGTGGGAGCCATCCGTTTAAATCAAAAGAGGAATGTCCAAGCCATATAACACTCAAATAGTAAGTGTACTTGGCCATTCTTGTGGTTCTTGAAAGATCCAAGCTGTACTTGTAACAAATGGTAGTTTAGAAGTCCATATCTATAGGGATCTTTTGTCCCTTAGAAGAATCAAGTAAATAGTACAGTATCCCAAAAGCTGCCAACATGGGAGTAAGGCTAGAAGCCTGACCGGTTTCCCTGGTCACGCCGGCTGCTTCAGAGGCAATTGTGTTTATGGAGCCGTACAATAATGATTGGGGAATAAAACTTTCTTTTGAACTGAGTTCTAATAAGGTGCATTTTCTAGGTTGGTTATTCAGAAGTATAGTGAACACTTTCTCACAAATAAATGTTTTAAACAAATTGACCAAAATGGTTATATACCTCAAGGAAGTTGCCAGCATCCCTCATGGAGTAAGGCCTCTCCCAAGGGCCAATTTCTAAGGCTCTATTCACACAATCGCATTCCGGATCATAGGCGGAATTGCTGTGATTCTGCCCCACAATTTTGAATCGCCACAAAATGCGGGACATGCCTTTGCATCCTTGTTAGTTTGAATGACACCCAAATCGCGGCACTATTTTGCTACGATAGTCACACAAACAGATTTTAGCCCAATTCGTTGGACAACAATTACAGCAAAATCATTTGGGCACCATTAAAAGTAAATTGGATTACAAGCGTATCCCCCGTTTTGTGGCAATTTGGAATTGCGGCGGTTCCGCTTGCGATCTGGAGCGTGTGAACAGAGCCCTAGTCATTGATGAAACTTCCAATTTGAATGATGTTTTTTTCAACCAACCTCAGGTCCTTAAACCTAGGTTCATTGAAAAGGCATACCAGGAGCAACCATTGGATCAGATAATTCACACAAATTTCAAAAGTTTGATAGGAATTCTTTGTTGGAGACGAAAGAAAAACGGGATGTTCCTTCAAATATTGATCATCACTGGTCTTTTATAACCAGGTTTTCTAGTCAACTTAGATTTATTAGGGGAATATTTTTTATTTATTTTTTCAAATTTTTAAGACCCGAGGCATATCCAAATTATTGCATTGACAATGCTTAACCAATAGCACTTCTATGAAATTCAAATGAAATTAAACTGTATACGTCCGAATATAAATTCAGGGTACACGTAACAGTCCCATGGTACAGTCAATATATAAAGTAACAATGTAGTGTGTCTGCCACAGGATAAGTTGTTGGCAGTAGGTTCTATGACTGCCTTTACCATTTTCCATTTTCATAGTATCCAGAGTGAGGAAAGAAGAAAAGTTAACCGAAAGTAGAGAAAGAACAGGGGAAAAGAGGAAAGGGGGGTGGGGGAGAAATAGGGAAAATAAATCCTGGGTTGGAGTTGGACATTAGCTAATCGGGCAGCCATTCATGATGCAGCTGCCAGAGACTCATGTGTCAAGCAAGGCTAGACCTTCAGAGAGAACAAACATATTCCACAGTCTCCACAACCCTGACTACTTTTCGTGTTCATGTTTTTTTTTTTATCTTTCCACTTTATGAAGCCAGCAACTAACAGTTGGGGGTAACTGTTTTTTTTTCAGTTAAGGGGGATGAAACACTTAACTGCATTTAGCAAATGGCGGACAATTGATTTTTTTTTATTTTTTTTTGCTGAAATAGGCATCATGTACCAACAAAAAGGCAGGGTTGCCAGGGATCCGATAGTCGGTGAATTTTTGTCTAATTTTCCATATTTCTCTCCAATATGTAACTATCCTAGGGCAGGACCAGAAAATGTGCAACATTGTACCTCCCTCCTCCTGACACCTCCAGCAGCGATCAGCCACCTGGGGGTAGAATTTATGTAACATCTGCCGAGTATGGTACCACCACGTCAGTGTTTTGTAATTGGTTTCCTGAATTTTTGTGCAGAAAGAATGATTTCAGCGAGAACCTAATAATCTTTTGTATTTGGCCAGGTGTGAACTTACGGTTCAGTTCCTTCTCCCATTTCCCCATCCAAGACAGATGTGGTTGTTCCGGAGGGGTAATCGGTGAACTATAATTAGGGGAATATTTAATAAACACTGGAAAGTTTTGAAAAATTGCAGGATGCTCGACCCTAAATTACCCAAACATCCAAAGAATATCTATACAAAGGCTAGAACATTGAGGGATTTTGTGGCTCTGATCTACCTCAAAGGGTAACCTTTTTTTGGTGGCCTAAAAGTTTTTTTTTTTTTTTTTTTTTTTTACCTGTTGCAGGTGCAGTATATGCAAGGCTATTGGTACTAATAGTAGTAGGTCACAATCTTTTACATCTCAGACACTACAACATTTAAAGTTATATTTCGTGTACCACTAGGTATGTGGTTTATCTCCTGCAGTGCCCGTGTGGTCTTCAATATGTTGGCAAAATATGTGCAGTATACTAATGAAAAAGAAAATGCAATGCTTGTATTTTCCTGCAGTGCACTTGACATTCGCAAATAATTAAGATTTTTGTCTTCTCTTCCTAGCATTATGAAGCTTTGGCAAACCGTGCAGCTGCCTCTGGTCATGTAATAGACATCTATGCCTGTGCTTTAGATCAGACTGGGCTCCTAGAAATGAAATGCTGTCCAAATAATACAGGGTAAGAAAAAAATGGAAGGTGGAATGATTGCAGGATAACAGCAATATTCTTTCTTCCCAGCCTGTGTGGTTCTAAGAAAGCCAAAGCTATGAATTTCTAAAAAGCTTTAATTGTTTCTGCCTTAGAACTAGTGGTCGGTGTACAAAAAAACAAAGTGCAAGAGAGCAGTGCAATGTACCAGTGTATGTCCTCTATACTAAGTCTGCATGTTTTCATTTCGATTTGGACAGTGGAACTTAACGCAGAATTTCAGCCAAAGAATTGTCAAAAAAATAATAGCCCGTTAAAGAAAAAAGCAACTTTTGTTGTAATACGTACCTGAGATCAATATTTGAAAATGAATAGGATTGTGAATGAAATTCAGGAGAGAAAGGAGATCATCAGAAAGATCCCAGTGCAAGCAACCCTGTAGAATGTAATGGTGACAATTGCAATTTTTTATGTCAAACCTAATTTTTACGCTGCTGGTTATCAATTCTTTATTTTTAGTAGAAAGTAGACATTGAAAATTAATTTTAGTGCACACAACCACAATATTATACAATTTTTTTTTGATAAAATATGAAAGATGAGGTTGCATTGAGTAAATAGTTACCAAATATGTTAAAATTGGCTCAAAATTGCACATTTACATGAAACGGCACAAAACTACAGTACCTGAATTGTCCATAGGTGTCGCTTTAAAAGCCTTTACAGGTCATGGGGCTCAATTGACTAAAGACGATCTTATGAGATAATTGAATCATGTGGTATTTTTTTTTCCAATTATCTCATGTGATGCTGAAAATATCAATGCAATATCACCTCATGAGTTGTTTACCTCACAAACCAAAAACATGAGGTAAATAACTTGGGCATTTACTAAAGCAAATAAATAAATGCATGAGTTGAATAAGTAGTGGTCCGGGCATGAGGTATTTAAGGAATGTAAAAAAATAAAAGCCAATGTGGAGTAGTCTCTACCTTTTTGGATCAGTTTCTCGACAGTAAGGGCCCTTTCACACGGGGCGGATCAGTAATGATCCGCCTCCGTGTGTCCGTAAGCTCAGCGGGGATCGCTCCGTATATCCCCGTTGAGCCGGCGGCTGACAGGGCGGGCCCCGCACAATGTATGTCCCGTTTTCATCCGCAAACGGATGAATGAAAAAGCGGACATACGGTCCGCACGTCTGAAAGAGGCCTAATGCATAGAAACCTAAGTATGGAGGAACACAGAATCATTTGGGCTGATTTACTTAAGGTTTTGGTTTGAGTGGAGATAGATTAGACCCCTTGTCAGGTTTTTATTTCTGTCTGTGTCCCCGTTAGAGAGATTCACCCTCCCTATTTGTCCTGTTTACTGTTATCATTGAAAGTGAAAGAAAATTAAAAATTTTGGGTTGTCCCCATAAAAGTAATAGAAGGGAAATCTTCCAATGGGGACACTGGTTCTGGTGACCTAGGGGTCCTCAAGGGATTTTTTTAATTTGCAGAGATTTCCTCTCACTTCCTGCTTTTGGCTATGGGACAGAAGTGAAGGGAAGTCTCCCCAATGACAACGTTGTCTTTTTTTTATTGGTGGAAGAAGGGTATTTGACATTTATAAAAATACTTTACATTTACTTAATAGGACTTAGTTGTTTTTGATATACCACGTGTGTCCCGTGAAAGCAGCTTCCCATTGACTGGTATTCCAGTAACCTTTTTTCTTTTGTATTTATACATATGCTGCAGGGACAACACTGACTTGTGAGTTGGCATATTTCTACGGTTTAAACCATTTTACCTCCTTATTATTATCACTAAAAACTGACAGGGATTCTAATTCTTCTCCACCGTATCCATCCCACCGGGTATCACATCATAAGATAAAATACTGAATGGTTTCATGAGTAAACTACCTCACATTTTAAAGAAATACATTTATTTAGCATTTTTTTGTGTACTGCAAAAAAGTTTGAAAAAAGCTATTTGTTTTTTCTCTCAGATTTTAAGTTGTAAATATCCCTTTGTGGATTGAGCCCATGATCTCCTAAAGGAAATCCCTTTTTAGACTGTTGCCTTTGGTACAGATGTCTCCATTGAAAGATTTCCCCTGGCCTCCAAATCCATTGACAAATCATAACACTTCAGATTTTCCATCCTTTTTTTCCCTAGTGACACTGGTCACCAGGCCAAATAGAGAGGACAAATCTCTCCAAACGTACACAGACAGCAATATAAATATAATTTGAGTTTCTAAATCTTCCTCATTCTTCTCACACACACAAAATATGGTTTAAGCCTAGACATGCTTTCTGTTACTTTTTTTTTTTCACTTTACCCATTCTAAACCTTGTTTTTATTCAGTGAACTTTATCAGATTTCGGATGTAAATAAACATTTGATCCCCTGCAGATTTTGTAAGTTTTCTTACAAAGAAATAAAGGGTCTATCATTTTTATTAAAAAAAAAGGTGGATACCCTGCGCTGCCAGTATTAAGTGGATAAAAGCTGCTAACACGGCTTGTTTAAAAAGAAGCAAATAGAACGGAAAAAAGTAAATGTGTAGCGCTTAAAATGACTGTCAATGATGAAAATCAAATACCAAAAAATTGTGAAAATATAAAACACGAAATAATTAAAAATACAATGTGCATCAATAACATATGAGTCCCATTTTGCAAGAAACAAATATTGTCCCACCACCGAAAGCAATGCAGGCTTACCAGAGCACGTAGACTTACGATGACATATGCCACCGCAGGTCAGAGAAGGCTTATAATGACTAATGTCATAAACGATCCAAGGCAGAGTTGTACATCAACCGATCATCATATCCTCTATGAGGTAGGTGGGTGGAAAGAGACTCTGTGCTGTTCTGAAAGTAGGGTCCCAAGGCTCGTTTCTCCCAATGTGTCAATGGTGTATGGAGATAGGAGAAAAAAGTGGCCACATAGTGTAATCCCGTCTTACAAATGAAAAATATATTTATTTTGCAACTGTCAAACTTACATTTGGCTGGAGGTAAAAGCACTTATATGTATAAAAATGGAGCGGCAGTGGAGTCCTCCCGACGCGTTTCGTGGTCATAGCACTTCATCTTCGTTTTTATCACAGGTGTATTTTAAATGATAGAGATAGACTATCAACCAAAAATCCAAAGAAAAAGAGTTGCAGTTCAGTGAGTAAAATAAGTATTTGATCCCCAAGCAAAACATGACTTGGTACTCGGTGGAGAAACCCTTGTTCGCAAGCACATAGGTATGATGTTTCTTGTAGTTGGTTACCAGGTTTGCACACATTTTAGGAGGGATTTTGGTTCACTCTTTACAGATCGTCTCTAAATCCTTAAGGTTTCTTGGCTGTCGTTTGGCAACTCAACGTTACAGCTCCCGCTATAATTTTCTATAGGATTAAGGTCTGGAGAATAGCTAGGCCACTCCATGACATTAATGTGCTTCTAATTGAGCCACTCCTTTGTTTCCTTGTCTTGGCGATATATTCGGCCATTGGCCCCTCAATGTGGTCTGTACCTTTTAGCAGAGAAACAGCCCCAAAAGCATAATGTTTCCATCTCTGTGCTTGACTGTAGGGAAGTGTTCTTAGGGTCACAGTCAGCATTTTTCTTCCTGCAAACACGGCGAATCGAGTTAATGCCAAAGAGTTTAATTTTGATCTCATCTGTCCACAGCACTTTCTCTCAATCCTTCTCTGAATAATTAAGATGTTCATTGGCAAACTTCAGATGGGCCTGTACATGTGACGCCTTGAGGAGGGGGACCTTGCGGGTGCTGCAGGATTTCAATCTATGACAGCGTATTGTGTTACCAACTGCCTTGAGATCATTCACAAGCTACTCCTGTGTAATTATTGGCTGATCCCTCACTTTTCTCATTTTCATCCTTTGCGCCATGAGGTGAAATCTTGTATGGAGCTCCAGACCGAGGGTGATTTGATGGTTATTTATAGGGTTGTCCCGATACCACTTTTTTAGGACCGAGTACAAGTACCGATACTTTTTTTCAAGTAGTCGCCGATACCGAATACCGATACTTTTTTTAAATGTGTCCCCAAATGCAGCCATGTCCCCCCCATATGCAGCCATGTCCCCCACATATGCAGCCATGTCCCTCACATATGCAGCCATGTTCCTCTAGCCATGTCCCTCACATATGCAGCCATGTCCCTCTAGCCATGTCCCTCACATATGCAGCCATGTCCCTCAAGCCATGTCCCTCACATATGCAGCAATGTCCCTCTAGCCATGTCCCTCACATATGCAGCAATGTCCCTCTAGCCATGTCCCTCACATATGCAGCCATGTCCCTCACATATGCAGCAATGTCCCTCTAGCCATGTCCCTCACATATGCAGCAATGTCCCTCTAGCCATGTCCCTCGATGCGGCGGCGCGATGCGGCGGCAGCGGCGGGGGGGGGGGGAAAGGGGGGAAAGTATTCTATTTAGGTATCGGGGGTATTTGCACGAGTACGAGTACTCCCGCAAATACTCGGTATCGGTACCGATACTGGTATCGGTATCTGGACAACCCTAGTTATTTAATCAACAGTTGTCTCCTTCTCGCCAAGCTTCTTCTATTCCAGCCTTGTGCAGGACTACAATCTTAAAACAAAAAAGGTGCTTGAACTGCCCTAACTACAAAGAGCAGCGCTCAGGACAAAGTAATCAAGATAGTAAGACCGTAAAATATGATACTTAAAATGTATAGCAGCTGCTTAAAACCAAATCAACATTGATAAAACAGTAATATTAAAACTCAAAAAAAAAGTCCCAGAGTCCAAAATAGTGCTGTAGCAGCACTCAAATCAAACCCTTGTATAGTCCTCTATATGTGTTAAATATAGGAAATAATAGTGATGCAGACGAGGATGGATGTGGTTTAACCACTTAAGGACCGGACCAATATGCTGCTACATGACCCAAGGGGTTTTTACAATTCGGCACTGCGTCGCTTTAACAGACAATTGCGCGGTCGTGCGACGTGGCTCCCAAACAAAATTGGCGTCCTTTTTCCCCCACAAATAGAGCTTTCTTTTGGTGGTATTTGATCACCTCTGCGGTTTTTATTTTTTGCGCTATAAACAAAAATAGAGCGACAATTTTGAAAAAAATTCAATATTTTTAACTTTTTGCTATAATAAATATCCCCCAAAAACATATATAAAAAAATATTTTTCCCTCAGTTTAGGCCGATACGTATTCTTCTACCTATTTTTGGTAAAAAAATCGCAATAAGCGTTTATCGATTGGTTTGCGCAAAATGTATAGCGTTTACAAAATAGGGGATAGTTTTATTGCATTTTTTTTTTTTACTACTAATGGCGGCGATCAGCGATTTTTTTCGTGACTGCGACATTATGGCGGACACTTCGGACAATTTTGACACATTTTTGGGACCATTGTCATTTTCACATCCAAAAATGCATTTAAATTGCATTGTTTACTGTGAAAATGACAGTTGCAGTTTGGGAGTTAACTACAAGGGGGCGCTGTAGGATTTAGTGTTCACCTAGTGTGTGTTTACAACTGTAGGGGGGTGTGGCTGTAGGACTGACGTCATCGATCGAATCTCCCTATAAAAAGGATCACTCGATCGATGCAGCGCCATAGTGAAGCACAGGGAAGCCGTGTTTACATACAGCTCTCCCCGTTCTTCAGCTCCGGGGAGCGATCGCGACGGAGCGGCTATAAACGAAAAGCCGCGCCGTCGTCCCGGATCGCTCCCCGCGGGAATCCGACCGCCGCATGTAGCGGGGGGGGGTCCCGATCTGACCCCCGACCCACGTCTAGGCAGGGACGTACAGGTACGCCAATGTGCCTGTACGTGCCATTCTGCCGACGTATATCTACATGCGGCGGTCGGGATGTGGTTAATAAACGATCAATGCACCTTGCTCCTTTCACCAAAAGATGTTCACCACATGGGGGGAAAAATCCCCTTATGGGGATGCACTTACCAGAGGTAAGGATCAAATGAGCAAACTAATATTAACCATCCGTTGTAAATATTGCACTCTCCACCACTTAGCCTTGCTTGGTATGAGGTCCGAGATCACATACAAGAAAAAAATTCCACACAGAGCAGTACCGTTTAAAAGTTTATTGTAACCCCAACAGTACACCCTAATACATATGTGCGTACCAGAAAGCAAAGATTTTTTGGCAATGTAAATATCTGACTGCATGCGCTCAGACATACTAGAGACAAAACGCTGTCTACGTTACCAGTACATTCGCGTTCTTCCTGGTTCCTGGTCTGTGGAGCACATACGTCACTTCCGGTTGGTTGACTGAGAGTCACGCCCTGAAGAGTTTTGGCACTTCCTGACTCCGTCTGAGGCCCTCAGACGAAGTCAGGAAGTGAAGAAACGCGTCAGCAGTGACTCTGTCAACCAGCCGGAAGTGATTTGATTTGAGCGCTGCTACAGCACTATTTTGGACTCTGGGGGCCAGATTCAGAGAGAGATACGACGGTTTATCTCATGATACGCCGTCGTATCTCAGAGTTAGGCCGGTCGTATCTATGCGACTGATTCATAGAATAAGTTACGCATAGATATGCCTAAGATCCGACAGGTGTAACTGTCTTACACCTTCGGATCTTAACTGCAATTTTAAAATGGCCTCTGGGGGCGTTCTCGCTGATTTTACGGTGACGATATGTTAATCAGCGAGAAAACGCCAATTCACGAACGTACGCGGGCCCGACGCAGTCACTTTACATCGTCTACGTAAGCGTTTTCCCGGAGTATAGTTACCCCTGCTTCTATGAGGTGCAGCCAATGTTAAGTATGGCTGTCGTTCCCGCGTCCAATTTTTTTTTCACGTCGTTTGCGTACAGCGATTCACAAAACCGCTCGTCGCAAGTTACGCTCACGCCAAAACCAATGACGTCCTAGCGACGTCATTGGGAGCAATGCACGCCGGGAAAACTCGCGGACGGCGCATGCGCAGTTAAATCGGCGCGGGGACGCGCCTGATTTAAATGCTACACTCCCCCTAGCCGTGGAATTTGAATTCTGCCGGGGGATTTAAGATCTGCCGCCGCAAGTTTGGAGGTAAGTGTTTAGTGAATTACCCACTTGCCACTAAAACTTGCGGCGGCGGATCTTAAATCAGATAGATTACACGGATCTAAAGATCCGCTGATCTATCTGAATCTGGCCCTGGGACTTTTTTAGAGGTATACAATCTTGTCCCTGAGATCCTTCGACAGCTCTTTGGTCTTGCTCATGATGGTGAAGTTTGAATGGAAAAAAGAGATTCTGTGGACAGGTGTCTTTTCCAATTAGCAAGTTGTTGTTAGGAGCACCTTCTTAAATTGAAAGGACTAATCTGTCTACCCCATGGGGCACATACTGTGGCTAGTCTGTGGGAACCAGAAATATTGTTGGTTGGTAGGGGATAAAAAATATTTATTTTACTCGCTGAACTGCAACTCAATTTATAACATTTGTATCATTTGTTTTACACTTATGGTAAAAATGATAGACCCTTCATTTCTTTGCAAGTGGGCAAACTTACGAAATCTGCAGGGGATCAAATAATTTTGCCACTGTATATCATAATCATATTAACAAAAAATAAAAGCATCCAAGAACCTTTTTTGTAATTATTATACAGCTGTGATGTGTCCCAACTCTTTCCCAGCCCATCCATGTGCAAGCAAAAAGAGCTTTAACAACGGTCATGTGTTAAAGCGGAGTTCCACCTAAAAGTGGAACTTCCGCTCATCTGATTCCCCCTCCGGTGCCACAATTGGCACCTTTCGGGGGGAGGGGGGAACAGGATACCTGTATACTTTCCCACTTCCAGGAGTCCGGGCCACAGCCTGTGACGTCACCACGGGGCTCCCTCCTCCTTCTCCGGCCACCGGGCATGCACAGTAAGGTTCCCAGCGTGATGCCGAAACACACACAGGCTGCATGGTGGACGCACACAGGCTGCATGGTGGACACACACAGGCTGCATTGCAAGCACAGGCTGCATGGTGGACACACACAGGCTGCATTGGCGGACACGGGCAGGCGGCATTGGTGGGCACAGATAAAACAGAATTAAGTTATTCAAAACATAAAAGTAGTGTCATTTCATGAGATTATTTATGAGGGCAGGTTTAGGGACGGGATTAGAGGCAGGGCATGGTAGGGGTTAGGCGGCAACTGGTGGCGAGTAACCCTTGAGGCCTGGCTAGTAGCTCTGGACTTAAAATTTTGGGCCCTGTCATGTGTGCTGCACAGATAAGAAAAAGGAGAAAATGAACAGCTTAAAAGGGAACTGAAACTGGAGCATGCTCAGTAGAACGGCTGGTCCAAACGGTCTCAGGCTGCAGTGGGGATGCAGACAAGGGGGAGAGACTAACCGTAAACAGCAGGATTAACCAGACTTTTTTGGAGAATATAAAAAAAGAATCCCATAGTGACTGAGCGATGATGAACAGCATGTACTGGCAGTTTTTAATGATGTGGGTTTAATTGATACCTTAAGTCAGTGTTTGGTGTCTGTATATATAAAAGCCTTATTGATGTGCAATGATTATTCTTAAAGTATTTGTTACCCCAACACTTCATATTCCTTATATGTGCCTGCTGTACCATGTACTTGTATGAGAAACTATCCTGTTCTCTTTGTATTGCTTCCTTTGTGTGAAATCCCTGGTGTTCCTGCCAGTCCCCTTGCGTTCCTATTAAAAACTTCCCACACTAGGCTGGAGAGACAAATGTGGTCAGTTCTCTAGCTGTGCTGGGACTTGGTATCTCCTACAATGATCAGACTTGTCCTGACATGTCCCTGCTGCATAGCCATTCACTGGGAAGCTCATTGTACTGCTGCTTCTCCTCCCCCAGTTCTTATGCAGCTGAGAACAGAGGGAATGTGATCACACGTATATTTTTATTTTATATATATATTTATACAAAAATGTTTTGCATTTCATTTCTATTTTAAACTGAATGGGTTGTTTTTACAAGGTGATCATTTACAATCACTTTAAGGCCTCATTCACACTTGGCGGACTCCGTCGCTACGGAGTCCGCCTGCCCCCGCCAGCTCAGTGGGAGATCAGTCCGCAGATCTCCGCTGAGCCGACGGATGACAAGCTCCTCTCCGCTCACTGAGCGGGGAGGAGCTTGTCGGGCACCGCTGTGTCCTATGGAGCGATCTGATGAAAAGGGACAGCATGTCCGTTTTCATCAGATCTTATCCGATCCGCATGGACGGATGGGGACGGTGGCCCCCATACGTCTGTTTTCATCGCATCGGGTCGGATGTCAGCGGACATGTCTCCGCTGACATCCGACGCTCCATAGGAATGCATGGAGCGGCCGTTCAGGTCCATGACAGACGGACCCGAACGGCCCATAGTGTGAATGAGGCCTAAGTCTATCCTGACTTTATTATTGTTTCCCAAGAAAAGTCAGCAACTAAGAGTATGGATACATTTTTCTGGAAGTTTTAATTCCTTATTTGTTTATTGGCCGAGTCTCATAATTGTAAGGCCCTAACCAACCAAAATAACTGTGTAATGCCATTTTCAGTATAGTTCTGGGTAGCGTGGGAAAGGGTTAGAACTTCAGTGAGTTTATAATTCTCAGTGGGGGGCAAGGGTAATCTTTACTTCCTGTCTCAGTGACCACATATAAGGAGAGCTGAGAAATATTCCCAAGAGGACGGCAGGCAGCAATATAATCCTGATGGCCAGACAAAAAAAAGGGGGGGGGGGGAATCTTATCAGGGTTATAGGCAGAGATGATATGACAAAGTTTTCTTCACTATCAAAATCTTTTAAAAATCCTTTAGTCGGATGTAGTGTGTCATGTATGTTTAGCATGATGTCTTGTTTTCTGATCTGTGACTTACATAGAATGATTTGTCTCCACACAGTGGTTACATGGTGATGGGGGACGCCTTCAACACCTCTCTTTTCAAGCAGACATTTCAGAGAGTTTTTACTAAAGATGCACAGGGGAACTTCAAGATGGCATTCGGTGGTACTTTAGAAATTAAGGTAAATAACATTTCTGTGGATTTCTGTGGTGTAATCTTGCATACATACCCTATTGTTATAGACAGTGACATATTTGTCACACAAACTTGGTTCTGGGTCAATGTTATATTGTTTTTCTTTAGTTTACAAGTGTTTAAAGTTAAAGGGGTTGTAAAGGAATTTTTTTCCCCCCTAAATAGCTTCCTTTACCTTAGTGCAGTCCTCCTTCACTTACCTCATCCTTTCATTTTGCTTTTAAATGTCCTTATTTCTTCTGAGAAATGCTCACTTCCTGTTCTTCTGTCTGTAACTCCACACAGTAATGCGAGGCTTTCTCCCTGGTGTGGAGAAAGCCTCTTGAGGGGGGAGGGAGCGAACAGGAGGGTCAGAAGACTCTGTACTTTGCAGATAGAGAAAGGAGCTGTGTGTTAGGCCTTGTACACACGACCAAACATGTCCGCTGAAACTGGTCCGTCGGACATGTTCGGTCGTGTGTAGGGCCGACTGGACAGTTTCCCAGGTCAGCGAACAGGTTTCCAGCGGACAAAAGTTTCTTGGCATGCTAAGAAACTTGTCCGCTGGAAGCCTGTCCGTCGGACATGTCCGATGGTCAGTACGACTCATCGGACATGTACGCTGGCCCGAAATCCCACGCATGCGTCAAAGTGATTCGACGCATGCGTAGAAGCATTGAACTTCCTGGTGTGCGCACGTCGCGGCATCATCGTCGCCGCCACGTCACCGCATATTCTGTCCACAGGGAATTTGGTCTGATGGTGTGTACACACATCAGACCAAATGATCCCAGCGGACTTGTCCGATGAAAACGGTCCATTTTCATCAGACATGTTGGGTGGTGTGTACGAGGCCTCAGTGGGCGTCCTGACACTCCTGCCCCCCCACCTCCACCCCACAAGAGGCTTTCTCCACACCAGGGAGAAAGCCTTGCATTACTGTGTGGAGTTACAGACAGAAGAATAGGAAGTGAGGATTTCTCAGAAGAAATAAGGACATTTAAAAGCAAAATCAAAACATGAGGTAAGTGAAGGAGGATTGCACTAAGGTAAAGGAAGCTATTTAGGGGGAAAAAAATTACCTTTACAACCCCTTTAAGTTTAAACTGTGCTTTTATACCTGTTGTTTTTTTTATGTTTTTATTAGAATTTTTTAAGTAGTCATTTCAAAATATGGTACAGCATGACATTTAGGCACAAATGGGACACTTTATCTGTTTTTTAAATACAGTTCCAATTCCCAAAAAGTTGGGATGCTGTGTAAAATCGAAAATAAAACCGAATGCAGTGATTTGCAAATTTCATAAATCCATATTTTATAGGGGTTAAATGTGTTCCCTCTGAGGTGTTTCTAACTGTGAGGGGGTAGGATTGACTGGAGGAGGAGGGGGGATCGCTGTTCCTAATCACTTGGAACAGCAGATTTGTCTCTCCTCTCCTGCCATAACGGATCTGTCAGATTGACATCGACAGATCCCCGTTCTGGCTCTCTGTGGAGCGATCACAGGTGGCTGGCGGACATGGTGGCCATCAGATCCGGCGTTGTGCCGTGGGCGCGCGTGCGCCCCTTTTGCTCTTAAAGTGCCCGGTGTACACCTATGCAATTTGCCCAGGGGAGTCAACCTGCCACAGTATAATGACGGCGGGTGCTCCTTAAGCGGTTAAAGAGGAATTATGTTTTGGGTCCTCCGTTTCAGAATATAAGGTGTCAATCTTCATGAATGTGGGTGGGGTAATACGTTGATAAATGAGGTGTGTGTGTGTGTCTGAGTGTTTTTTGGGTAAATCAGTGCTCTTAAATACCACTATCAACAATAAACTCATAAACATTTTCATAACCTAACCTAAATAGCCACTCGTGCAAAAAATGCATCAATAAAGTGTTCTATGATGGAGTTCCTCCAGAATTGTCCATTGTGCTCGACAGTACACAGCGCACTCACCGCATTACTTTGACCCCTTGTTTTACCAAACAAGTCAAGAAGCGCACAAATTGGTTCAGAGTGATACGAGTTCAACCCCCTTTTAAATCTTCAGCTTGTTAGGATTTTCTGCAATGCCCCTACCTATATAGCCCAGGGGAGAAGTGCCTTAGGTAGTAATGGAGGGGAGCCTCATATCGTATGAGATTGTTTATTTAAAAAATATTATTATTATTATTATTATTATTGCACTTACATATAAAAGGACATCATAACTGCCATAACGTGCAAAACCAGGAAGTGTCGGACCTGATATTGCCGGCATGCATTTCAAATGGCAAAAGTGATGTCGCCCAGCAATCGCGACATATAAAAATGGCATAAATCTTTTCCCTATTTTGTAGACGCTATAACTTTTGCACAGACCAATCAGTATACACTTTTATGGGGCATTTTTTTGTTTATAGAGCAAAAAATTAAAACCGCAGAGGTGATCAAATACCACCAAAAGAAAACTCTATTTGTGGGAAAAAATTACCGCTCAATTTTCAGTTAAAGCGATCATTAAGAGAGAAAATCTTCCGGTCTGTAAGTGGTTAGACAGGTTTCAGGAACAAACATTGTCATAAGAGCCCTTGTATTAAATTTTTTTTTTTTACAAACCTTTAATTTGATTCCCATTTATGTATTTCATGGGTTATGAAGACGTCACGAGAGATAAAAATTTCAGGTGCTATTGGACCTTGCGTATCCCTGAATGCCAAGGGACCCTGTGTGTCTGAAAATGTGAGTACTGATGTTTTTTTTATTTACAAAAATGTACTGTTCTATTTTTAAAACTGTTGTGTCGAATCAAATACAACTTAAAGAAATCTTTCCAAGTTCAAGGCTTTTGTCGACATTTCTGTGATACTCCTGGATGTTATTATCTGACTATACGTAGCTTCCCGTTGCCTTAAAGTGGAGTTCCACCCCGATTTTTATTTTTTTACCAAAATATATACTCACCGGAAAGGGCTGTTGCTATGCGGAAGGAGCTCTTCTGCCTCTTCCTCCGCAACGGTCGTCTTCTTCCTCGTCCTCCGTCGCGGTGTCTTTTGGTGAATGGGGCTCACTGCCTTCTGGGAACTGTGTGTATCCCAGGAGGCAGCCGCCCATTCACAAAGCGCTGTTCGAGTCGCGCATGCCCCTGTAGGAAACGGGCACTGAAGTCGTAAGGCTTTACTGCCTGTTTCCCTTAGTCAGGATGGAGGCACCAGGACTGAGCGATCGCCATCAGGGGCCCATCATCTCGGGCGCCTAGGACAGGTAAGTGTCCTTATTAAAAGTCAGCAGCTACAGTGTTAGTAGTTGCTGACTTTAAAAAAAATAAAATTGCGGGTGGAATCCCGCTTTAACTGCCCAGTGAAGAGACATCATTGTACTTTCATTAGCAGGCCACAAAGGGTCACAGAGAGACCCGTTTGAGAGAGAAGTTCTTACTGTTCCCTACGCTATCCAAAACTGAAACAAAAGTTTGGGGCTTTGATCCGATCTAAAAAATGGATGTTGACGGAAGCAGATGTAAACAGATGATCATCCATTTACATCAATTTTTCCATACAGATGCATTGATGTCTGTTTTTCATTCCTCAACGGATGAATGAAAAACAGAGAAATGGTCCGCATGCATCAAAGGGGCCTTAACGTAAAATACGCCCCATACCTGTCATAGCCTTGCTGCCCCTAAACACAGTTCTCAACTGATACAGCACTGTGCCCAGCTGCAGTTTTTTTCTCATCACTTAGTGGATTCCTGGGAGGCTCTGAGAGCTGCAGGAGCCATAGGCTGTCAGTCAAACTCCTGTGAGGGGGTGGAGCTTACCAGGGCTGAGTGTGCATGTCTGTGGATTCACACAGCCCAGCTCAGGAGCGCACAGCTTGCTAAGGGGGGGAACTCAGGAGGAGGAGCGGGCAGCACTGGTGAGGGAAAGAGCAGCTAAGTATAACCCCTCTTTTATTTTAAAATAAAGAGCCTTTAGAATCACTTTTAGCCTACCTATGCGGCTCTGGGAGCTACATCTTGCGCAGGCGCAGCAGCCCATTTATTTGAATATATATATCCAGAAACGCAGGGAAAAGCTTCACCATTTCTGGAATCGCTGTGCAGTTAAAATTTCCAGTTTGTGCGGCGAGCCAGTAGAATTAAAAGCACTTGCACTCATTCATCAAGTTTTTCTGTGTGGGTGGTTGTGGCTGCGGGTACAGTTGCAGACCCGCTGCAGGAACGACCTGCACAGATGTGAACCTAGCCTAAAACAAGAACCCTTTATACCTACAGACTTTGAACCCCTGTGGAGAAATCATTCTCTTTTAAATGTACTGCCTGTTCTCCCAGTTGCCCTTTCCTTGCCAGGAGAAGAAAACCTATTTTTTTTCATGGTCATTGGCAAAGCTTTAGCTTTTACTTTCAAACCAGCATGTAAAAGACAGACTGCTGTTCTACATTATCCCATGTGTAGATTTATATATATTAACATCCGGTCTTTATTTTATAGTAGCACATGCCTTACCATAATAGATGCTAAATAAAGCCTAAAACAGAGAGCTGTAAAAATAGAATCAGGTTTAATATTAAATATGTTTACCCCAGACTATTTCAGGAATAAAGGGAAAATGTAGCTTTTGTCTTTGCTGAAGTATTTGTAATGCACTTGCTTTCTGGCTCTAAAACCAGCCACAGACTGAAAATCCCTGCAGCAATTATACAGTTAATTATAAATGCTGTTAAATGATATGAGAGAAGTGAACCGGTAATGTTCCCTGTCTATCATCGTTTGCGCTTGATATTTTCAGCGGATATTATGTGGAAATGTTAATGTTTGGGAAAACAAAAAAGGCTTAGAAGCATTTTACTGGGATACAGAAAAATTGTGCTTCTAACTGACCATGGCGCCTTATCTATTCTGATTTCTATCTGGCTAATGAGTGTTTCATTGCTCTAATGTATTCCACAGGAGATTGGTACGGGTGGGACAAGTCAGTGGAAAGTTTGTGGCCTTAGTCCGACCACAACCCTGGCGGTATACTTTGAAGTGGTTAATCAGGTAAGTAAATAATGTAAGCTCTTAAAGATATTTTTAATAAAATCAATATAACAAAAAATAATGTACAGAAAAAAGTTATCTCTTTTTTTCCTCATACATTTTTTGGTATTGTAGAACCTGATTTTTAACATTACCTATATGATAGACAAATAATAAGTGTAGTGAGTTGTTTTAATTAAAATATACCACAAGAAATGAAAGTGGTTGTTAACCCACTCTAACGTCATATACTCCTCTCTGTTTCCCAACGATGGGTGCTCCTGTCTGTGTTTTATAAAAATAAGTGCCGCTTGACGCTCATGTGATCGGCCAGCTCTCCTTTCCCTGTCTGACAGCTGCAGTGGGCGGGGGCCGAGATTCACCTTCTGACGTCAGTCGGGACTAGAGGAGGAGAGAGACAGCCGGTCACATGAGCACCGAGCGCCGTCCTGAAATCAGGTGTAGCCGGCATATTTTTTATAAAACGGAGACAGGCGCACCTATCATTGGGTAACACAAAGGATTATGTAATGTATTAAAAGTTATTTCAGAATCGGGAAGGGAGGGGGCGGTCACTTGACACAGAGCATACAGGCAGGGAAGGAGGGAGGGAAGGGGGAGAGAGCACAAAGGAGAGAAATCGGATGGCGGAGGCACGTAAACTGACCACTGTGTCAGGACTCAGCAGTCATAATACACTGTGGTAAGTTTACAGGGGGGAGGGCAGAACCAGGCAGGATCATCTGTTTAATGACCCCTACTTAAAGCGGTGGTTCACCCTCCATAACAACATTTTAGCATAACATTAGGCATAGTAGCGCGAGCTACAGTATGCCTGTATTTTTTTAGCCCCGTACTCACTGTGCAATCGTATATTGAAGATTCAGACTCCCCGTGGGGAATGGGCGTTCCTATCCAGAGGGAAGGTGATTGACGGCCGGCTCTGGCACGTCACGCTCCCTGAAGACAGCCGGAGTAGGTCTCGGCTCTTCACGGCGCTATACGGCGCCTGCGCACAGACTATGCGCAGGCGCCGTTAAGAGCCAAGTCCTATTTCGGCTATTTCCGGTGAAGCGTGACGTGCCAGAGCCGGCCGTCAATCACCTTCCCTCTGGATAGGAACGCCCATTCCCCGCGTTGAGTCGGAATCTTCAATATACGATTGCATAGTGAGTATGGGGCTAAAAAAAAAAAATACAGGCATACTGTAGCTCGCGCTACTATGCCTAATTTTATGCTAGAGGAAAAAATTTTTTTTTTTTTTTTATAGGGTGAACCCCTTCTTTAAGTATACTTCAGTAACATTTGAACGTTAAGTGTATACCCAGATTTACCACCAATCTTCCCTCTCTAGACCATGTACCAGCATTATTATTATTTTTTTATGCTGCTTCTGTAATGAGAAACAAACTATATTACTTACTGTGACATCATCACCAGACTTTAAATTTTGTTTAGGAGTTTGGTTACTATTGACATAGGCACACTCCCAGAACTAAATTTCCCAACAGCACTTTCCCAAATTTTAGTGTGTTCAATACTTTTTCCCTGTGTCATTCCATTTTATTACACATAATTAAATTTCTGAACTTATTTGTTTTGGTTTCTTTGTATGTATGGATTGCATGGGCTGTTAACAACATGTGGTGAAAATTTCATGTCAATGGCATCTTTGGCAATAAATTTAAGTAGGAAAACAGTGACCTGTTCAATACTTATTTTGAAAACTGTATTTTAACCTCCTAGCTGAATTGTAAAAGTTAATAGTAGCGCTGATATTGAAGTATGACAATCAATACTATATCATAAACGAACAAAAATGAAATAACACCCTGTAACAAGTGAAAAAAATCACTGTGAATATTGGTGACAAAAGTAACACAAATTAAACACCATAAAATAATCTTTGACTCCGTGACTTCAAAATATCTTTCTGTAGCCGTTGTAATATTCCAGATCTTCCACACACCGTACCCTCAAAGTATTAAAACATCCCACCGATATCCAACCGTGCAAACGGAAAGATCTCTCCACATGAAAATAAAATAAGTGCTTCATAGTGTAATAACGTTTAAAACAATTTAATGAATAAAACAAAATCTCCAACTGTTGCACTCACATAGATCCAAATAAAGCAAGCATAAAATCCTCTGTTTATAGCAAGTGGTGGTGTGTTGTGGTCACAGCGGACCCGCAGTGTACAATCTGTATATCGCCCTCACTAACTCATCAGACTCTGATCGCCATGTCCGTTTTGACGTCAAACGTCACAGCTGGTTGCCGTATAGCCATGACTGTCGCATTTCGTAAATCACGACTTATTCATGGGATTCTTATTTTTCACCGCTGTGTGTGTGTATGTATGTATGTATGTATGTGTGTGTATATATATATTTATATATATATATATATATATTGTACATCCCTCACATTTTTGTAAATATTTTATTATATTGTTTCATGTGACAACACTGAAGAAATGATGACACTTTGCTACAATGTAAAGTAGTGAGTGTAAAGCTTGTATAACAGTGTAAATTTGCTGTCCCCTCAAAATAACTCAACTCAGCACACAGCCATTAATGTCTAAACCGCTTGCAACAAAAGTGAGTACACCCCAAAGTGAAAATGTCCAAATTGGGCCCAAAGTGTCAATATTTTGTATGGCCACCAATTATTTTCCAGCACTGCCTTAACCTTCTTGTGCATGGCGTTCACCAGAGCTTCACAAGTTGCCACTGGAATCCTCTTCCACTCCTCCATGATGACATCACGGAGCTGGTGGATGTTAGAGACCTTGCACTCCTCCAATTTTTGTTTGAGGATGTCCCACAGATGCTCAGTAGGGTTTAGGTCTGGAGAAATGCTTGGCAAGTCCATCACCTTTACCCTCAGCTTCTTTAGCAAGGCAGGGGTCATCTTGGGGGTGTGTTTGGGGTCGTTATGTTGGAATACTGCCCTGCGGCCCAGTCTCCGAAGGGAGGGGATCATGCTATGCTTCAGTATGTCACAGTACATTTATGGTTCTCTCAATGAACTGTAGCTCCCCAGTGCCAGCAGCACTTATGCAGCCCCGGACCATGACACTTCCACCACCATGCTTGACTCTAGGCAAGACACACTTGTCTTTGTACTCCTCATCTGGTTGCCGCGACACATGCGTGACGCCATCTGAACCAAATAAGTTTATATTGGTCTCAGCCATGCAGACCAATTTAATCCAGTGTGCAACATACGGTCTGAGCATGGACAGGCTGACCTCCCACCCCTTCAACCTCTGCAGCAATGCTAGCAGCACTCATACTATTTCCCCAAAGACAACCTCTGTATATGACTGAGCTTGTGCACTCAACTTCTTTGTTCGACCATGGCGAGGCCTGTTCTGAGTTTAACCTGTCCTGTTAAACTGCTGTATGGTCTTTGCCACTGTGCTGCAGCTCAGTTTCAGGGTCTTGGTAATCTTCTTATAACCTAGGCCATCTTTATGTAGAGCAACAATTCTTTTTTTCAGAGTTCTTTGTCATGAGGTGCTATGTTGAACTTTCAGTGACCAGTATGAGAGAGTGAGAGCGATAACACCAATTTTAACACACCTGCTCCCCATTCACACCTGAATGGGGGTGACACTAACAAGTCACATGACATCGGGGAGGGAAAAATGACTAATTGGGCACAATTTGGACATTGTCACTTAGGGGTGTACTCACTTTTGTTGCCAGCGGTTTAAACATTAATGAGGGAGCTGCGGTGGCTCAACGCGATTGGCACTGCACTGACAAGCCATTCACCTCTGCAGCTAGGGGTTCGGATCCCGGTCTCGGCTACATGTGAATTGAGTTTGGTGGTCTCAGCCCGGCTCCCGATGGTTGTGCTATGCGTGGTAAGCCTGCGCTTAGTACGCCCACCCCCCTCCCACAAAAACCACCACACTTACACGCACTCGAAATTGGGTTAACATCACGAACTTTGACCACGCGGTCTCTAAAAAGAGAGGCGAAGGACTAACGGGGCTGGTTGAGCGGGCTAATCCTCTCACTCCCTTATAGGGAGTCCCTCTGCCCCGTTGGGCTTCAAAGCGGAGCAGGTAGGGCGGGCTGTGTGGGAGGACCCCCTCACACCTGCCATTGCCACCCGGGGCATGGAGAAAGGTGGCAGATTGCCTCTGGGGGAGGCCTGCCTACTCCCAACTCCTGCAGTCCAGCTCCTCTCTCGAGTACACGCACAAAATACACTTTAAAAAAAAAAAAAAACATTAATGGCTGTGTTGAGTTATTTTGAGGGGACAGCAAACTTACACTGTTATACAAGCTGTAGACTCACTACTTTACATTGTAGCAAAGTGTAATTTCTTCAGTGTTGTCACATACAAAGATGTAATAAAAATTTGAAAAAAATGTGAAGGGTGTACTCACTTTTGTGAGATTATGTGTGTATATTTATGTGTGATATATATATATAATATATATATATATATATATATATATATATATCATATAAAGTCCTGGGGATGAGGTGCACTCATCAGCAATAGTGCAAGCAATCCGGCCATTCCCATATATATTTAAAATAATAAAAAGAAAAAAATATGTTGCATACTATGATAGGACATACTATGATGTCAATTTCTAATTTGGATTATTTCTGTTGAATTGGGATGTTTTTCATCTCCAAAAGGCTTGACTATATGAGCCCAGTGACTAATACTATTACTTTCACTATTTCTATATTATTATTCATGATTTTTGGGACTCAAACATCAATTTTTTTCGGAATTCTGTTGTGATAATATTGACATTATATTGGTTAACCATTGTGCTGTAAGTCACTTGACCTCATCTCCAGAACCTGTGGCAATAGTTGGCCATATACACACATTATGGGGGCAAACAGTATAGTTACAATTCAATGCAGGAGGGATCAGAGGGACCTGCTCGTTAGAGCTTACAGTTGTAGCGCTACCCCCGGAGGAGCTGCTGATTAGATTTGGGATCGGCGTGTTTAAGTTACCTTTATTCTGTGTCCAGGGGTGATGGTAGTGCTGAGAGCAATAACAGAATGTCCAGGACCGTTGGCTGCGTTTTTTAAATGCTTTGTTTTCCCGGTCAAACACGACCAACATGTGAACTTGAGGTAGACAGGATAGGCTGGTGAAGGTAGAGCAACTTCACAGTATCAGGCTATGGATAATAAAGGCAGTCCTGCCCTTTAGCAATGGTATCTACATGCGTCGCCACTCCAGCCGGAGTGGGTGAAGTGCCCCTGGACAGACCTCTCTCACAGGCCTGGCAGCCAGAGCGCCACTTAAAGCTTCTGGGAAAGGAAAACAAGTCTCTGCCACAGACTTGGCTCTAAATTAGATTTGAACGTCCAGATGAGACCTCTGCCACAGGCCTAGTGCTTGGAAATTTGGACGGTAGAGCGAATTCTCCCAGTATGTTCTTTGGGGCCACCGACTGACAGCTTGAATGTGACCTGTCAGTGTCCGGTGCCCAGATCCCCGGTGGTTCGTTCAAGCCCTGTTGGATCACCTGCCTCCGGGCTCTCCTCAGACCGATCCCCCACCGAACAGCACCCAGCTTGGGATCTTCTCAATAGCAGTGGGGACCCAGTAAGTCATTGGGGCCCCTTTGTAGCATCAGTTGCTCCGGGCTATGAGAGCCCAGAGTCAGGAACTCCGCGTAGCACGTGACCCCGGCCTGGTGGGCCATAGTGGTGGGGCCCGTGATGTGCGCACACCCTAAAGGTGGGTGCCGCACCTGGAACCAGGAACCCGCGAAGAACCCCGAACAACTTCCTCCGCCACAGAAATACTCCTCCCCAGCATGCCCCGTGAGGGAAAACTCCTCCAATTGGCTGCTGGGAAGAAGCAGCTCCGCCTGGACCCCTCTGGCGCCACCTGCCGCCCAGAGATGAGACCGCATCTCTGGGGCACAGACTGACCCACAGGACAATCCAGATTTGGCGACAGCCAAATTTAACAAAATCAAAGACTGAAAGCAACAGAACTCTCTCATTCTCCCACTAAATTTAAGCATAGCAGCTGTACGAAAAAGTACACAGGCGCTACACAGTCTAGAAGGGAGGGTCAAGTGGAACAAAAGGTAACAGCTGTGGTGCCTTTTTGTATGGTGTGTGAGGAGGGGAGAATGTATGGTGGGGGAGGGGAGATTGCTTGTGTTGACCGGTATCTTGGGACAAAATGCACAGATGTCTATTACAGTATCGGCAATAACTTCTCGACATTGTTAACATTTTATAAAGTTTTTAGATATTTATCTATTCTATGGGGATAATACTGTATATACAGATTTTTAAAAGGTGCTTCAACATCATCATCATTTTGTATATTAAAGGCTGTTTGGCATAAGAGTTAATAGAGATATATAAATGAGATTGAATTACATTATGCTATTTTTTCTTTTAGGGTTACTTTCATTTTTATTATATTTTCATTATTATATTTTGTACACATCTGGGCCCCGGAGATTGGCTCTGGCTGTCTCATGCATTGGTCCCTTTACCTTTGTAGGCAGGGTGTATAGTGAGTATCTGTATTTAAGAGATGTGGTACGCAGACTAGCTTTGTTATGAAGAAGAGGGTTTGTCCCTTGAAACGTGTGAGTTGGCAAGTCTGAGTGATGTCAGGGTCATATGATCTTCATCTTTCATAGGACCACCCTGCCACTTGGGTTGTTTTTTACATCACTGTTTTAGCCTTTGACTATTGCGAGTATGCACTCATTGGTTATTTATCATTAATAATTTTACTTTTGGTACTACATAAGGCCTTTGCCCCCTTTTTTTCTGTTTTTGACTATATTGATCATGATCAGTGGTAAAACTAAGTTTTTGCATCTACGATTGATGAAGATGAGAGGAGCATACATGTGTGAACTCTACCTTAGAGTAAAAATGGTACATTTCTCTTTTATGTTCAGTAATGAGGTGCATCACTGCGTTAAAGCAACTCTCTATGAATGTGACTGACGCTTTTTTACATACAAAAAGCCCAAAGGGATATTTTTTGGCATCCAGGTTAACTTTCTATTTATCACAAGAAGATTCTCTTGTTTGATAGATTTATTTCAGAAGTTTTGTGATAATCAGATGTTTTGTTTATATGCGTATCACTTCAAACAAACAGCAAACACTTTAGTAATGGATAGAACAGACACAACATGTAAAAATTTACATTAGAAATATTACTTATAGTACCTTGGAATTCAGTGGAGTTTTCCTTTATAAATAAGACACTAGACCAGAACAACGTTTTATATAAACATAGCTTATAAACAATAGTGTGTGTTCAGAGATGTAAGCTTTTAACTATAACGTTTCATGTGTATTCTGTTTTTCACATTTGCCTGATGCGCTCTGAGAGTTGGAATAGAGCGATCCCTGGCATAAATAATGCTTTCTGTTCTTCTGCAAGCCCTTGGCACTTCTGAAAGGTTTTTTAAACTAACACAGCTTCTTGCATGTCTTCATGTAGTCTAGTGCATATATTTCTCATAACAGGAAAGACGAAGAGTGAATTATGGAAAACTTTTCACATAACAGTTACAAGCTTCATCTACTATACATATTTCATTTAGTTTTGCATGGAAAGGTTTGCTTTAGTCATGTCATTACTGGCATCTGAAATTGTCAGTTGCCTGGCTGCCATGCGTATTCTCTTGTTTCGGTATTTGAGTCATTGACCTGGAATGCGTATGCAGATTGGAATCACAATTCATGTTCATGATGTATACATGCTGTCCTGTATATATCAAGCCTATTGGTTAAAATTTATTTTCTCTTTTGTCCATGGATGGACACAGCTTCCTTATATTCTTGACTGTAGGGTTATGTTCCGTCTTATCAGGAGAGGACTGATAGAGGGAACATAACCCTACAGTCAAGAATATAAGGAAGCTGTGTCTGTCCATGGACAAAAGAGAAAAGGATTTTACAGTGAGTACAAAAATCCTATTTTTATACTGCTTTTACTAGGTTTATTATCTGTATTGTTATGTACAGTGCTTTTTTTCTCAGACAATAGGTGCAGGAACTCCCCCTTTCCGGGGTCACCCCTTTTCTCCGCCCTCTACCCACCTCCCAGTACTGCCCCTTTTAGACAATCTAGAACCAAGTATATATTTGTGGTGCTAAGTAATTTGTATGGAATTTGGTAATGATATCAAGAAAGGCCGTAAAATAGACCCCCTGTAGCCAGCAACAGTAGATCCCCCCTAACAACAATGGACCACCCACAACAAAATCCCCCCCCCCCCCCAGCAACAATAGACTCTCAGCAGCATCAACACGCCCCAGCATCACTGTAATAGACTCTCTGGCAGCCATCAACAATAGACCCATCCCACAACTGACCCCCCAGCAACAATAGACTCTCAGCAGCATCAACACCCCCCAGCATTACTGTAATAGACTCTCTGGCAGCCATCAACAATAGACCCATCCCACAACTGACCCCCCTGCAAAAATAGATCCACAGCAGTCAGCATCAATACCCTGCAGCACACCCCAGCACCCCTTGCCATTACATACAGTCAGTCCAGGAGGTGCCGGAACTGCATTCCCCCGCGTTCCCGCTGAAAAAAAGCCCTGGTTATGTACAATATCTCATTAGATTCTCTCTGAATTATGAAAAATCTGAGTTAATGTTAGTGTAAACTGTTAGGGTATAGGAGCAGAAGAGAGTACCTAAAAAAATTACATATTTCCCTTTGAATTTAGCATTTCTAATGCTGCAAACTGCATACTGTAGATTTTGTAAACATAGCGTTTTTCTAGTTCCCACAGCAATATTTCGTGTAGCTATAGCTTTATTATGCAATGGCCTCATTCATACAAGTGAAAAAAAGAAATGAAGCACCAGCTGCAGTGATATGTATATGTTTGTATCCTTTATGATAGTAATGAATAATTTATATTTGTCATTTTTACATCATAGTATGATTGTTCAAAGAACTTTTGGGGCAATAAGACCTGCACTACAATACATTCTTTTCTGAGATAATAAATATATTAACTTAAAAACAATCTACACGTTAAGCCTTGAATCCAGTAGGATTGGGATTCCTGTCTTGTCATTTCTTGTATATGAAAGGAGTTCAGTTTTTACTGTTCCTTTCAAGTCCGTTTCAAGCAGCCCATTTTATTTTCCATTGTCACAGCGTCACTATATGTTGGTGTCAGTCGTTTTTTGAGGACAATATTCAGGATCACATCCTAACGTATTGTCTTCTTTCTCCACAAGACTAGAATCTGCAATGAATGGAAAGAAACATGTTTATGTATAACTGGAGAACATTTGTTAGCAATTTATTCTTCATTCCTCTCAGCTGTATGCAGAATGATATAATGTGACCACATGCATATTGGTGTCTGTGTCTCATGACAAGCACAGCAGACTGCAGTACATGTCAGTTGCATCAATTTTGTGGCAAAGTTAACCACTTAAGCCTCGGACCATTTTGCAGCTAAATGCCCAGGCCAGGTTTTGCGATTCGGCACTGCGTCGCTTTAACAGACAATTGCGCGGTCGTGCGACGTGGCTCCCAAACAAAATTGGCGTCCTTTTTTCCCCACAAATAGAGCTTTCTTTTGGTGGTATTTGATCACCTCTGCGGTTTTTATTTTTTGCGCTATAAACAAAAATAGAGCGACAATTTTGAAAAAAATGCAATATTTTTTACTTTTTGCTATAATAAATATCCCCCAAAAACATGTATAAAAAAATGTTTTCCCTCAGTTTAGGCCGATACGTATTCTTCTACCTATTTTTGGTAAAAAAAATCGCAATAAGCATTTATCGATTGGTTTGTGCAAAATTTATAGCGTTTACAAAATAGGGGATAGTTTTATTGCATTTTTATAATCTTTTTTTTTTTTTTTACTACTATTGGCGGCGATCAGCGATTTTTTTCGTGACTGCGACATTATGGCGGACACTTCGGACAATTTTGACACATTTTTGGGACCATTGTCATTTTTACAGCAAAGAATGCATTTAAATTGCATTGTTTATTGTGAAAATTACAGTTGCAGTTTGGGAGTTAACCACAGGGGGCGCTGTAGGAGTTAGTGTTCACTTTGTGTGTGTTTACAACTGTAGGGGGGTGTGGCTGTAGGACTGACGTCATCGATCGAGTCTCCCTTATAAAAGGGATCACTCGATCGATACGCCGCCACAGTGAAGCACGGGGAAGCCGTGTTTACATACGGCTCTCCCCGTGCTTCAGCCTCGGGGAGCGATCGCGACGGAGCAGCTATAAACGAATAGCCGCGCCGTCGTCCCGGATCGCTCCCCGAGGGAACCCGCCCGCAGCGGGGGGGGGGGTCACGATCGGACCCCCCACCCGCTAGAAGGCAAGGACGTATATATACGCCCTTCTGCCTGTCCGTGCCATTCTGCGGACGTAAATAGTCGTGCGGCGGGCGTTTATTGGTTAAGGACCACTGTTTTTTGAATTTTATATATATATATATATATATATTTTTTTTACAAGCCTGTATTTCTCACCATGTTTACCTTTCCAAATCAAAACTTTTGTCAAGAAATGTAAAGCAGTTATGAATCTGATCTTAGCGCTATCAGTGCAAATTAAAAGACACCGAGCAGTGCTTTCACCATTTTGTCTGCCAGTATGCTTCATACCCTTCCTGTGAGCTCAGTAGCTGCAGTCTATGGCCCAGATTCTTAAAGGACTTACGACGGCGCAGCGCCATGTACGCCGTCGTAAGTACTAATCTGGCCCGTCGTATCTATGCGACTGATTCTTAAAATGAATCAGTTACGCATAGATATCCATTAGATCCGACAGGCGTAAGTCTCTTACGCCGTCAGATCGTAACTGCAATATTTTTTTGCCCGCTAGGTGGCGCTTCCGTCGATTTTCGCGTTGAGTATGCAAATTAGCTAGATACGCGAATTCCTGAATGTACGCACGACCGACGCCGTGAAGTTACGACGTTTACGTTAAGCTTTTCCCGGTGTAATGTTGCCCCTGCTATATGGTGGCCTAAGTGCGGCGCAACAATGTTAAGTATGGCCGTCGTTCCCGCGTCAACATTTTAAAAAGTTACGTCGTTTGCGTAAGTCGTCCGTGAATGGGGCTGGACGTCATTTACATTCACGTCGAAACCAATGACGTCCTTGCGACGTCATTTGGAGCAATGCACACTGGGATATTTTAGGGACGGCGAATGCGCAGTTTGTTCGGCGCAGGGACGCGCTTCATTTAAATTATATACGCCCCCTACCCGCCGAATTTGAATTCCGTCGCATGATTTACGCTACGCCGCCACAACTTTACAGGCAAGTGCTTTGTGAATAAAGCACTTGCCTGAAAAACTTGCGGCGGCGTAATGTAAATCGTATACGTTACGCCGCCGCATAGATACGCCAGTCTACGAGAATCTGGCCCTATATTTTCACTAATGCAACATCATTTAAAAGTTGCAGTGAGAAAAGTTCAAAATGTTGCAGGTGCATGATAGATGTCTTTGGGTGTGCAGTCTTTTCTGTCTTCATTAGGACGCTTGTATATACAGTGTGTATATAGCTGTATGGTCCTATCCAACTCTCTGCAATTCTGTGGGTCAGCTCTCATGCCGAATATGTTTTTTGTTTTTTTTTTCTTGAAACTTTCTTGCCAATTTTTTTACATTTAGTTTGAAAGTTTTTCCTTAACCTACCCAATTGCTTGACTTGGGACTAGCATGCAGAGTGCATAGTTTATTTGTACACACCTACTTTGGCAAATTTAGATAGGAGCCAATTAAACCACTACCTGAGTACCCTGAGAAAACCCATGCAAGCACAGGATAATGGTGAATAGTTAAAAGCTTACTGTATATACTTGAGTATAAGCCGAGTTTTTCAGCAAATTTTTTGGTGCTGAAAATGCCCCCCTCGGCTTATACTCGAGTCACCTTTTAGCGCCTGATCTCCCGGACTTCGGGGAACCGGTACCGACCGTAAGTCCTCTTGGACCCCAAACTTGACTCACATGTAGCCCCAGTTCTCCTCTACAAGTGTGCAAAGTTCGTTTTCCGGGGGACCTACAGCCGGGGAGCACTGATTTTTCAAAGTCGGGCACCCCTTCCATGTTAAGCGGTAAATTCTCCAGTAACTTTGGGGACCCGGTACTGGCCGGTCGTAGGTCCCCTGGACCCGAAACTTGGCACACATGTAGCCCCAGTTGTCCTCTATAAGTGACCATGGGGGACCTACAGCTGGGGAGCGTCGATTTTTCAAAGCCGGGCACCCCTTCTATATACTCCCATGTTAAACGTAAGTCTAGTCATGGGCACAGTGAGGCATGCACATGGACACAGTGAGGCATGCAGATGGACACCATAGGCTTATACTCGAGTCAATACATTTTTCCATTTCTTTGTAGTAAAATTAGGTGCCTCAGCTTATATTCAGGTCGGCTTATACTTGAGTATATACGGTAATTGTACCTGATTGGAAAAAATTTTTTATTTACTAATGTATGTTAAAGTGAATGTAAACCCACTCTCATCCTTTCTAAACTACTGCCATAATGCTGATCTATACACATATAGATGCCTCCTGCATGTATCCTTACCTGTCAAATGCCTCCCCTCTGTTATAAGAACTGAAAAACTGCAGATTCTGTGGGTGGATCTGTTGTCTGGAGCTCTGTGGGTGGAGTCGTAATGTCTGTAGACTCCTTGCCCACCTCTACACTCCCCTTGTCAACATACATTTTTTCCTGTGTATTCCTTACACTAAATTCTGCTATGATCACTAATATCCAGTCAAAATCCAAAAAAGTAACCACATGACTTCAGAAAAGGAGTGGGGGGTGGGAATTGAAAAATAATGCCTGTCTCCAGGCTAGTGCAGGCGATATGTAAATAACCTGTCATTCACAGCAAGGGGGCGGAACGGACTAAGGTTTTTCCTCTGTAAGTCCGTTTTATTTCACTGAACAATAAAAGAGGATTGCTCAGAGCTGGATTAACTCTGTGTGGCACAGATGATAGGAAATCTTATACTCTTCATTGTGACATTAAAAAAAAAATTGGGTTTACATCCATTTTAACTTCAATAAGTAAGAAGTCTCTACATGGAGATATGGTGGCTTTGCAAAATGTGGAATTTTCATTTGGTTTAAGGGTAAAAGTAAATATAAATCTGTTGTTAAAGTTGCGCTCCAGCCAAAAAAAAACCCCAAGTGGCAAATGTGGCAGTGGAGGGGGGAGAATGAAAACAAGCTAAACTACTTCCCCCTTTGAGTGAAGTTCCGCTTTGTTTCTGATGTGATGTCCCAATAGTCTCCTTCCCCATTCGCTTCTGTTCTGTGCTCGTCAGTGTGCCAATGTTGGCACAAATTGTAGAGAAGAATGGCTGGGTGATATTACAGTTTACATACCATGTGTGGTGGGTGCTTAATAATATCCTGCACAGGGCTTAATTATAAACATTTAGGGGTAAATTCAGAAAGAAGTTACGCTGGCGTATCTATTGATACGCCGCGTAACTTCTAAGATGCTCCGGCGTATCTTTTTTCTGTATTCAGAAAACAAGATACGCCGGAATTTGGCTAAGATCCGACTGGCGGAAGTCTCTTACGACGTCATATCTTAGTTGCATATTTACGCTGGCCGCTAGGTGGCGCTTCCGTCGATTTACACAAGGAATATGCAAATTAGGTAGATACGCCGATTCAGAAACATACGTCCGGCGCATTTTTTTTACGTCGTTTACGTTCGGCTTTTTCCGGCGTAAAGTTACCCCTGCTATATGAGGCGTATCCTATGTTAAGTATGGACGTCGGGCCAGCGTCGATTACGTCGTTTGCGTAAGTCGTTCGCGAATAGGGCTGTGCGTAATTTACGTTCACGTCAAAAGCATTGGCTTTTTCCGGGTTAATTTGGAGCATGCGCACTGGGTTACGTTCACGGACGGCGCATGCGCCGTTAGTCAAAAACATCAATTACGTGGGGTCAGCCTTCATTACCATACAACACGCCCACTACATGGCTAATTTGAATTCCGCGGGCTTACGCCGGACCACATACGCTGCGCCGCCTTAACTTAGGGCGCAGGTTCTTTGTGAATACAGAACCTGCCTCACTAAGTTACGGCGGCGTAGCGTATCTGAGATACGCTACGCCCGCACAAAGTTACGGCGGGCTATCTGAATCTAGCCTAATGTTTTTCATTGAAGCTGTTGGCTTGGGCTTGGACTTGGACATGATGATCAGCAATGCTTTACATGGAAATATATAACTTTTTACCTGTCATTAGGCAATTTTTGTATTGCGAGGCATTCCCGTCCCTGTTCACGATTGAATAGAATTTGTCATATTATGTCCCGGCAAACACTGATGAGACTGAATGCTTGAATGCCTCTCATTCTCACTTGGAGGCTCTGAATTGGAGCCCATGTTCTCAAAGATTCTTTTTAGCTTTCTCCAGCTGTCCCGGAGAGCTCTCCTGTATTTTCTAAAATGGGAGAGCAAAAAAATATATTTATACTTGCATAGCAACTTGTGCAAAAACACGAAAAAAAAGCATTATTGGTCATATTGATAAATTTTTATATACCAAAATGTATTTTTGCAAAACAAACATTTGATTGGTAGGGGGTTTGTTTTTATAAATAAGAAGGACTTCAATCTCTAGGGCAACACTACAGAGGGTTGCAGGGGGGTTCTGCCTCTGTAAAGCTAGAGTTTGCTTTGTCTTAGTTCTAGTTATCCTGCAACTTTAGATTCAGACTCTAGAGGGCTTATGTGGATGATAAAGTCAATTGTTTGCATTTTATTAGGAATAAATAAAACACGGGTTGACTATGGAAGCCAATTGGTTTAGCATTAAATATGAGATGAGCTTACACACACACTTTTGTAAAGACATTCCTAGCACAGGGCATCCTGATTGGGGATATTTATTTACAGATTGCGGGTAGGGATAAAATAATAAAAACTACATTGTTATTAAAGCTCCAACAAAAGCAGCTACTGTACAAGGAAAACTGTATCACAGGCTTTAACCAACCCACTCCATAACAACCCCCAAAAGTTATATACTACCCTGTTCACACTTCTGCCAGTATGTGGCTTGCTGGGAGCTGTCTGGTCCATTATTCTCCTTATTCATGGAGAATCTCATTCATTCCTATGAAGAGGCTGTCTATTATGCATCCCGACAGTGGACACGGTCTCTCTAGAAATAATAAAATTTTTATGCACATGTGCAGAAATGGGAATGAACCAGACAGGACACTTTAGAGCAAAGATGTAGCAGGGGTGAGGACAGGTGAATATATGACTGGGGTGAGAATTCCAAGGAGAGTTAAAGTAAAACGTCTATAAAGGTAACACATACATAAAATATGTTTGTAATATAAAGATCACTTTCACTGAAGATGATCACTGCATTTTAACATACACAGTTTGTATTATACACGTTTTTGACAGGTTAAAGTGCTACTAAACCCACAACCGTAAAATAAGTCTGTATATGCAGAATAGCATACTTGTTCTACTCACTGTGGAACTTAAGGGGTTAATCCTCTGTATTGTCTAAAAATGCTCTTTTATCCTGTATGCACACATCCTCCCCCCTCCTGCAAGGTCTATTTGGGCAAGGGGCAGATAATACACAGTCAGAGTGGTCCCCCTGCACATGCTGAGTTTGGTCTCTATTGCTGGAGAGAACATTTCCTGTCTTGAGCTGAGCATTTCAGGTCACATAATATATGACATTACACAGGTGGGTGTGTATACAAATCCTAAATCACAGCCCAGTCCCTCCCTCGCTTCCCCATCCCCAGTAACTAAAAAAGAACACAGTGGGTGGGATGTTACATCTTGATTCATGGAAGATTTGCCTCCAATAACCGCACATGGACGGGCAAGGGCTATAGTGGAAATCTCCTACCTGAACTCTCAGCACTGGACAGACCAAGAAGTTTATCACATGAGAATGGTATACAGATCAGCCAAAAAAGTACATATACAGTACAGACCAAAAGTTTGGCCACCTTCTCATTCAAAGAGTTTTCTTTATTTTCATGACTATGAAAATTGTAGATTCACACTGAAGGCATCAAAACTATGAATTAACACATGTGGAATTATACATAACAAAAAAGTGTGAAACAACAGAAAATATATTTCATATTCTAGGTTCTTCAAAGTAGCCACCTTTTGCAGCAGACACATCTCTAGAACTGGTAAGAGGAGACTGTGTGAATCCGGCCTTCATGGTAGAATATCTGCTAGGAAACCACTGCTAAAGAAAGGCAACAAGCAGAAGAGACTTGTTTGGGCTAAAGAACACAAGGAAGGGACATTAGACCAGTGGAAATCTGTGCTTTGGTCTGATGAGTCCAAACTTGAGCTCTTTGGTTCCAACCCCTGTGTCTTTGTGCGACGCAGAAAAGGTGAACGGATGGACTCTACATGCCTGGTTCCCACCGTGAAGCATGGAGGAGGTGTGATGGTGTGGGGGTGCTTTGCTGGTGACACTGTTGGGGATTTAATCAAAATTGAAGGCATACTGAACCAGCATGGCTACCACAGCATCTTGCAACGGCATGCTATTCCATCCGGTTTGCGTTTAGTTGGACCATCATTTATTTTTCAACAGGACAATGACCCCAAACACACCTCCAGGCTGTGTAAGGGCTATTTGACCAAGAAGGAGAGTGATGGGGTGCTGCGCCAGGTGACTACCTCTTGAAGCTCATCAAGAGAATGCCAAGAGTGTGCCAAGCAGTAATCAAAGCAAAAGGTGGCTACTTTGAAGAACCTAGAATATGAAATATATTTTCAGTTGTTTCACACTTTTTTGTTATGTATAATTCCACATGTGTTATAGTTCATAGTTTTGAAGCCTTCAGTGTGAATCTACAATTTTCATAGTCATGAAAATAAAGAAAACTCTTTGAATGAGAAGGTGTGTCCAAACTTTTGGTCTGTACTGTATATAGTGCCAGTATTTTAATGTAAAAAAGATTATTTATAAGCTGTGGGCTCATTAACTATTTTCATATTACTGGGTTTAGTAACACTTTAAAGCATAACTAAAGGCAGAACTTCGTTTTGGAGAGGGATTAGAACACGTCAGGTTTTTATTGCTGTCTGTGCCCCCTTTAGGCATATTCACCCTCTCTATTTTCCCTATTTAACATGATCATTGAAAGTAAAAGAAAATCCCAAATTTCGAGTTGTCCCCAGAAAAGTAATAGAAGGGAAACCTTCCAATGGGGTCACTAGTTCAGGTGGCTTGGTGGTCCCCAAGGAATTCCCTTAATTTGCAGGAATTTCCACTCACTTCCAGTTCGGCAATGAGGACGTGAAGGGAAATCTCTGCAATGGGACACAGATGCTGAAATAAAATCTGACAGGGGTTATAGCCCTCCCTTGCTCTATCCATATTTGCTTTATAAGAAAAGGTATACCGTATTATATAGCAAAGAACAGGCGAACAAAAATACAGAATTAGGTCTGTGGATTCTTTCTCACCTTTGTGCAAGTGTATTCACCCAAGGATTTATGCCAGATGTCAGGACTACCAGCCATATTGAGGTCATCTTTACTATAGGAGGTACATTGTGATCGTAAAAGATTTCATAGAAACTAATGATTACTGATGGGGTCCAACACACCAGCAGATAAACTAAGAGTAAAACAAATACAAATAGTTATAGATTGTAAATGGATATAGGTAATTTAAGTTGCATAGCATAAAGAAAACTGTAGCCAAACAGCCAATGCACATCTGAAATACATTCAGTTCTTTATCAGAATAATAATGTAATATTGTTCAGTGAGTTATGTATACATTACAAAGCCTTGGCAAACTAGCTTGGTTCTCCCTGCTTTGAGGTGCTATGCTATCTTGGCTGACTTTCTAAGAAATTCTGGTTCTTTGTTTTAAACCATTCATTTGTAGCTTTGGCTGTGTGGTTAAGGTTATTGGGGTTATTTACTAAAACTAGAGCGTGCAAAATCTGGTGCATCCCTGCATAGAAACCAATCGGCTTACAGGTTTTATTGCCAAAGTTTAATTTAGACGCCGATTGGCTACCCTGCACAGCTGCGCCAGTTTCTGAGTGCACCAGTTTTAGTAAATCTCCCTCATTGTCTTGCTACTGACCTGAAACTATGGCCTAGTCTTGGATATCCCACAGAATAACAGGTTATTCTCTGAAATCATATGTTTGGCTCTGTCCAGCATGCTGTCCTGATTCTAATGCCGTGTACACGCGATCATTTTTCTATAACACATGGCAAAGTATGAATGGACTGTTGTCTTTATTGAACCTTACCTACTATGTATGCATTTTCTGTTTGCCATGCGTCTGGAAAGACAGATGTGAATGGAGCCTCATTGTTGTGTAAACAAATCAATTTCACTTTCAGGCACATTCACACCTAGAGTAGTGGGAGAGCATGTTTTTTGGCTAGTTTTTTCAGAGCAGCGCGTTGGCACACCTGGCAAAGTAGCTCATGGGACATTTTTGCACATTTTCTACTGCATTTGTCGCCTGTTATTTCATGTGGCCAAATGTGTGTGTGTTTGCTTCTGTGTTTGGTGTACAGTTAATGACAACGAAAGCGCAACTACAGTAGGTCATTTTAGGCGCATAAATGTGGCCATATATGCAATCTGATTGTACAATCTCTGTACAATTTACTTTAGATATACAAAATCTATATACAGTAATATGAGGACACACCATAAATCCAATCACTCTGTATTGAATCAGGAAGGCTCTTGTACTACATCAGGGATGTCCCATGGGCTGTATGCAGCCTGAGTCCATCTGAAGGGACACTGGGGAATCTAGGCAAATGCACGCATGGAGGAATACTGGGGATGCTGTGAAAACGTAGTTGATGGGTAAAGGTGTGCCAATAAGGTCAGCTGGTAAACTCCTTCCTGTGTCTTACTGGCTAGTCTGTCTTTGGCTGGGTTCACACTACTACACTACTTTCATCCTACTTTGCTCTGCTACATTGGTCCTACATTTATCCTACATTGGTCCTACATCTATCCTACTTTCATGAACAGGATACTACTTTGGTCCGACTTCAATGATATTCAATGGGCCTGAAGTAGGATCAATGTAGGACCAAAAGTAGTACAGGGAGCATTTTCAAAGTCGGACCGACTTGTGTAGGACGCTACAAGACGCTCTCATAGGGAAACATTGAACACAGAGCAAAGTAGGATGAAAGTAGTGTAGTAGTGTGAACCCAGCCTTTATCTGTATTTTGAAATGATCTATGAAATATTGCCATGGGTGAGGTAAGTCCTTGTTTAAAATCAAAGAAAACTTGTATTTTTGTGCAACAGAGGTACATTAATGGTATATTGGTACATAGAAGAAAAAAAAGGCAAACGTAGCCTTTAATGCACCACAGAATATAATACAATCAATAACATAAAAGAAGAAGCCACACATCAGTGACATCTCTTGGCTCAGTAAATTTGGATTTAGCCATTCAAATAACACCGCTTATCCCTGCCTATAGATCACACCTCTCTGACATGGACTTAGTCATTCAAATATATCTCTATTACTAAGCCTGTAAGGGTGAAATATGTCAGGGAGGGCTGGTCACCAGCCAGGGAATAAACTGTTGCGTCAATGGATAAACAAAAAATGTACTTGGCCAAGTGATGTCATTTGTGCAGCTTTTCTTTAAAGCGGAGGCTCACCCAAAAAACAAGTATCTAACATTACATTCAGTATACCTCAAACATGTACAGGATGCCGGTGTTTTTTTTTTTTTGGGGGGGGGGGGTGTACATACGGTATTATCGGTATTTTCCTCCTGGCTTCCGGGTACTCGCTCCCGCGGGACTGGGCGTTCCTGTGCAGTGCCGCAATGTCATCTGGGACTTCGCCCATATGATTGACGTGCCTGAGAAAAACTCCCCCCGGCGGATAAGGCGCGTCATGACTTTCCGAAAGTAGACGAACCGCGAGTCGGCTCTAAACGTTGCCTGCGCACCGACTAGGAGCCGTGTAGAGCTGACTGCGCAGGCGCCGTATAAAGCCGACTCGCGGTTCGGCTACTTTCGGAAAGTCGTGACGCGCCTTATCCGCCGGTGGGAGTTTTTCTCAGGCACGTTCTCAGGCACTGCACAGGAACGCCCAGTCCCGCGGGACTGAGTACCCGGAAGCCAGGAGAAAATACTGATAATATCGTATGTACACCCCCAAAAAAAAAAAATGTACATGTTTGAGGTATACTGAATGTAATGTTAGATACTTGTTTTTTGGGTGAACCCCTGCTTTAACGTCGGTGTATTGTCACAAAGTGAGAAGGGGCTTCTTAGGCCACTAACCAACTGGCTTTGCAACAATGGAGGCACGAAACGGCGACATCTGTATGAGTCACCGACAATGTTACAATCAGTGTTTTCTAGAATGTTAAAAAATTTAATTTACTGAAATCAGATCTTAACAAAACACAATTCTACTGTTCTGTAAACTATTAGGTTGTTGGTAAAGATGTACTTATCCCTACAAACGTGAGAAATAATAAACAAGTTCTTTTCCCCAACTATTAAAATACTTTGGAAATATTTGACCTTTAAGTTCCATGTCCCAAGTAAGTTTTTTTTTTTTCTACATATTTAAAAAAATAACCAAGTTTCCCTAGTTTGTGGGGTATTTTTAAAACTTCTCTAATGCAATTAATTGTGGTGGTGGTAATATGCCAGTTACGTGTTCCTCTAGAGGAAATTATTTTTAAACTGACTCTTGACCTCTGTGTTTAATAGACTCCTGCAGAAACATTCTGATTTAACCCAGCTGAAAGTGATCTACTTTAACCACTTCCATACCAGGTACTTACGCAGCTTCCCGCCCAAGCCAATTTTCAGCTTTCAGCACTGTCGCACTTTGAATGGCAATTGCACGGTCATGCTACACTGTACCCAAACAAAATTGGCGTCCTTTTTTCCCCACAAATAGAGCTTTCTTTTGGTGGTATTTGATCACCTCTGCGATTTTTTTTTTTTGCGCAACAACTAAAAAAAGGCTGAAAATTTGGAAAAAAAATTACGTTTTTATTTTTTTCTGTTAATTTTTTTGTAAATAAGTTTTCTCTTTCAATTACGGGCACTGATATGGCGGCACTAATGGGCACCGATGAGATGGCACTAATGGACATCGATGAGGTAGTACTGACGGGCACAGATGAGGTGGCACTGATTGGCGGCGCTGGTATGCGACACTGATGGGCACACATAGGCGGCACTGATGGGCACACATAGGCGGCACTGATGGGCACACATAGGCGGCACTGATGGGCACACATAGGCGGCACTGATGGGCACTCATGGGCGGCACTGGGCACTCATAGGCGGCACAGATGGGCACTCATGGGCGGCACTGATGGATACTTATGTGTGGCACAGATGGGCACTGCTAGGTGGGCACTGGGCATGGATGGGCACTGTGGGGTGGCACTGATGGACACTGGGGTGGCGCTGATGGACACTGGGGTGGCGCTGATGGACACTGGGGTGGCAGCACTGATTGTTGCCAGTCAGTGCCCATTTGTGGGCACTGACTGGCATCTTTTTTCTTTATGTTTTTTTTTTTTATTTATTTTTTAGACTTTTTTTTTTTTTTTTGCTTTTTTTTTTTTTTCCCCCCCTGGTGCTCCAGGGTGGGCATCCCTGGTGGTCCAGTGTGGCGATCCGAGGGGGGGCTGCGCTGATAAACAATCAGCGCTAACCCCCCCTGTCAGGAGAGCCGCCGATCGGCTATCCTCTACTCGCGTCTGTCAGACGCGAGTGAGGAAGAGCCATCGGCGGCTCTTCCTGTTTACATCGTGATCAGCCGTGGTTGGACACGGCTGATCACGTGGTAAAGAGTCTCCGCCGGAGGCTCTTTACCGAGATCGGAGATGCAGGGTGTCAGACTGACACCCCGCATCACCGATCGCCGCGATGCGCGCCCCCACGGGCGCGCGCGGCATGAAATCCTGCAGGACGTTCTAGAACGTCCTGTCAGGATTTCATAACCACTTCCCGGACGTAAATCGGCCATAGGCCGGGCGGGAAGTGGTTAAACATATTGAGCAATTCAGGCTCTCTCATGACTGTGCTGTATCTAGCTACTTTGTGAGAACAGTATATGTCCAGTAAGCCCTCTGTTGATACATACCCACAGAATGTTTAACCATCTCAATACAGGGCACTTTCACCCCCTTCCAGCCCAAGCCATTTTTCAGCTTTCAGCGCTGTCACACTTTGAATGACAATTGCACGGTCATGCAACACTGTGCCCAAATGAATTTTTTTCCCCACAAATAGAGCTTTCTTTTGGTGGCATTTGATCACTTCTGCGGTTTTTATTTTTTGCGCTATAAACAAAAGAAGAGCGACAGTTTTGAACAAAAAATCTATATTTTTAACTTTTTGCTATAATAAATATCCCCCAATAATATATAAAAAAACAAATTTTTTCCTGTGTGATAAAAAAAATCGCAATAAGCGTATATTGATTAGTTTGCGCAAAAGTTATAGCGGCAACAAAATAGGGGATAGATTTATAGCTTTTTTTTTTTTTACTAGTAATGGTGGCGATCAGTGATTTTTTTTTTTATCGTGACTGCGATAGGACACTATTTTGGGACCATTCACATTTATACAGCGAACAGTGCTATAAATATGCACTGATTACTGTGTAAATGTGACTGGCAGGGAAGGGGTTAACACTAGGGGGCGATCAAGGGGTTAAATGTGTACCCTAGGGAGTGCTTCTAACTGTAGGGGGAGGGGACTGCCTGGGGGAGATGACACACCATCGGTATCCTCTCCCTGACAGAAGGTGGATCTGTGTGTTTACACACACAGATCCACAGTCCTGCTCAGCTACGGGCGGTTGCCCGGCGGACATCACGGCCGCCGGGCACGCGCATTGGATCCCCAGTGATGCGGCTCCCCCTAGTGGCTCAGGAAGGCGAAGACGTCATATGATGTCCTCCCAGAACGAGACACTTATCGTCCCGCCGTGATATGACGGGCGGTATGCTAGTGGTTAAGGTTTCAAACCAAGCCATTAGTGTAGCTTTTTAGGCCCATTTCACATGGGGTGGTTCTGTTGGACGGACCCCGCTAACTCAGTGGGTGGATCGCTCCGTTGATCCCCGCTGAGCCAGCGGATGACAGGTCCATCTTCACCTTAAGGCATTGGCTTGATGTACATTTTTTGTTTTTGTTCACAGTTGGAGCCAAGTTATGTTTTTTTTTTATTTATTTTTCCCAAATTGTGTTGTAGCGAGCTGTGCTCCGCTGTAGAGCATTGTCCTGTATTTATGCAGCGTGTTCCATTTTCACCCAACATCTTGGTGTGAACTGAGTCTATTGGAAACAATGGATTTCAGCTTGTCATTGCATTCGGTTAGCAATAATCAATACAGTCCAGTGGGTGTGTTATGGATTGGCCCTTATTGTGAACAGTCTGCATGATGTCTCAAGATTGAGTACTGCCACACAAAAAGCTTATAAGAAAACCTTGTCTGTATAGTACCCAGCTTTCTCCATGAAGATGTTTGGTACTACATAATGCATACAGTACAGTGGATATAAAAAGTCCACACACCCCTGTTAAAATGTATGGGTTCTGTGATGTAAAAAACTCAGTTGAAAAATGGAAATATTTTAGGTGGAGGGAAGTTAAAATAAATAATATGGTTGCATAAGTGTGCACACCCTTAAACACTTTGGCGAAGCACCTTTTGATTTTATTACAGCACTCAGTCTTTTTGGGTATGAGTTTATTAGCATGGAACATCTTGACTTGGCAATATTTGCCCACTCTTCCTGTAAAAACACTCAAATTCCGTCAGATTGGGAGGGCATCTCCTGTGCACAGCCCTCTTCAGATCACCCCACAGTTTTTTAATCAGACTCAGGTCTGGGCTCTCGTTGGGCCGTTCCAAAATGTAATCATCTTCTGGTGAAGCTATTCATTTGGTGATTAGGATTTATGCTTTGGCTCGTCATGCTGAAAGATTACGTTTCTCTTCATGTTCAGCTTTTTAGCAGAAGCCTGAAGTTTTGTGCCAATATTGACAGGTATTTTGGAACTGTCCATAATTCTCTACCTTGAATAAAAAGGCCCCTGTTCCAGCTGAAGGAAAACGGCCCCAAAGCATGATGCTGCCACCACCATGCTTCACGTGGGTGTGGTGTTATTTTGGTAATGTGCAGTATTGTTTTTGCGCCAAACATATCTTTTGTAATTATTGGCAAAAAGTTCAACTTTGGTTTCATCAGACTATAACACATTTTTCCATATTCATTTGGGAGACTTCAGATGTGTTTTTGCAAAATTTAGCTGGGCTTGGATGTTTTTCTTCGTAAGAAAAGGCTTGCCACTCTACCCCAGGCATATGAGGAATACGGGAGATTGTTATCGCATGTACCACACAGCCAGTTTTTGCCAGATATTCCTGAAGCTCCTTTAATGTTGCTGTAGGCCTCTTGGCAGCCTCCCTGACCATTTTTCTTCTCGTTGTCATCAATTTTGGAGGGACGTCCAGTTTTCGGTAATGTCACTGTTGTGCCATATTTTCTCCACTTGATGATGACTGTCTTCAATGTGTTCCATAGTATATCTAATGGTTTGAAAATTCTTTTGTACCCCTACTCCTGACTGATACCGTTTAACAATGGGATTCCTATGATGCTTTGGAAGCTCTCTGAGGACCATGGCTTTTGCTGTAAAATGCGACAAAGAAAATGTCAGGAAAGACCTACTAGAACAGCTGAACTTTTTTTTGGGTTACCCAGAGGCACTTTAAATGATGGCCAGTGTGCATTGACTTTTATTTTACATGAGTTTGAATGTGATTGCTTAATAGTGAACACAGCTACATCCCCAGTTTGACGAGGGTGTGCACACATTTATGCACCCTAAAAGATTTCAATTTGTTTTTCAGTTGAGTTGTACAGTTTATAAGTCCCATTAAAGGTGAAAAAAGTTCTGAAATGATTCATCTTTGTCTCCATTTTTTTTTTTAACATCCCAGAAACCTGACATGTTCACAGGGGTGTGTAGATTTATTATATCCACTGTGTATAGATCATTCATAAAGAGTGTTTTGATACACGAGTCCTCCTCATTAGCCTATTACAAGCCCCTAAGCGGACTATCCCCATGGGCTCTATGCTGTCTATATCCTGCACACAAACATCTATTCAATTTAATTGGCAAGTCGCTTCTACAGTTCAAGCACATCCCCCTCAAGCTGCTGGGATGTGTGGGGCTAAGGTGGCAGTTTTATTTTTTTACTGAACCTCTCCTTCACATCTCATTGGGTACGCAGTAGCATATTTGCACTTGAGTTTTTGAATTTTAAAAAGTAAAAAAAAAAGCATATTGTTTTATCAAAATGTCAATTTAAAAGATCCTTACTAGCATTGAAGTAGTGTAGTGAAGATTGAAGAGTCATGGAGGAGCTCAGCTATGAGGCAAGATTAGAGGAACTTAATTTATTTTCTCTTAAGAGGAGATTAAGCGGGGATAGTGTTCCATATAGTGAACTTGGTGTTGTGTTATTCACTTTAAGGTCAAAACTGAGGACAAAGTGGCACTCTTTACATCTGGATAAAAAGAGATTGGGACAGGCTGGGTTCACACTGTTGCCAATTGGATGCGGATTTCCCCTCATCCAATGCACATGTAAGGAGTTTGTGACTGGCTCTCTATGGAGCCGGTTCACACCCCTCCGGAGCGGCTCCGGTGAGAATTGCAATGGTATTCCTGTTCGTCTTCTGGTCCATTTCAGGTCTGACTTCAGCCAACATTTCTGGCTGAAATCGGACCTGAAATGGTGAATGGGGATGCACAGGACCTCTGCTGTGAGCAGCTCTGCATGGAGGTGTGAACCCAGCCGGAATCTCCAATTACTTAAAGGTTTAGAGCTTTGAAAATGTGGAATAAATTCCCTTAAGAATTGGTTCTGGCCAGCTTAGTAGATTGCTTTAAAAAGGCCTGGTAAAATTGCCTCTCGGGGGGGATCAGTAAGGAATTTTTTTCCCTTGCTGGAGCTAATTGTATCATGCTTTGCTGGGTTTTTTTTGCCTTCCTCTGGATCAACTGTGGGTTTGGGATTGTGTAAATGGGATTGTATGCTAGTTCATTTTCCCTTTTATAGGTTGAACTAGATGGACTTGTGTCTTTTGTTCAACCTGACAAATTATGTAACTATGAATTGCAGGCTTCAGCATTAACCCATTGAAACCACTGATGTCTACAGCTATATCCTTAAAGAAAACTTAATGAAGTACAAAGTACTGTTTCAATATACAATTTTAAATATGAGCATTTCTTAACCCAAAAGCAAAAATGTCTTTACCTTTGGGTAGAGTGGAGAAGGCTTGTACTTTCTGTCAGACGTTTATTGTTGTCTGTGTCTTTGTTGGGGAGATAATTCACCTCTCTGTAGCAGTGATCATTATCACCAAGGAAGAAGGTGAGGGGAAATTCCAAAATTTTAGATTTGTCCCCAGAACAGAAGGTAGGGAGGAATGTTTCAATCTGGACACTTGTTCCAGGGATAAGAGGGTATTTCCCTTCACTTCGGGAGATTTTATCTTCTCTCTTGTTCTCACTTGCTTCTCATGGACAGGGAAGTGAAGAAACTTTGAATTTGCTGCCATTGCTTTTCAGCACTTGTTCCACTTTTAACAAAGCTATGAAGTTTCAATTTACAGCCGAGCTGTCAATAATTTTAATTTTTTTTTTTAAATATCAGCAGTGTTTAAAACATGAAGCTGAGTTGGTGTGAGGCCCCTTTCACACTTGCGGAACGTATGTCCACCTTTTCATCCATCCGTTTACAGATGAAAAAGGGACATATATTGACCCCTTTGAGATTGCGGGTCCGCTGACACCCGATCTCATCTGGGTCCGCAATCCTCCGATTCTGCAGACGGAGGAAAACCCTATTTTTCCATCCGTCTGGGATCGGATCGGGTGAACACAAACAGACGGTCCATGTTCTTCCAATCTCCCCATAGGGGAGAGCGAAGATCTGACAGGGCGGTCCCTGCACAGTGTACGGGCACCACCCTCTAATCCGCCGGCTCAGCGGGGATCAATGGAGCGATCCCCGCTGAGCAAGCGGAGTTTCACAGGGCAGATCATCACTGATCCGTCCCGTGTGAAAGTGCCCTAAGCTTTTGGCAGTCCCTGTACATCAGAACTTGGAGAGCAGTTGTGCCAACCAGGAAGAGAAAATCTAACACGATGTGCACTTTCTAAACAGTATATTAAAGCTGTAGACTACAGATATACATGTAAGGGACTTGACAGGTAAAGAGAGCAGAATAACAGAGGTGAACTCGTTTTGTGTGTTCTTCTTTCATAATAAAGAATGAATGCAAAACCTTTTGCAAGTAAAAAAAAATGTGCATTTATTTATTTTTTGTTCTGCAGCCTGTAAGGCATTGCTCTGCGATCAGCAGATGGCAGGTGAAATGCCTGCATCCTGCACACTCTCAGTACACTGTCTTACCTGTACCTCTGATATGGGTGGGTAGTTACTATATGGCAAGAACAATCAGTGGACTGTGACAGCACTCAGCAACGCCCTTACAGTTCATTGAGCACTACGAGTTGTCTACCATGGAGGATGATGGTAGATGTGGTTTATTGATTCACATAACTCTGTGAATGAATAACGCGACCATGTGAGCGGAGCCTCACACCGGCATGCTGTTTTTAAATTGTGACTGTGGGTGTGAGGAGAAGATTCCCCTCCCACTGTCACAAGAAGGTGGAGTCAGGGGCAAGTGGGTGTAGGAGGCAAGAGCTGGAGCATGTTACATGCTCCACCCTAAATACTGGTGGAACGCGTAACATGTTCCAAAAGGTGAACTTGTCCTTTACCGACAGCAGAGAAATCGCCAGTCCCCTGCCCTTTTTCTACCACTTTAGCTATTTTCCTAGAGTTCAGCTTTAATTACATTGTGGGATCAAGGCACATTAGTGAAACATGTTTTTTAATGTATAAATTCATTATGATTTGTTTTTCTAACTGTTTTATTAAACAAAATATAGTGGGCAATTTTACAATGCCTCGTTTACACGGGACATACTACAGCTTATGTCTGCATGAGGGCTGTGTTTACCTGCACAAAGATGCACAGGTGTGCCTTAAATTCTTAAACAGTGAGTCCCATTACTGTCCATTGGGATGCAGCTGCTGTGAACCGACAGCCACTGCTCTCAATTTGAGATTAGTGCGGGAACACGGCCCGAGCGCACAGTCTGAATTCGGGACCGTGCACCTGCACAGACGTCAAATTGGAAGCAACTGCTATATTTGTGCAATCAGTGCATCCCAATTGACATCAATGGGACTGTCAGCTCCTGCGCACCCCTGTGTGGGTAAACTCTGCCCTTTCACGGGAGTACACTGTAGTATGCCCCATGTGAATGAGGCCTATGCATCAAAAGATTTTTTATGATTGATGCTTAACAATGTGTCCACTCTTAAGCCTCATACATACAATCGTATTATCCGACGGGAATTGTGTGATGATAGGCGGAAAATCCGACCGTTTGTATGCTCCATCGGACAATTGTTGTCGGATTTTCCGCCAAACAATGTGGGCTAGCATGCTTTAAAATTTTCCGATCGTGTGTACACAAGTCCGTCAGAAAAAGTACAAACATGCATGCTCGGAAGCAATGCTCACCATAACACAACATTAGCAGATGTTGCCCAAAGAGTGACGCTAAAGAGCTGAAAAACCATGTAGTTTTGTGTTTGTTGGCTGGCAATTCATTGCCATTTGTATGCAATACAAGTTCCTGGCTAACGCCCTTCGGACAAAAGTTCTACCCTTTGTCCGATGAAAATCCGATCGTGTGTATATGAGGCTTTACACTTGCACTAATATTTGAAAAATACTGCTTTCTTAAATATATAAATATATATATTAGGGCTGTTACGGATTACAATTTTCGTGTTCGATTAATCGTGTTTTTTTTTATCGACTAATTTCGATTAATTATAACGTACATACATTTTTCGGATCACCACCATATATAGTCCCCACTGTAATATCCACAGACATCTCCCCCATTGTAATATCCACAGACATCTCCCCCATTGTAATATCCACAGACATCTCCCCCATTGTAATATCCATAGACATCTCCCCCACTGTAATATCCACAGACATCTCCCCCACTGTAATATCCACAGACATCTCCCCCACTGTAATATCCACAGACATCTCCCCACTGTAATATCCACAGACATCTCCCCCACTGTAATATCCACAGACATCTCCCCCATTGTAATATCCACAGACATCTCCCCCATTGTAATATCCACAGACATCTCCCCCATTGTAATATCCACAGACATCTCCCCCACTGTAATATCCACAGACATCTCCCCCACTGTAATATCCACAGACATCTCCCCCATTGTAATATCCACAGACATCTCCCCCATTGTAATATCCACAGACATCTCCCCCATTGTAATATCCATAGACATCTCCCCCACTGTAATATCCAGAGACATCTCCCCCACTGTAATATCCACAGACATCTCCCCCACTGTAATATCCACAGACATCTCCCCACTGTAATATCCACAGACATCTCCCCCACTGTAATATCCACAGACATCTCCCCCACTGTAATATCCACAGACATCTCCCCACTGTAATATCCACAGACATTTCCCCCACTGTAATATCCACAGACATCTCCCCCCACTGTAATATCCACAGACATCTCCCCCCACTGTAATATCCACAGACCTCTCCCCCACTGTAATATCCACAGACCTCTCCCCCACTGTAATATCCACAGACATCTCCCCTCACTGTAATATCCACAGACATCTCCCCTCACTGTAATATCCACAGACATCTCCCCCACTGTAATATCCACAGACATCTCCCCCACTGTAATATCCACAGACATCCCCCCCACTGTAATATCCACAGACATCCCCCCCACTGTAATATCCACAGACATCTCCCCCACTGTAATATCCACAGACATCTCCCCCACTGTAATATCCACAGACATCTCCCCCACTGTAATATCCACAGACATCTCCCCCACTGTAATATCCACAGACATCTCCCCCCACTGTAATATCCACAGACATCTCCCCCACTGTAATATCCACAGACATCTCCCCCACTGTAATATGGTCCACATCTCCCTCACTGTATAGGAAGATTAGTGCTTGCTTAGTTTTACCAGAGAAGCCGGCCGAACACGAGCAGTTGAGGCCGGGTGATGACTTGAGTGCGCCGCTCTAGGCTCACCTAGGCCGCTGCCAGGTGGACCAAGATGGCCGCCGCTCCGGGAGCTAGGCCGAAGCCGCTGCCTTTCCTATGGCCGATCCGCATACGTTGACCCGTTTGGATTACGTATCATTTACGATCCGTTGCACCACTAGTACCGATTAAAAAAATTACGATTAATCGAGGAATTACTCTTTAATATCCACAGCCATAATATATATATATATATATATATATATATATATATATATATATATATATATATTGTTTGTCTTTAAAATGGATGTAAACCCTCAAATATACCCAGTGAAGTGAACAGCCCCAGATAATACACAGGGATGACACAAATCTTCCTACATAAGTTTTACATGTATATCTGTGGTCTACAGCTTTAATATACTGTTTAGAAAGTGCACATTGTGTTAGATTTTCTCTTCCTGGTTAGCACTGGAGTGAAGCCTGGTCATACAGCCAAGACAGCTGATTGGAGAAAAGGCACACACCCCCACTCCTCATAGGTAGAGACTTTTAGAGCTGATCGTTGAATTGTTCAGGGCTCTGCTAATCTATTTATAGAGCATCCTCCCCAACCCAAACCTTGGCTGCTTTTATCATATGCGATGAAAAACTTGTCAGAGTTATCAGGCTGATAACAGAAGAACGGGGCAGGAGACAACTATGGGACATAGTGCTTTGAAGAGAGATAACAAAACGCTGCAGATATATATGCCCAGCTCAAGTTTCATGAATCGAGTTTACATCCACTTTAACAGATATTCTCTAAATGACTTCATTGTAACCTCTTTGTAAACAGTAGCCGTAGTGCGCAATACTAATGGTAATTGTATCATTCTCACTTCTTGCACCTTGCTTTTACTGTGTTGTAAATGTAAAAACAACTTACATGCAGACACAATGAGGATGACTGTATTCCTAAAATATGACCGGATAGGCACGTAGTAGCAATGCTGGTCATTGCAAACAAAGGTTCCTCTCTTTGCCTGGTTTCTGGCTATGTGAATAATGGCAATGTACAGCACACTGATTGTCAATATAGGGGCAAGAATTCCTCCGCTGAGCAGTATCACGCCATACGCTGTGGTTGAAGAGTGGAATAAGGGCAAGCACATGTAGACGTCACTGCTGAAGCTGTATTCTCCAAACCCCATGAATGGGAAAGTAGAGACTATTGAAGCATAAATCCACAACAATACCAAGATGATCCAAATCCGCTTTTTGGTGATCATTTGAGCATAACGCAGAGGAAAGCAAATCTCTGTAAACTTGTCAATAGTGGCCCATACCAAGGAGTTCAGTGAGGCCACCTGTAGAAAAACAAATAGGAATCCTAACAGTTTACAGGCAATATTGTCCAAAGAAAAAATGCCTCCGCCTAAGAGGCTGCTGTATACAGCAACTGGAATAACACCTATTCCGAAAATCAAGTCACACAGGCTGAGGTTCAGGGTGAGGGCCCACGTGTCTGTGCGCAATTTCAAGTGCGATGCAAATAGGAATAGTAGGATGAGGTTTGCTCCCACAGCACCAATGCCGGTGGTGATCATGAGCACAGTATAAATATGTAGTATAGCTGTCATCTTTTGCCCTGGAAATCGGTCAGGAATTTTATTTCAGGTTTTCTATCCACGTGTGGTCACCATTCTGCCTGTAAAGGGTTAAAAAAAAAAGATAAGGTTCAGAAATAAGTGTTGATCACATAAAAAACTCATAGAAACTGAAGTTTATGTTGGGTCTGTCTACCCAAAAGTGATATTTGCAAGACAAGAAGAATGAGATTTCAGAAGTAAACAGCCTTTCTTTTTTGGGGGGGGAACCCCTAGAAGTTAGTGATTTGCATCTGCATCTTAGTTTAGGACGTCTCTTTAGTCTAACCACTTACTTTGTGACCCAATGTATTAATAGTTAAATATGATTTAAGACTCTATGGTCATTCCTATCTCTTTAACCACTTGCCTACTGTGCACATATACCCCCTTCCTGCCCAGACGAAATTTTAGCTTTTTTTTCGGCACTGCGACGTTATAGCGAACACATCGGACACTTTTGACACATTTTTGGGACCATTCACATTTATACAGTGAACAGTGCTATAAATATGCATTGATTACTGTATAAATGTGACTGGCAGGGAAGGGGTTAACCACTAGGGGGCGGGGAAGGGGTTAAATGTGTAGCCTAGAGAGTTTTATAACTGTAGGGGGAGGGGGGTGACTGGGGGAGGTGACCGATCTGTGTCCCTATGTACAAGGGACACCGCATCGGTCTCTACCTGACAGGACGTGGATCTCTGTGTTTACATACAGAGATCCACGGTCCTGCTCAGTTACTGGGCAATCGCGGGTGCCCGGCGGCCGCCGGGCACACACATTGTGTTCCCAGTAAAGCCAGGGGTGCGCGCGTGCGCCGCCGGCGTCGCACGCGCCCCCTAGCGGCTTTAAATGACAGGACGTCATATGACGTCCTGTCAGAACAACAGGGTATTCCGCCCGCCTTCATTTGACGGCGGGCGGGTGCTAAGCGGTTAATGAATAATAATTGACCACTCAAAGTGAATTTTGGATACACATTCGGTACCATCTGTTAGGAACCTCCTGCACAATAAATACTGTTTATTTTGACTGTGCTAATGACATTAATAAGGGCAAAGTTAATAGAATTGCTGGAGAGCAAGCATAATATTGCTATCAGTGTTGTTTTATTTAATAACTCCTGTTATTTACTTAAATGATTAAATGTAATGTTTTATATTGGTTACAGGTGATCATCAGTCTGTGCAGTAGCAGAAGTGGTAGCGATTCACATTTATATATAGCCCTGGATACTAGCAGGAAGTTAGTGTAATGTTGTACACTTGTGCCAAGGAAAAGGTTTTTAAGCTTTGTTTATCTCATGTCCTTAAAGCGGAGTTCCGCTGAAAAAAATAAAATTAAGAGTCAGCAGCTACAAATACTGCAGCTGTCCTGGGCGCCCGCAATGTCGGCACCCGAAACCGATCTGTCCCTCGGCTCCCGGGTGCTGCCACCACCATCTTCAGTAAGGGAATCAGAAAGTGAAGCCTTGCAGCTTCACTTCCTGGTTCCCTACTGCATATGCGCGATCCCACTGGTTCTCGCTGTCTTCTGGGACCTGTGTGTCTACCAGAAGACAGCGGGATGGACGGAGTAGGCGCCAGACATGGTGTAGGTCGCTGCGCTGACCTATGCCCAGACGTGGAAGCAAATACCTGGATTACACAGGTATCTGCTCCCTCCTCCCCCCGGAAGGTGCCAAATGTGACACCGGAGTGGGGGAAGATTACAAAAACAGAAGTTCCATTTTTGGGTGGATCACCGCTTTAAGGCTAGGTTCACACCTATGCGAATTGAGTGCGGTTTAAACCGCATCTAATTCGCAGGACATTTCAAAATACATTGTTTTCAATGAGGCTGGTTCACATATGTGCGATGCATTCGCACTGCGTATTGCCTCCAAACCGCATGCGGTTTTTATGTCTTGCGGTGCGGCTCAGGTGCGAATTCAGTCCCATTATCTTCTATGGGTACGCATCTAATTCGCACATGTGTTCAGTTCTCTGCAGGAGTTTCTCTCATTCAGCTCAATACAATTCTCCCCCACTCTCCTCTCACCCGGAAGTTCTCCCAGGTCTCCAAATTCGCAGTTGATCTGCAGAACACCCTCTAGAGAAATCTGCAACGACAACGCAGCTCAAAAAAGCAACGCACTAGTGTGATTCCGGCCTAAATGGATTTTCTAGATAAATCAATAGCAGACTTTAACAATCAACCACTGGTAGAATGTTATGAACGGCTAACCAAAAACGTATTGACACAAACATAACGCAGTCCTTTCTATGTGATCTGTATAGTGCAAGGGATTTAGAAAAGTTTCTTCCTACTTTTTTCTGTTTTGATAAAAATAGTTTGTTTTCAGCGTGTCTTTTCAAGACTAATTCATGAATTTGAGGGTTAGCTTTTATTATGACTACCAGGGCAAAAAAGTGTTCTGATAAGGAAAGCAATAGTATCTGTATCCCTATTTAAGTGTTAACCTTAGGGAGTGAAACTCCTAATACAGGTGATTTACTAAAATTTGATCTCAATTTCATTTAAAGCCTCTGCGTTGCCGGATTCACAAAGCACTTGCGCCGACGTATCTCAAGTAAGTGCAAATAAGCGCCGTCGTATCTGTGCACCGGACCCACAAAGTAAGATACGCCTAAAAATAGGCTTCATCCAGCCGACGTAACTTGCCTTCGCCGGCGTAGCGTGGGTGCACATTTAGGCTGGACGCATGGTGGCGCTCCCATTGATCAGCCATTCAAATATGCAAATGAAGAAAATACGGCGATTCATGAACGTAAGTGCGCCGACGCAGGCTACGACTGGTGCGCGTAAGTTGTACGTCCGGCGTAAAGTTAAGCCCCATAAAGGAGGTGTAACCCAGCAGCAGACATGCAAAGGTCTGCACCAAGAAATACAAGCCGGCGTATTTTACATAGTTTACGTTGGACGTGAGTCTGGCTGGGCGTAGGATACCTTCATGGCTTAGGCAGTGATCCGGCGTATCTTAGGAAGTTGTTCCGACGTGGTTGTGAGCATGCGCAGGGGGATGCGTCCACGGCACGACACATGCGCAGTTCGTTAAACGTACTTGACTGGCGCTCGGACTATCATTTGCATGGGGTCACGCCTCATTTACATGGGTCAAGCCCACTTCCACCTGCGCCTTCGAAACCTACGCCACGCCGACACAGCGTGGGGAGCACTGGCTTCCTGAATTCCATGCTTGCCTCTCTGCGCTGCGTCGGCGTAGCGCACAGGGGGATACGCTGCGACGGCGTAATGTGCGCCTGCTGTCTGTGAATCCAGGCCCAAATCTATATTGTCGATCAAGAAGCCTTATTGAATTATTTCTTGACATATTTAAATAACAACCCATACAATTTGAGGTTTACAGGAATGGAATGAATCACAGGTATTATATAAATGTCACATTGTCTGGCCAGAGCTGACTGGGTTGTGTGCTTGGATGAGATGAGGAGGATTATGATTGATCATCATTATACTGCATAATATTGCATCTGATTAAATAAAACTTGTGAAAGTGGTAGAGGAAACCCAGGGCTGCAAAATTTGATGGAGAGGTGTTCTGTGTGCACTGTCTGCTATTCCCCCCTCTCATGTGTTGTCTCCTTGCTAGCAGCGTGGTGGGAAAGTGGTGGAAGAGTGAGCTATCTGACCACGCTGCTCAGCAACCGCTGCACTGATTTGGAAGGGATAAAGCATTAAGTACACAGGGTCCTCTGGGAGACTAGGCAAAGATTTAAAAATTTGCTGATATTACTTCTACAATGATATCTTTTATAGGCAGTTATTTTTTGTTGGAAGTAACCTTGACTTTTAAATCTGTTAGAAATTTAAAGGTTACAGGCTTTAGTGGATCCTCATGCCACGTACACACGATCATTTTTCGGCATGTCGAAAAAAAGACGTTTTCCCAACTTCATCATAAAAACGATGTTGCCTACACATCATCGTTTTTAAAAAATGATCTAGCAAAGCGCGGTGACGTACAACACGTACGACGGCACTATAAAGGTGAAGTTCCATTCGCCTTTGGGCTGCTTTAGCTGATTTCTTCTTAGTAAAAGACGATTTGTGCTTTTTTGTCTGTTACAGAGTGATGAATGTGCTTACTCCATTATGGTAGTTTTACCACAACGAGCGCTCCCGTCTCATTACTTGCTTTTGAGCACGTGCGGGTTTTTACGTCTTTTTAGCCCACACACGATCATTTTTTACAACCCGAAAAACAACATTGTTTAAAACGACGTTAAAAAATGCAGCATGTTCGAATTTTTTTTTTTGTCGTTTTTCAGAACCTGAAAAATGATGTGAAAGTCCACACACACGATCATTTTAAATGACATTTTTGAAAAACAACGTTTTTTTTCATGCCGAAAAATGATCGTGTGTACGCGGCATTAGCCCTCACTTACAAAAAGATCAGCTATCTGTGCCCAGTCTGTACCCAGTGAGTCTTTCCAGTTTTATCGATCTTATCTGCCTCTCTTCTCAATTTGATTAATCCCTTAGACAAACGATGCTTCTCAAGCTTTACTGTCGGGTAGAAAGATGTCCACTATCTTGGCTCTGGCCTTTACAAATCAGATTTTAGTTTTCAGAGCCAATTTTCCCTGTGAATGTACTCCCCGATCTTTAAACTACTTTGGAATCCATTTCACTTCTTTGTGTTCCTTGCATGTAACAGATTAATGCAATCAAAATGGTCCTACATAAAGTAACAGTTCTACCTATAACTGTATTCTTGATACCTATATTACCAAAACAAACGCAGAAATCAGGTGCAGATTGGGCATCCATTATTCAAATAATCACCTATTACTATAAAATACTCCCTGTAGGTTCTCCTAGATACACCCCCCTATAGATAAAAAAAATGATTCTCTAATGTGGGAATTACTTTAGGTCAACCCATTTCTTTTTCCATTAATGAAATGTTTCAGATTTGTGACGAAGTCCATATTTCATAGTAATCTGATTTCTCCCCATGTTCTTGAGTATGTGATAAATGCATGCACCAGAAACCTTCTGCAGCACTATTTTTTAGACTAATCAAAGACATTTTGTCTTTCACCAGTTCTGAAAAACTGCCTGAATAATCCCAACACTTCTGGGTTGATCCAATATAACCACTATGCACTAGTGATAGGATTTAAAGGACACACACCAGCTACTGTAGTCAAGTCCTCAAACTTAGTGCTCAAAAATATTAATTATCACATATGCAGCACTAAAATGTGCCTTATTCATTAACCAATAAATATCATACAACTTGAATATTAAAGTGTTTGTGCATTAATAACCTTACTTCCAGGTGTACCCACTTCACTCCCAAAAGTGACGTGGGTACCCCCAGAAGTAATGTCTGAATAGAAAGCCACTCGCACAGGCAGTCTGTGGAGTTGGCAAAAATCCACAGTGGACATTGCTGTATGTGATATTTACGGGGAGGTTTTAATAAAAAGATAAAAGGGTTTTACACTAGTCGACTAGTGACTGGGAAAAAACCATGGGAATCAATCTCACCTTCACTGAGATCCCTTCATTGGTTGCCAGTAAAAGACAGAATCACTTTCAAGGCACTCTGCCTAACGCATAAGTGTATTCAAGGCAACGCCCCCCAATATCTATGCGAAAAAATAAAAGTCCATAACCCCAATTGCATTCTGCGATCCACCAATCAAAACCTCCTCCAGATACCCAAAGCCAGATACAAGTCCAAAGGAGATCGAAGATTTGCAGTCCAAAGACCCCGCCTGTGGAATGCACTACCAACCACCATCCGACTGGAGTTGGACCACTTGGCCTTCAGGAGAAAGATTAAAACCCATCTCTTCTGAGGTCAAGGGGTTCCTTACCCAGAGGCAATTTTAGTTTGCATGTGTTGCGCTTTACAAGTCTCTCTCTCTCTCTCTCACACACAATAGAGTCCTTTCTTGTTCTTTCATTGGGACTCTCTGTGAACTGAGATATATTGGTCAAGTAGTGGATGTGGTCCTGGCTGGAGAGTGGAAGTGGTTCTGGAAGATTCTATCCCCTTGGAAAACATAAGCGCTTAAAGCGGCTCTTCAGTAATTTTTTTCAACTTTCCATCTATTAAATCTTCTACACTAGTTTCATCTTTGCATAGTAAAACATATTTTTTTTCTGCCAGTTAATACCTTATACAGCCCACTTCCTCTTTCTTGTCTGGTCATTACTCTAGGCTTATGACATGCTTTTGCACAGCTCTCTCTTTCACTCTCGTGGGAGTTTGCCAGGAAAAGAGGGGGATGAGCCATAAGGGGGCTAATGAGAGTTGCAGAGCAGGAGGTGTGCCCCTGTGTGTGTAAATCCAGGAAGTGAACAGACAGCAGCTTCAGCTGCCCACAGTTAAAATGGATGCAGCCAGACTTGGTGGAGGGAGATTTCTGCAGCATATGTATAATATACAATATGCAAAGTGGTTGAGGGAGGCTTCAATGGCAAGGCTGTTTCTATTACAAATTATGTGAGCAGACTGCTGTTCCTCTTTTATAGACCAACTGTATATTAGGTAGTTGTGGTGATCAAGTGAGTTCTCTGGTGTGATAGTAGAGGATCACTGATGATAAACACAGGAGTCAATAAAAGAATGGAATATTTCTGGAGGATATCTGCACAGCACAGAGCACTTTTAAAATAGCACGTTATTAATGCACAGACACTTTAATAGGTAATGTGGTATGATTTTTTTTTATTGGTTAATGGATAAGGCTCTTTTTAGCGCTGAATATGTGACAATCAATACTTCTGGGGTGATATTGCGTATATATCCAGTCCCTGACTGTCGTATCTTTTATAGCTTGCATTTTTCAGCCAACCCTGAAAGGGATTTCTATTCCTGAATAATTATAAAAAAGTAAAAAGCAACATGGCTTAGTGCCATCAATGTTCTAAAATGTATTAAGTATGGAATCGCTGTTCTAGTACTTTGCATCAGTGTGCATACTTTGGCTGCCCTCCAAATGACTACTTTCTTGTCAATAGTCTGTTTTAATCCACTGTTTTGTACACTTAATTATACAGAGGGATCCCCATGTGGTGCTTTTGCATTATCAGGTTGATACGTTAAATACACCTACCAGATTACTCTTTCTCCTCCTGGTAGCTAAATACATTGCCAATCCCTGGAGGCCAAAGTCTTGTCTGTGTTTGTTTTTTATTTTTTTTTATTTTTTTTAGCATATATCTAAAGCCAAAACATGTTTTTTTTTTTTTTGTTGTTTGTTTTTTGCTTTTGGATTGACCCTCTTTGATATTTTTTTGGTCTATTCTTGTAACAGTGAAAACTAAATAGAAAATGTGTTCTAATTTTTACTACCAGTAACCATGGTTATACGGACATATAGAGAACATGAAGCTCCTCCAGCAGGGGCGCAGACATCTATAAAAACGGACATTCTTAATCTTTCATTACGTTATACAAAAGGGGAAAATTTAGCTATGGATACATTTTGGGTCTATTTATAAATGTTTTTACACAAAATTGATCTTAGAATCAAAAATTTTTTGATTTGATTCAGTTGCATAAATCCTGGGTGAAAGTTGTGTGAATCCTGCATTGTGCCACTTACCCAAACTGCATGTACTGGTAAACATTAGCTACCAGGAGTTTTGTGGATTGTGGTGACTAGGGTTGTCCCGATACCGAGCATTTGTGCAATTACTTGTACTCGCACAAATGCTCCCGATGCCTGATCCGATACCCGTAAGTCGGCGGACAGAGATAGGGCGGAGCCAGTGGGGTAGCGTGGACGGCGCTGGGTGCATAAATTTAGGGGGACGCCAGGCAGTGTGTGTCACTACCGGATCCATCCCCCTAATGTTCCTGTGTCCCTGCGCCCTGTGAATGGTCATGTACGGTGGCAGGGCTATCCGTGATCACGGCGGGCTGGCCTATCCACGATCACGGCGGGACTGGTCCCGCCTCCTTCTAGCCTACCTATATGCTATTTCCCATCCTCCAGGCTCCCCCCTCCTCTGGACACACCTCCTCCAGGCTGATGGAACACACAAGCTGCAGGTGAGACTGTCAGCCAGAGAGAGAGGTTAGAGTAGTTTAGACAAGTGGTCAGTAGTGCCCCCCCTGTCAGTGCCATCCATCCGTCAGTGCCCCCCTGTCAGTGCCATCCATCCGTCAGTGCCATCCATCCATCAGTGCCCCCTGTCAGTGCCATCCACCCGACAGTGCCCCCTGTCAGTGCCATCCATCCGTCAGTGCCCCCCTGTCAGTGCCATCCATCCGTCAGTGCCCCCTGTCATGCCCATTATTAAAATTGTCACATGACATTAAAAAAAGTATCGGTATCGGCGAGTACTTGAAAAAAGTGGTATCGGGACAACCCTAGCGGTGACCATACCTCACTTTGTGAGTGGGCTGTGCGGGTTAAGCATCAGGAGCCACCTCTTTACTAGGCCTCTGTCACCATAAAACGTTGTGGTTGCATGCTTCACTCTTTACACGGAGGGATTCACTGCAGTTATGATGGGCTTGACAGAGGTCAAGAAGAGTCCCTTTTCTTACTCCCAGGCAATATCCTCTAAAGCTAGACCCAAGTCTGGCACCCAGTCAGTCTACAAGTCCTGGACTTTCAACTTCCACCAAGCCTTAGATAAATCCTCTTTAGCAATAAGGTGTACCTCCACGTACCAAAGTGAGGGGACGTTTTTTAGCCTTTGCAAACACCTGGACATCCTGCATCTTAGATGCCTGATTGTGGGAGGTGATTTTCATGGGCTTCAAACTTGAATTTGTCTCCAAGGCCCCTCCTTGGTTCCTTTTTCCAGCCTGTCTGTGTCGCCACTCAGAATAATAGATCTTCTTATTGCTCTGGCAATTCTTTTGAAGCAGGGAGTTAAAAGGGGGCATTTTGCTCTGACGTCTGTGAAGTCCTTCCTTCAAGTCTTCTGGAAGATCCCCTTGACAATTGCCAGCCTATCTCCTGTGCCAGCTTGTTGTTGCAGGGAAATTGAATGTCAGAGTAATATCGTCTCCTAATGAATATTCTGGAACTTTGGCTGATTTGTTTGTCCCAGCAACACTGGACCTCCCATTTGAAGGGTCATTCCATCTGGATTCAGTAAGACAATGCCACAACCATGATCTACATCAACCATTGGGAAGCAACCAGAAGTGTCAATGCAGTGCGTATAGCGAACCTTGGCCTGGGCAAATTCATGTTCCAGCCCTGTGAGCCATATGCAGTCAGATTTAAGTTCACCAAGAGACCAATGTAACTGTTATTAGCACTTTACAAAACATAAGCCTGAAATAGTGAAACTTAAAGCCTCATTTCAGGACTTTGCCTCTGCAGTCATGTGACGCTGCACCCCTCAAGGGGTCTCCTGTTCTGTTTACTTCCTGCTTGGGTCCTTCATGTCAGTTCCTGCATGAGTTGAACACTTCCTGTTAGATATCCAGCAGGGGGTTCTCTCAGGATCCAGGAGAGGATGATGTCACAGTGTAACACTTGGAGACCAGCTATATTGGGCTCTATTTGCACCACTGGATTCACAGTCCGCCCCCCCCCCCCCAAGCTAGCAGTGATGAGGGACCTGGAGAAGGGTACTTGGGTAAGCATATCTGGCTTCACATGATAAGGGGAACAATGTCTAGTGGGATAGGTTAGCCAAAAATTGGGTTTTAACACAAAGCCTTGTGCATTTCCAAAAAAGGTTCAGTCAGTCCATGTTACAGATCACTACAGCCTGAGGATATCATTGCCCAGATGTCACAAGAATATCTTGCTGGCACTACAGAAGTGTCCTAAACATTCGTTCCCCGGTTATTAGATTTGCCATTTTGAATGTATTGTCCTCATATATTTCTAGCCTCAGGTGCTACAATAAGCAACTGGATAGTTCTAATTTCTGTGAGGATTAGAGAAAGATTTATGTTTTCATATATACAGGTTTTTTTCTTAAACGTTCTTAGATGACATTGAAGGAATAGATATATATTTTTTTTATTAGGTTTAATTTGTATAGGCTTTTCTTAGTAAAAGTTGTCCGCGGTATAATTGTTAGTATGCCATGACTAAACCCTTACAGAGCTATATCCATGCAGGGGAGTCCCTGGTAAAACAACTGACATAGTATATAAACAGTCAGTCATGTGTGACCCTCTTATATACCAAGTATGTAAAATAAAGTGTCACAGCAGCCTCGTCAGTCCTCATCCTTGAGGCACACACTGTTTCTTGCACACAGAAAAATAGTGTTCACAACTTTTGGTCCGACTTGCATTGAGTTCTGTCAAAGAAATTGCATGCAAGTCATGCCAAAGTCAAGCTGGGGTCCAACTTTAAAGTCACAAGCAGTGTGAACCTGGGCTGAGTGAACATTTCACAGCAGTATGAGATTAGGCGGAGAAAGGATGAGTCTTGGGCACAGAGCATGCCATGGTCAAGCTGTTTTTAAGTTACAGGCAGAGCTTGGGGGGGCGAGCAGGAGTGTCAGGACACTCTCTACTTTGCAGATAGAGAAAGGAGCTGTGTGTTAGTGGGTGTCCTGACACTCCTGCTCGCCCCCTCAAGAGGCTTTCTCCACACCAGGAAGAAAGCCTCGCATTACGTTGGTGAGTTACAGACAGAAGAACAGGAAGTGAGGATTTCTCAGAAGAAATAAGGACATTTAAAAGCAAAATTGAAGGATGAGGTAAGTGAAGGAGGACTGCACTAAGGTAAAGGAAGCTATTTAGGGGGAAAAAATCCTTTACAACCCCTTTAATGGGTTCATTACGTGAAATCTTATTACATGCTATGCTAAAATCAAGATAGCGATACAGTCAAAAAGTTCAGTCAGATTAGTCAAACGTGATCTGCTCTTTGTAAATTCATTCTTCTTTGGGTCTATCAAGTTCGCCAGTAGAAACAGTATGATCCTTTTATATTGTCTTTGTTCATGTTGCTTATTACTTGGCAGACTGAACAAAAGCAATTGTTTAAACAGATTGCTCCATCCAGGCCTCTCAACACAAGTGCTGTAACCACTTATATGTTGTGATTCCATACTATGGTTTCCTCCTGTAATTGATGAACCTAAAACTGTTTTGTATCCTTTCTCCTGTTTCTGTGCTTTAGCAACAGTGCTAATATGTTTGGCCTCTCTTTGTTTTTATTAGGTATGCTTTCTGCTTCATTGTAACTCCTGAATGCTCATATGTTTTCCTCCTTTACTACTCTACTTACCTCTGTAGTGAACCATATAGTTTTTTTCTTATGTCTGACATACAATCTAATTCAGGGCTCAAAATTTCAAGTCCTGAGCTACTAGCCAGGCGGTTGTAAACTTCAGTCGTTTTCTTGTACCTAAATAAGGCTTACCTATAGGTACTGTAAATATTACCTAAACGTAAATTATCTCATGAAATGACACTGTTAAATATTTTATAAATAAGTTACAAAAGTAAACATTAACAACAACTTTATCAGTGCCCATCGGTGCTGACCCATCAGTGCAGCCTCATCAGTACCCATTAATACAGCCTATCCATGCCCATTATGCTCAGCCTCATCAGTGCCCATCAATGCCACCTAATCAGTGCCTATCAGCGCAGCTCGGGGATCACAGGGAGGAGAGCTGGCCAGATCACACAGAGAGGATCTCCCGCAGTGACAGCTTGTATCTGAAGCGCCGGCCGCTTTCAAATTCCAGCCTCCTGGACCAGTCTTCTATGATGGACGTCGCACTACTTCAATTTCCTACCATTGGACCACTGTGCTGTTTATCATAGGAGGCGGGACTTTGTTTGACAGCAGCCGACATTTCGGATCCAAGCTGTGTCACAGAAGGCGTTCCCCTCTCTGTGTGATCCGGCCAGTTCTCCTTTCCTCTCCCCTCCCCCACAGTTTTCTGGCCGATTGATGGGAGGAGAATCGGCTCCCATTCAACCTCTTCTCCCCCAATGAGGCGCCCTCCGCTTATTTCCAATCGCTAAATGCAAGCAGGCGAGTGGAAATTGTAAGGGCTGATCTAGTTGCCTCCTGGATGGTACGCTGCACTACAACATTTGTAATCCAAAACTTTTGTAATTGTATATCATTTTTCATTTTTTTCTCTAATATTAAACCAAAGCCGGGTTCAAAATCAGGAAGACATGTGACAGAAGGTTTCAAATAGTTAATTTTGTTTTTTTTAATTGGTTTTATACTATTTTTGACATACATTGAGACTCTGCCTCCCCTCTTTCGTATTCTATCTTCCCTGTATAGTTTGTACTCTGGTATAGTTATTTCCAGGTTATACATGGTACATTTTGAGACCGTGTTATTCCTGTGATTGTATTGGGAAAATCCGGTGAACATTCCAAACAAAATACTTATTTACTGGTCTAATAAATTTACTCTTTTGCAAACTCGACTCTCTAAACTGCATGGAGAGTTTATATTTAGATCTGGTTCTGCAATCTCTGACCTATGTCATTAAAATAAAGGCTGAAATATTCAATTTTAAATACTTTTTGCATCCTGAAGCAATCTGTTGGTAGCTGACAGGGTTTAGTGATACTCCCAACACTAAAATCTCTCGTACTGATCCTTTCCTTTAATCTCTAATCTGCATGATTTCTATTTAACCCTTGTCAATAGAAGGGTCTTTCTTCCAAAAGAATAATCTTCCTGTTACTATTAAATAGAAGAAAAAATGTAATAGTATTTGTCACAGTAGTCCTTTTAAGTGATTTACATTGAGATAACAAAACAGATATTTTAGCCCCAAGGAAATGTGTAGTTATGCACACATGGACATTTAACAGTTATTACTAAAATTCATTGGAGACAGCAAATTCATAAGATCCTGAGCCTGTTGTGCTATCTGTTTGCTACAAATCGTTTTTTTTTCACCAGTGTATTTATCTAGATACCAACAATAGACATAAAAGGGCAAAACTAAGATTAAACAAATGGCATGCTAATGAAAAAAAAAATGGACTTACCGGCCTGCAGGTTTTCCTTGATGATTCAGAAGTTAAATGTAGAATTCTTGAAGGGCCAGCTTATAGGATTCTGCAGGTGTTGGATACCGGCATTGCCTACACTTGGGTGGACAGTTGTATAGAGGACATCTATGGATCAGTAATCATGACATGCAGCATCCTGTTGTATCCAGTGTTTGCTCGCTGACTGAGGCATACAAGTGTCTAAGCCCTAGAGACCGAGACTCAAACTATTCCATCTGCCTGTGCATTTTTTATGGCTGGACATCCTCTCCTCAATTTCCTTCTCGCTCGATTTTCAGGAGCGATGTGTAGTGTAGCAACACAACCAGTGACTGCAATCTCACATGATGTTTTATTACACTGATTATATTTGATGTCTGTCAATTTAATAGTGGCTCAGTTAATTAGTGGAGATGGCGATGTGTTATTCCTGAGAGTAATTTCCATGTCACAGGCGTAACAATTATGTGACCGATGGTAGAGTGAGTGCTGGGAGCAGAGTTTCTATAGAGGTCTTAAAGGACTGAATTGTGGCTTTAGCTAAAAGCCTTAGATTGTAAATGGTTACTTGAAAAGCAGTGGTTTGCTATTAAGAGTCCCTTTTAAGCGAGTCTTCACAATTGTTCCTAACATTGAGCAGTTATAGTATTCCTTTCTCTAAATAGACAAGCTTTTGTTTTCAATCCGGTCACTCCCTTATTGCATTGATCTCATGTGATTCCTATGGCTTACAGATGTTCCCCTACATACAGTTTGTATGTAGGGGAACCTATCAGGCATTATCTTTCTTCAGATTAGTGAAGACAGAATTATTATTAATAATAATAATAATTATTATTAATAATAATAATAATAATAATATGTAGGTACTTATATAGTGCCGTCAGAATGAAGAAAGATGTTTGCCGTAGGTTTATATGTTTGTGTACTACTTTGCATTTTTTACTTTACACATCTACTGATTGCCACATATGATAACAGATATACAATCCCAAACATTTCACGCATTGCAATATTTTCATACTTCCTGCAATTTGATGTAAGTGAGCCGAACAGCCCCCCCCCCCGGTTCGGTTCGCACCAGAACCTGCGAACAGACCAAAAGTTTGTGTGAACTTTAGAACCCCATTAAAGTCTATGGGACTCGAACGTTTGAAATCTAAAGTGCTAATCTTAAAGGCTAATATGCAAGTTATTGTCCTAAAAACTGTTTGGGGACCCGGGTCCCAGGGGACATGTATAAATGCAAAAAAAAGTTTTAAAAACTGCAGTTTTTTCGGGAGTAGTGATTTTAAATGCATTTTTATGCTTCAGAAATGACACTTTGTGCAGGGACATTTCAAAGCACGGGAAACAAGCTCTGCTTTACAGGCATACTTTACACACCCCCTAGGTACGAAATTTAAAGGAATATTTCACTTTTATTGTTTCTCTTTAAGCATTATTAAAATCACTGCTCCCAAAAAAACTGCCTTTTTTAAAACTTTTTTTGCATTTATACATGTCCCCTGGGGCAGGACCCGGGTCCCAAACAATTTTTATGACAATAACTTGCATATAAGTCTTTAAAATTAGCACCTTAGATTTTTCATATAGACTTTTCCAGGGTGTTCTGCGGCTTTTCGAATTTGCCGCGAACACCCCAAATAGTTTGTTGTTCGGAGAACAGGCAATGTTCGAGTCGAACATGAGTTCGACTCGAACTCGAAGCTTATCCCTAGTCATCGGTACAGAACTGGTGGAAACCAGTGGGACCCAGGTACACCAATCTACTCTCTTGCAAGAAGTGGTCTTAATGGAAGAATTGCGGCCAAAAAGCCATACCTTCAACGTGGAAACCAGGCTAATCGACTCAACTTTGCACAAAAATATAGGAACTGTGGTGTGGGAAAATGGCAGTAGGTGCTCTCGACTGATGAGTCAAAATTTGAAATATTTGGCTGCAGCAAGAGGCAGTTTGTAGGCCAAAGGGCTTTAGAGTGGTACAATAATGAATGTCTGTAGGCAACATTGAAGCATGGTGACGTACCAACTTCAAAACTGTGCAACTGTACCTAGAAGAATTGATGCGGTTTTGAAGGGAAAGGGTGATCACATCAAATATTGATTTGATTTGGATTTTTCTTCTGTTCGTTTCCTTTCCATTTTGTTGATACAAATAAACTATTAACACTTCTAATTCTGAAAGCATTCTTAATTTCCAGCATTTTTCACACCTGCTTAAAGTTTTTCACAGTAGTATACATGTAAGTATTGGTAAACTGCAATATGATGTTTTATTTTGGGTTTAATACCACTTTTGATTAAAGTGGTTGTAAAGGCACAAGTTTTTTTTAATCCTAGTGCATTCTATGTATTAAGATATAAAACCTCCTATCTGCTGCAGCCCCCCTAATACTTACCTGAGCCCCATCTAGATCCAGGGATGTTGCAGCAGTGTCTTGGCTGCCTGGGACTCCCCTCATCACTGGCTAAGACAGCAGCACAGCGCCATTGGCTCCCTGTCAAAGTCAGCCAATGAGAAGAGAAATGGGGCGGTGCCGGGCCGTGGCTCCGTGTCTGAATGGAAACACGGAGCTGTGACTCGGATTGAGTGCCCCCATAGCAAGCTGCTTGCTGTCGGGTCACTCAACAGGAGGGAGGGGCCAGGAGCACCAAAGAGGGACCCGAGAAGGGGAGGATCTGGGCTGCTCTGTGCAAAACCATTGCACAGAACTGGTAAGTATGACATCTTTGTTATTTTTAACTAAAAACACAAACAAAAAAATTTACAATCACTTTAAGGTAAAGAAGTTACAGTGAAAGGATCACATTCTATAAAGTGTTCCCTGTGAGGTAAAGCACTCATTTGTGAAGACATAATAATATTGTCAATACTTTATTTTTACAAAATGGTAATAATCAGGAAAGAGATTTGCATTTGCCAATGGGAAAGAAACCCCTTGTTTGACTATTTCTAGTTGGTTGTTCATTTTTGCAGTTTGGTCAATCTAGTAGTGAAAGTGTTATGTGTGAGATGCTCACATTGCCATTTTGGAGGCACATAATGAAGCTGCTGCAGCAGTGTGTTTTCACTCAATATACAATCATGCTGTGCCAATAAGTTCATACCTTCCTCATTAATGTATTCATGTTGAGGTCCCTGGTGTTAAGAAAATGTCAGAAGAATCAAAATGTGGCAATTTGACACAGATGGTTTAATTAATGTTTTCTTCATCTCATTTGTTTAGCACAACGCTCCAATTCCACAAGGGGGACGAGGTGCAATCCAGTTTGTGACAGAGTATCAGCACTCAAGCGGACAAAAGCGAATCCGAGTAACCACAATAGCAAGAAAGTAAGTAACTATAAGATATGTGCGATAGGTCATAAAATGCCGGATTTTCTCATGTGATTTGACCGGTCATAGCATTTCTAGTTGTTATTGATTAGTAGCCTTTTATAGTCTAAGGCTGGGTTCACACTACGGTTTTCCCGTCCGTCAGCCGCATACGATTTCAGTATTGAAAACGTACGGGCCCGGACGGGAAAACGTATAGATAGAGAATGCATTGCAAATCGTATGCACTCAGATGCATCCGGGTGCGTACGATTTGCTGGCAAAACGTTTTTTAAACGTCCGCAAAACCGTGTTCAACCACGGTTTTGCGGTCGTTTTTAAAACAGTATGGCAAACGCATACGTTTTCCTTTAACATTAATGTCAATGGAAAACGCACATGTGTGCGGTTCCATACGTTCCCGTCCGTTTCAGCCGCATACGGTTTTTCATATAAATCGTATGCGGCTGACGGACGGGAAAACCGTAGTGTGAACCCAGCCTAACACAGTTTCTCAACCAGGTTTTTGTGGAACCCTAGGGTTCCTACAGAGGTTGCTAGGGGTTCCTTGAACAATAATCAATTTCTACTGATTAGACGAGTAACCACTGACACTGTAAGAAGGAGATTCTTCCTAATGACCACAAATGTAAGGGGCATTCTTCACACTGACCATGATACTAATGTATTGTGAGCTGGAAAGATAAAAATTCTAAGCAGAGGTTCCTTTTAGGCAAAACATTAATTCAAGGGGTCCTCAATGTTGAGAACGGCTGGTCTAACCCATCATTTATGGGTAGACACTAGTTGGCTGATCCACCCATTGTCAATAGTAAGTTTTTCTCACCTCGGTAATTCTGCTTCTCTAGCCGGTTAAGCCCCGGACCATTATGCAGGTTAAGGACCTTGCCCCTTTTTGCGATTCGGCACTGCGTCGCTTTAACTGACAATTGCGCAGTTGTGCGACGTGGCTCCCAAACAAAATTGGCGTCCTTTTTTTCCCACAAATGGAGCTATTTATTTGGTGGTATTTGATCACCTCTGCGGTTTTTATTTTTTGCGCTATAAACAAAAATGGAGCAATAATTTTGAAAAAAATTCTATATTTTTTACTTTTTTCTATAATAAATATCCCCAAAAAATATATAAACATTTTATTTTTTTCCTTAGTTTAGGCCGATACATATTCTTCTACCTATTCTTGGTAAAAAAAATCGCAATAAGCGTTTATCGATTAGTTTGCGCAAAATTTATAGCGTTTACAAAATAGGGGATAATTTTATGGCATTTTTATTAATATTTTTTTTTTACTACTGCGACATTTTTTCGTGACTGCGAACATTATGACACCTTTGACACATTTTTGGGACCATTGTCATTTTCACAGTGAAAAGTGCTATAAAAATGCACTGCTACTGTGAAAATTACCATGGCAGTGAAGGGATTAACCACTAGGGGGCGCTGTAGGGGTTAAGTGTGACCTCATGTGTGTTTCTTACTGTCGGGGGGCGGGGCTGGACGTGTGACATCAGTGATCGTCGTTCCCTATATCAGGGAACAGACGATCACTGCCACAGAGAAGAATGGGGAAGGTTTGTTTATACTCACCTCTCCCCGTTCTTCAGCTCCTGTGACCCGATCGTGAGACACCCGCGGCGATCAGGTCCGCGGGCTTGGTCTCAGAGCTTCAGACTGGGTCGTGAGCGCTCCCACGGCTGGCCTCTTAAAGAGGACGTATATATACGTCCATGTGCCCAGCCGTGCCATTCTGTCGACGTATATAGTCATGCGGCAGTTCTTGTGTGGCTAGAATCCCTCTCTTAGAGCTGCATCTTCCCCTACTGCGGGGATATGCAATTAGCGGACCTCCAGCTGTTGCAGAACTACAAGTCCCATGAGGCCTAGCAAGACTCTGACAGCCACAAGCATGACACGCAGAGGCATGATGGGACTTGTAGTTTTGCAACAGCTGGAGGTCCACTAATTGCATATCCCTGCGGCTTACTGCATTCTTTGTAAAATGTTTTATAGGAAAATTAAGGCTTGAAAGGCAGGTGTACCTGGAAACTCAGGTAGAGCGAGCGATCTCAGTGACAGAGGCCCAGATAGATGTAAAAATCTGGTTAGTGGTAGCCTGGCATCTCATACCTAAACTTGGTATATCAAATTCAGGTGCTTGCTGGACCTTTAACAAATACTTGAATGGGAGCAAGGCTCAGCCTGCATATATGGGGGTTTGAATAGGCCCAATTTTCATGCATAAACTTTGTTTATTCTGCTAAGGCTGTGTGGCTTACTAAGCACAGTTCATCTTTTTTCAGAAAAATTGGAATTACAGTAAAACATTGGTTTGAGAGCGTTTTGCAAGACAAGCAAAATGTTTTAATACATTTCCAAATTTGCCTTCATATACAAGCGATGTCTTGATTTAAGAGTAGCGTCATGTCACAACTGAGTATAAAAAAGAAGAGAGGAGCCTCTAAGTGTAGCAATATGGTTACATTTAATGAAGGTACAACATTTAGCAACTTATTGCTACACTTATGCCACGTACACACGATCGGTTCATACGATGAAAACGGACCGATGGATTTTTTCATCAGATATCCGATGAAGCTTTCATCAGTCTTGCCTACACACCATAAGTTAAAAATCTGATCGTGTCCAACGCGGTGACGTAAAACACAACGACGTGCAGAGAAAAGTTACGTTTAATGCTTCCGAGCATGTGTCGACTTGATTCTGAGCATGCGTGGATTTTTGACCGATGGATTTCCCCACAGACGATCATTTTTTTCTATCTGTTTTTTAACCATCAGAAAATTTTAAAACGGGTTCTATTTTTTTTTCACCGATGGGGAAAAAAAACGATGGGGCCCACACACGATCGGTTTGTGCGATGAAAACGGTCCATCATGTGTACAGGGCATTAGAGGTTCCTCTCTTCTCTTTTATACCCTGTAAAAAAATGTTTTGATATACAAGTGCTTTGGATTACAAGCATGTTTCTGGAACGAATTATGCTCTCAATCCAAGGTTTTACTGTAAATATTTCAGGTTTGCGTGTTAGGAAAATTCACACTGCTTGCCAGTCTTTATTAGGCTGGACGGAACACACTCCTCTTTTGTCACAGTGATAAGAAATTTGACAATGTGTGTGGCCAGCTTAATACAAGAACTATGAGACAGAATAAGATCAGAAAGCATCAGGGTTTGCTTTTTTCTCCTGTTCTTCCTTCCTGTTTAAAAAGATTAATTTTCTATTCAGATTCTGACCTTTTATGTCTTCTCACCATGACCTGGTGTGAGCAATCTGACCAAGTTGTACAGCATGTCACAACAAGTCCAGACTCAATACATTCCCTGGAGCCATGAACTAATCCTATAATTAATATCAGGAAATGCAGTTTTTCTTGTTGAACATGTAACAGGATGTAAAATATGGCAATTCGGGAATCTATACAGTAATGGGAACAAAAATGTTAAATATAAAGTAATTACACAGCAGGGCCAAATACCCACCAGATCTGTCATTCAACTTGCAAAAAAAAAAAAAAATTTTTGTGACCAACTTTAGGGCTTTAGCTACAAAATGCTCGGGGAGAAAATACTGTATTTATCGGGGTATTACGCGCTCCGGCGTATAGCGCGCACCCCTAATTTTGACCCGTTTTTCCTGTAAACATTTTTTTATTACATTTTACTACTTACAGTTTTGGTGTCTTGCCCGGCGTCCATCGTACGGTCCGGCGTCCGTCTGCGGCCTCAGTGGTGTTCTCCCGGCTTCTCCTGCGCTGTCTTCATGTCGAATCCCCGCTTCCCGCGCTCAGTTTGAAGCCTCCACCGACATATACCGAGCGCAGTACACTCGGGTATATATGGCCAGGCTCGGCTTCTCACGCATAAACGTCACAGAGCGTGACTACGAGTGAAGCCGAGCCTGGCCGAATGTACCCGAGTGTACTGCGCAGGCATTCAAACACGGAGCGGGAAGCGGGTATCGGCGTATATCGCGCACCGACGATTTTGCCCTGATTTTCAGGGCAAAAAAGTGCGCGATATATGCCGATAAATACGGTAAATCAAATATTCTGTATGGTGATGGTTAACATTTCCACTCCAAGTCGCCTAAAGTCAAATGCCCGAAGCTCAAAAAAGTTAAGATCCGGGCAGATTGGTACATTTTTGGTCATCTCTTGTTAAGTAACCAGCAACCCCTGGCTTCTTAACAACGGTGAATTATCCCAGCTGTCAGCAAGGATGGGGCCATCTGTTGTTAAGGAGCTGCCATGCCAGCTCCATAACAACATTGAGTCATCCCTGCTGTTAGTGTGGATCCCCTCTGACAACAGAATGTAAACAAAAGAGCCGGCATTGGGAAAAAAATGGCGTAGGGGTATTCCCCCCCCCCTCCAATCAATAACAGGCCCTGGTCTGGTATGGATTTGAAGGGGGACCCTTTTTATTAAGGTTTTAAGGGGTAAAGCCGTGTACACACGATCGGTTTGTCCGATAAAAACAGACCAATTGACTGTTTTCATCGGACAAACCGATCGTGTGTGGGCCCCATCGTTTTTTTTCCATCGGTGAAAAAAAATAGAACATGTTTTACATTTTTCCTATGGATAAAAAATCGTCTGTGTGGAACTCCATCGGACAAAAATCCATGCATGCTCAGAATCAAGTTGACGCATGCTCTGAAGCATTGAACTTCATTTTTTTCGGCTTGTCGTAGTGTTGTACGTCACCGCGTTTTGGCACGATCAGATTTTTGACTGGTGGTGTGTAGGCAAGACTGATGAAAAGTCAGCTTCATCGGATATCCAACGAAAAATCCATCGGATTAGATTCCATCAGATATCCGAACGTGTGTACAGGGCTTTATTCATTTTTGATTCTTGTTGAAAATTGTAATTTAGGTTGGATATGTTATTGCCATTGCATAGATAACTGATGTGATCTCATGTCAGGAAGTGGAGATTATCATTCTGTAAAATACAATTCAGGCACAGCATGAAAGTTCTGGGGTATATTGGCCATTGCCGAAGATAACTACATTTATTAGCCTGAGAGATAATAGGATAAGAGAGGAAATTTGGACAGAAGTGTTTTTGGCAGGAAAGCATTTGTAAGTGACTGGTGTCGTATACACATAAGCACTTATCATTGTAACTAGATACTATTGTCACAGGCTTCTGCACTATTATTATGGTAATATCTCATTACAGTGTTCTATAGATCATAGTGGAACAAGGCTGTGTAATATCAATCTAAAAATTTAAATCCAAATTTTGTATTTTGTTTAATTGTATGTTGTTACAAGTTTGCATGTTAGTTCTCTAGTTTCTAGTTCTAATCTTTAAAGTGAGAGCTCACTGGTCTGTCGCTACAAAACAAACTTTAGGAATCTCATGTAGGTAGGTTGTTTGGCTAAATTTGGCGAGCTCTTTAATGTCCAGACATCATAGCTGTGGGCCAAAGAGGCCGTATGACTTGCTAATGCAGTGTGGGTGCAGAGAAGAAAACCCAGGGACCGCAAAGAGGTCCTTATTACTGGGACCATCACAGTGATGGGAGTTGTTAATTCATAGATAGTCATTGTATGTTTATTATCTGGAAGATGTTTTCTGCTTTCCAGATATATATGCATCAAAAGTAGTTGGTGAAAAGGAGATGTGTTGTTTTTTTTTTTCGGTTTACATACCGTAGTATAGGTATTCCCCCCCCCCCCCCCCCTGGCTTCCAGGTAGTGAATCCCGTGGGAGTGGGCGTTCCTATTCAGAGACTAAGTGATTGACATACGACAAAAGCTCCCCCCCCCCCCGGGGCATAATGCGCGTCACCAGTTTCCGAAAGAAGCCGAACTACGAGTCGGCTCTATACGGCGCCTGCGCACAGACGTTCGGCTTTTTTCGGAAACTGGTGACGCGCCTTTTGCGCCGGGGGGGAAGCTTTTGTTTTGTCATACGTCAATCACTTAGTCTCTGAATAGGAACGCCCACTCCCACGGCAATCACTACCCGGAAGCCGGGAGGGAAAATACCTCTACTACGGTATGTAAACCGAAAAAAAATAACAAAACAGCTTACTGTACATGTCGGCAGTATGCTGGATTGAATGGTATATACTTGTTTTTAGGGTGAACCTCCGCTTTAAATAAGTTGCCTCCTGTTACTATTACTCCTTTAATACGTAGTGTAACCCCTGCCGTTCCTTTTGCTAGAGGCTGTTGTGATCTGTCGCAGCTCTCGTCTCTGAGACCAAAAAGTGCGTGATCACAAGACTGCTAATCGCTCAGTTCTCGGTCATCACTGATCGTAGAGCGATGACTCTGCTTTGCCCATCCAGAGCTCACTGGAGAGAGCAGGAATGGCTGGCTCAGGCTCTCAGTGGCGCTCTGAGAGATTGAGCCAGCTGCCAATCGGGCATCTGGATGGATCTCAACATTACAACATTATTGTCGGAATCTCTGCAGAGCCTGGACCAGCTCTGTGATGTCAGCAGACTTTAGCCCCCACTGATGGCTGAATCTGGGTCGCAGAAATAAGTGCATTCCTGTGACCCAGAAGAGAAGTATGGACAAAAAAGCTTTGCCCGTATTTCTCTTTTTAAAAATGTCAGCCAAGGCTTCTGAAGCTAAAGTACATTTTTACACATTCTTTAACCACTTCAATACTGGGCATTTTCACCCCCTTCCTGCCCAGGCCAATTTTCAGCTTTCAGCACTGTTGCGCTTTGAATGACAATTGCGCGGTCGTGCGACGTGGCTCCCAAACAAAATTGAAGTCCTTTTTTTCCCACAGATAGAGCTCTCTTTTGGTGGTATTTGATCATCCCTGCGTTTTTTTTTTGCGCTATAAACAAAAAAAGACTGCCAATTTTGAAAAAAACACAATATTTTTTACTTTTTGCTATAAGTATCCCATTTATTTATTTATTTATTTATTTATTTTCAGTTTAGGTCGATATGTATTCTACATATTTTTGGTAAAAAAATCGCAATAAGCGTATAGTGATTGGTTTGCGCAAAAGTTATAGCGCCTACAAAATAGGGGATAGATTTATGATTTTTTTACTAGTAATGGCGGTTATCTGAGATTTTTGTCAGGACTGCGATATTGTGGCGGACAGATCGGACACTTTTGACACTATTTTGGGACCATTCACATTTATACAGCGAACAGTGCTATAAATATGCACTGATTGCTGTATAAATGTGACTGTCAGGGAAGGGGTTAACACTAGGGGCAATCAAGGGGTTAAATGTGTTCCCTAGGGAGTGATTCTAACTGTGGGGGGAGGGTACTGATTGGGGGAGGTGACCGATCGGTGTGCCTATGTACAAGGGACACACCATCGGTCTCCTCTTCCTGACAGGACGTGGATCTTAGACGCACACAGAGATCCACGTCCCTGGCTCTGTAACTGCCGATCGCGGGTACCTGGCGGACATCGCAGCTGCCAGGCACGCGCATCGGCACCCGAGTGACGCGGCGCCCCGAGGACATATGTCAGCCACCCAGGATGGCAGGGCCACCTTTGGGTCGTCCTTTTACTATAGGCGGCATGGGAAGTGGTAAAAACTGTTTTTTCAAAGACATTTTAGACTTCGAGGCTAATGCTACTTTTACTTTGCAGCGCTTTCCCAGGGCTAACCCCGTAAACCACTTTTTTAGTGCCTTTTTAAACTTCGACTCTCATTGACATGCAATGCATTTAGATTTTTATTTTAGTCATTTTAAAAACCTAGCAAAAATGATGCATGCACTCATTTTTAGCAATCCACAGCACACCACAACGCATGGTAGTGCAGTCACATGCATGGTGATGAGATTCTGTCAATCCTGTATTCAATCTGGCACATACAGTGGATATAAAAAGTCTACACACCCGTTAAAATGTCAGGTTTCTGTGATGTAAAAAAATGAAACACAGATAAATCATTTCAGAACTTTTTCAACCTATAAACTGTTGGCAACTAGTTGAACAACAAACTGAAAGCTTTTAAGTGGAGGGAAGCAAAATTAAAATTTAAATAAAATAAAATAATATGGTTCCATAAGTGTGCACACCCTTAAGCCTCGTACACACGCTCGGTTTACTCAGCAAGACTGCTGGCAGAGCTTTCTTGCCGAGTAAACCGAGCGTGTGTACGAGGCTTTCAGATGTCTAAAATCTCGACGAGAAAAATAGAGAAACCCGAGAGTGTCTATACTTAACTGTCGCCGTGGAAACCCGCGCATGCTCGAAATGACTTTGACGCATGCGCAGTAGCTTCCTACGCAATAGGTAGGGTGCAGCAAGATGGCGGCGATGGCATTGAATGTGTCGAGCGCATGCTCGTCGTAAGCAATGACGTCACCACGTTCTTGCCATTCAAAAGAATCACGGTTCTTTTGAATGGAGTGTCTGTACACTCGGGCGGCAAGAGATTATTGCCAAGAATCTCGTCAGGAAAAACAACGTTTTTTTTTTCCTGACGAGATTCTGGCCCGTGTGTACAGGGCTTTAAACTAATACTTTGTTGAAGCACCTTTTCATTTTTTTACAGCACTCAATCTTTTTGGGTATGAGTCTATTAGCATAGTACATCTTGACTTGGCAATGTTTGCCCACTCTTCTTTGCAAAAACACTCCAAATCTGACTGATTGCAAGAGCATCTCCTGTGCACAGCCCACTTCAGATCACCCCACAGATTTCCAATCTGATCCAGGTCTGGGCCATTCCAAAACTTTTTTTTTTATTTAATTCTCTTTATTAATTTTCTTCATCTTTTAAAAAACAGGTTACGTTCATATTAATCCTTATAATTAAAATGTCTTATTTCACATATATCATAACCTTTTCACTTTCCCCTACTGATTCTATTTTCTTTCCACCCTCCACCCTCCTCCCTCCCTTCACCATCCTCCCTCCCTTCACCATCCGGGTTCATTTCACATGGGATTTCCAATCTTTTCCAACCAAGGTTTCCACATTTTATCAAATTCCCTGACATTCCAAATTTTTAATCTTCTTCTGGTGAAGCCATTCCTTTGTTGATTTAGATGTAGGCTTTGGGCCATTGTCATGCTGAAAGATAAAGTTCCTCCTCTTCATGTTCAACTTTCTAGCAGAAGCCCGAAGGATTTGTGCCAATATTGACTGGCATTTGGAACTGTTCATAATTCCCTCTACCTTGACTAAGGCCCCATGTTCCAGCTGAAGAAAAACCGCCCCAAAGCATGATGCTGCCACCACCATGCTTCACTGTGGTGATGTGCAGTGTTGTTTTTGCTTTTAGAATTATGGCCAAAAAGTTCAACCTTGGTTTCATCAGACCAGAACATATTTTCCCACATGCATTTGGGAGACTTCAGATGTGTTTTTGCAACATTTACCTGGGCTTTTTTAATAAGAAAGGGCTTCCGTCTTGCCACTCTACCCCATAGCCCAGACATATGAAGAATACGGGAGATTGTGGTCACATGTACCACACAGCCAGTACTTGCCAGATATTGCTGCAGCTCATTTAACCCTTTGCCGCCAGGTTCGTACATCGTATAGACCTAACAGCAAGGGGTATTTCACACAATCTGGTGGCTACAGCCACAGGGATAGTGTGAGAAACTGACAGGAAGCCTTCTGCCTGTCAGGTGAGAGTATTCGGATGACGCCTCTGCCACCTGATCGCTCTCACACACTCCCAGTACCAGCGCACCCCCCGCCATGCCTACCGGTTGCCCATCTGCGGGGTCGGGACTGTCCTGGTGGTGGCTGGAGGGGAACGAGAAAAGTGGACACACGTCCATTCTCCTCTCCTTCTTTGTGTGACCCAGAAAGCGACGTCTCGCTCACCCGGGAAATAATGTTTTGAAATGCGATCTGTATTGCAAAACATTTAGTGGAGCACAGGGGAGACATGCAGGGTCTTTTTCAGACCTTTTTACCTATAGGGGGCTACTGAAGCGTCTCCTATAGGAAATATAGCATACTGAAGCTTGACAGCATTTCACAGGGCGCACAAAAATTTAAGGTTTGGCATGTTGGGTATCTATTTGCTTGGTGCAACCTTGTCTTTTATATCTTACTAAAAATGTTTGTAATTTATTGCGTTTGCTTGCCCTGAAATTCTCGTTGGTGTGTTTTTTACAGAAATTTTGCATTTCCTAGACCTTTGCGGTAATATCATGTGACATAGAAAATTGGAAGTACCACTATTTTATTCTCTAGGGTGTCTGCTTTCAGAAAATATATAACGTTTGAGGGTTTTGTGTAATTTTCAGGCCTAAAATGATTTTGCAAACATTTGTGCAAAAATTGCACATACGGCTCTGGCAGCGAAAGGGTTCATGTTGCTGAAGGGCTCCTGGTAGCCTCCCAAACCAGTTTTCTTCTTGTCTTTTCATCAATTTTGGAGGGGAGTCTAGTTCTTGGTAATGTCACTGTTGTGCCATATTTTCTCCACTTGATGACTGTCTTCACTGCGTTCCATGGTATATCTAATGCTTTGGAAATTCTTTTGTACCCTTCTTCTGACTGGTACTGATAATGAGATCCCTCTAATTCTGAACACAACAATATCCCCAGTTATAAGAGGGTGTGCACACTTATGCAACAACATTATTTTTTTATTTTTTTTTCAGTTTGTTCAATTGAGTTGTACAGTTTATAGATCACATTAAAGGTGGAAAAACGATTTCTTTGTCTCATTTTTTTTTCATCACAGAAACCTGACATTTTAACATTACTTTTTATATCCATTGTATGTCATAAGGAATAATGGCCATCTCCAAACCTACCTTGGTGGTGTATAAGGCCACTGAACATGAAGAGTAATGCAGTGCCAGCCCTGGGCGGATCTCGATGTAAAAGTAGCATTTTCACCATCCACCAGTATGTCATTGAATTTTGATATTCTGAAATGTGCAGTGTTCTCTAAAATCCACTTATTTAAAAGGCGTATTTTTAATGTTTTTTCTTTGAGGCATACCGGTATTTGTTTTCCACAGTATTATATAAAATACGTTCTTATTACCATCACAAATGATTTGTTTTTGTAGTTGGGCTGATGCTCAGACTCAGATTCAGAATATTGCAGCATCTATTGATCAAGAGGCAGCAGCTATCCTCATGGCCAGGCTGGCTGTTTACAGAGCAGAGACTGAAGAGGGTCCAGATGTCTTGAGATGGCTTGATCGTCAGCTCATTCGACTGGTAAGATAATGTTAGCAATGATTTGTACATAAAGTGGGCAGTTATATTAAAAACATATTAAACATTTGCAAGTTACGTATTTTTCGCTCCATAAACGCACCTAGATTTTAGAGGAGGAAAATATGGAAAAAAAAATCCTTAACCAAATGGTGTACTAAAATATTTAATAAAATTTAACAGAATAATATTCCTACACTGACAACCAATGTAAGGGGGCACCCTACACTGATCCCCAATGTAACTGGGACATTTACATGACCTCAACACAACAGGAGTATTTGCATATTGAGACATTTTCACTGACCAGTGATGTAAATGGTATATTTACAGTACCCCCCCCCCCCCCCCCCATCTCTCTACTAATCTCTGCATCTCCCTCTCAGTACAACATTGCCCCTCTAACTCATCTGCTAACCTCTATCCCCCAAACCCCTACTCTGCTAACCTCGGCAATGCAACCCCTCATTCCCATTCAACTCTGCACGCCTCTGCTCACCTCCTCTGCACCTCAAACCCCTCTCTTTGATCCCCTCTACATGCCCCCCTATACTCACCTGTATGCTGTTCTCACCTTCTAGGTGAGCGGCATGCAGAGTTGCGGGCGTAATTTGCATATAAATTGCGGCGGACGACATCATTAGCATAACAATGTCCGCGCAATTTACATATCAATGCCGATCCTGTGGGGGTTAAGTAAAGAACAATAACCTTTTGTTTCTCTCCCTGTAGCCGCTAAAGGCAGGGGAGAAACAGGATTTAGCTGGGGCAGAGTGATGCATAGGGAATCGTTCTGCCGCTGAAACGATCCCCTTTCAGCAGCTCTCCTGGTCAGTATTCGCTCCATAAGATGCACACACATTTCCCCCCGTTTTTTTGGGGGGGGGAGTGCATCTTATGGAGCGAAAAATATGGTATGCTAGCAATTAAAGTGTTTGTAAAGTGAGAAGGTTTTTTTATCGTAATGCTTTCTATGCATTAAAATAAAAAACCTTCTGTGTGCAGCAGCCCCCCTAATACTTACCTGAGGTCAATCTAGATCCAGCGATGTTGTAGGAATATCTTGGCTCCCCCTCCTCTTGGCTATCGAAGTCAAGGCTGTCGAAGTCAGTCCGCCAATAAGAATAGAAAGAGAGCAGGGTGGGCCACGGCTCTGTGTCGAAATAGACACAGGGAGCTGTGACTCGGCTCAGGTGTTCCCATAGCAAGCTGCTTGCTGTGGGGGCACTCAGCAGGAGGAAGGGGCCAGGAGCACCAAAGAGGGACCCAAAAAAAAGAGGATCTGGGCTGCTCTGTGTAAATCCACTGCACATGGCAGGTAAGTATAACATGTTTGTGTATTTTTCTGAATAAAAAAAAAGAGAGACTTACAATCACTTTAAGTTAACACATTATGACAGTGTTACTTAAAATGTATTATATGCCTTTAACTGAAATCTGTTTTTTTGGATTGGGAAAAACGTGTATTGGTGTACGGCTATGTCTACCACTGCCATCCATAACTGAGCATCTTCCATCTGAAGCTTTTGAGAAAGCTGCTATTTTTTTTTATAGATATAACTCATTTTGGATTGATAAATAAATTGATAAATAGGCATTTACTGAGTAGTTGGCATTAAGACAGTATTATTTTTAAGCCCATTGTAAAAATACACAATTCTGATTCCATTTGATGGGTATTACTATTGTATACCACTTTACGTTCTACCAGTTCTGCAGAGGATTTGTAATATTTTCTATTTTGTTTCCTTCCAAGGATTTTTTGTATAAACCAGGATCTATCTCTTTCTTATAGTGTCAGAAATTTGGAGAATATCAGAAGGACGATCCCAATTCTTTCCGGTTTTCAGAAACATTTTCTCTCTACCCACAGGTACCGTACGTGTATCAAAGTTTTACTTGAAAGTGAAAAAAATCCCATTGCATTCTATGGTTATCTTTTCTAGTTTCTCTTGTATCACTTGAAGTTATTTACCTATCACAAGGGAGATTTTAATAATGAAAGTCATTCAGAATTTTTTTTAGTATGATGCTGACTAGCAGCACAACTCACACGACACACAAAATCCCACTTCTGTGCCTGCTTGCTGCACTTTTGGGGCCAGTGAAGGTGAAGAAAAGCTGCAGGAAAAGTACAGGCATACCCCACTTTTAAGTACACAATGGGGTTTATTTACTAAAGCTGGAAAGCGCAAAATCAGGCTCACTTCTGCATTACCAAAGCTCCATTGAACAAGCTGAGGTTAGAAGCTCATTGGTTTCTATGCAGAAGGGAGCCTGATTTTGCGCTTTTCAGCGATAGTAAATAAACCCCATTGTGTACTTAAAAGTGGGGTTTGCCTGTATTGTTCTTCTGTAGGGGCTTTGATAACAGTGGAAAACCTCTTCTTTTCAACGTCTACTAGATGTCCTCCTAAGCCAAACATTTTTATCTTGTAGTATGTTTGAAACGGTTTGAGCTTCAGCTTTTTTCTGCTCATATTAAAAACATTCACAGGAAGCAAATAAGGAACTATTTAGAAAACTTGAATAATATAAAGTGTCCTTCGCGCTACTAAGAGCCAGTAAATGATATATACCAAACAAAAGTGTAAATGCAGCAAAACCTAATCGTGTTTACAATACACAAGTGAAATAATGTTAAAGAGAGGGGTTTTGCGCAAAAACTAAACACTATCAAACAAAAAAGTTACAGTGATGGGTGATGATCAAAAAAAATATATAAACAAGGTGATCATAACAGTGAAAAATTAAGAATAAAATAAATGGTGGTAAGTGTCCCGTGTATCAAATTGCAGTAAACTGTCAAAAAACAGAGAATAGAAATAGGGCTGAATGTCCACTATGCAAGATGTATCTAGATGATCATGAGAGATTTGATCACATCCAAAAAAGGGCTCCCAGGACTCTCACCTCAATAACAAGGGTCTAAAGCATCAAAAAGATCTCCTTGCGTCATCCACCTCCTCGCAGCCAAAAACCTTCCCACCTGTCACACTTCACTGGTGCTTCTCCAGCCTCTCCAGCTGTCCACAGTCTTCCCTCTATGGTACTGACACGCACCTCCTCGATCAGCCCCTAATAGAAACTCTGTTCCAGGGGAGGGGAAGAGAGATAACAAAAAGCCTCCAATAGTGTGATATGTAAAAAGCAGGGGGACGTTTATTCAAGAAAAAACTGCGCTTACATCAATGTTAAAATAAGGTGCAATAATAGAAACAACCAGCGGCGTCCTCGGCGCCTGCTTACGTCACTCCAGGTGTACGTGGACAGGCATTTCTCTTGTCCTGGACCTAAAATTCCTAAACAGGTATCTTCATATCCCAACGTTTTGTAAGGGATCTGCATGGTCATGTATTGCCCCCCTGAGACATGTTGAATACTTAGCCTTTGTAGACATCCAAGATGCTTATCTACATTTTGCTATTCACTATTGCAATTCTGCCATTTGGCCTATCCTCTGGGCCCAGAGTATTCCCAAAGGTTTTTGCACATCTTCTTGCCCTTTTAAGAACTTCGGTAATTCAGGTAACATGGTACCTAGATGACCTCCTTTTTGATTTTTTTTTTAAAAGACACCTCCCCCTTCAGCTATCCGCAGACGTGCAAAGGATTATTCAGATACTTTTGCATACTGACTCTGCCCATTTAGAAAAGGAAGGGGCCACTAAATGCGATGCTAGTAGCGCTGCCAAGGGACGAGGGCGGGCAGGAAAGCACACAGGAGGGCCAGAAGGGAGCACAGGGGCCATGGCAGCAGATAGAGGAGGAAGCTGGATAGGAGGAGAGGCAGCAAACAGAGGAACCAATCCCCTATATTTTTCTTTTAAGAGAAGAAGGCTTTTAGCCTCTGCAGGAGGAAAATGGATGGCATTGGTTCCATTTTCCTGTATGCCGCTCCCACCACCCCTCTTTTACAGGTGTGCAGGGGAGCCCCATGGGCCCCCTAGGGCATGGAGCTGGGTTGCAATTGTGACCACTGTATTTGCGCCCCTGGGTTAAGCCCGCAGTGGAGTGTCAAGCAAAGCTATGTCAGTGTTCAGTCACCTGAAGGTACCAGTCTTTAACCCAGGGTCTATGAATATCCAGTAATATACTTCAAGATATGGATTTTAAAGAGGGACTTTTTGAAAACAAATTAAAGTCAGTAGCTACAAATACAAAGTTAGCTACTGACTTTTTAATAGACTGACACTTACCAGTCCAGGAGTCCAGTGCTGTCCTTCACCAGATGTAATGTCCCCAGCCCTACCATCTTGGATGTGGGAAGCCGTCTGTGACTTCCTGGTGTTTCACAGCCAGCTCCCCCCCTGTGCATGCACGAGAAGTGCTACACTTATAGAATGTTCCCGCAGTCTTCTCAGACGTGTGACGTGTCCCGCGGGCAGGGAAGGGGTGGCTGAGATTCCTCTTGGCTTATCTAGGTGACCAGAGCAGAAGTGGGAGTGAGTTTCTGTCACAAATAGGTACCCGCTCCCAGAAAAAAATTAAAATGTTCACTATAATAAGAGAGGAGGGAGGAGGCTGAGCTGAACTTCACTTTTCAGGTGAAGTTCCCCTTTAAAGAAAAGACAGAATTCCTGTTTCTATTACTATAGCACAAGCAAAGCACACGCACGTTTCATGAAATTTCACAGGTGATCTTATGGTGGAAATTCTAATTTAGTGACAAATCTAACCCAATTTCTTTCTGTGTTTACTGTGTAGTGCATTGCATTCAGAAGCTGTTTTATCGTGCTTATTAATTGAACTGTCTTGCAGTTTATGTTTCATCTGAGGAGGTCACCATTCCTTCAGGTGTTCAACAACAGTCCAGATGAAAGCTCTTATTACAGACATCACTTCATGCGCCAAGACCTCACCCAGTCTCTTATAATGGTACAACCAATCCTGTATTCTTATTCCTTCAGTGGCCCCCCAGAGGTAAAAATTTAATTGTTTGCCTTTTCTTTGTTTTGCTTTCTTTTTTTTTAACTATAAGATACTTAGTGAATTGTCAAGTAAACTTAATCTGTGATCTCTTTATATTTATGGCATCACCCCTACTCCCGTGATCCTCTATAAATACTGTATATTGTATAGGCGTGCACATACAGTACTGTGCAAAGGTTTTAGACAGGTGTGAAGAAATGCTGTAAAATAAGAATGCCTTCAAAAATATTTATTTTAATTGTTTATTTTCATCAATTTACAAAGAGCAAAGTGAGCAAACAGAAGACAATCTAAATAAAATTAATATTTGGCGTGACTTCCCTTTGGAACCGACATCAATTCTAACACTTTTACACTTTGTATACTTGCAGAAAGTCAGGTATTTTTTAAGATTAGAGTCAGGTGTATGAGTAATCAATTATACCAAGAAGGTGCTAATGATCATCAATTTCATATGTAGGTTGAAGCCGGGTTCACAATGGTACGACAAACGCTCCGACATTAGAAGGCAATGTCGCATGAAGTATGAAAATCAATGTTTTCCTATGAGAGCCGTCTTAACTGGTCCCACACAAGTCGGTCCGACTTTGAAAAAAGTTTCTGCACTACTTTGGTCCGACTTTGATCCTACTTCAGCCCATTGAATATCATTAAAGTCGGATCAAAGTAGGATCCTTGTCCTAACGATCCGACTTGTGGCATCCGACATGGTGATTACAGCAGCAGTAAAAGGAATTTATCTCACACTGGGATCGTTTTGATTGGTCAAAGAACAAGTCAGACTATCACAAAGTCGGATCAAAGTAGTATCCTGTTCATGAAAGTCGGATGGACGTCGGACCAATTTAGGATCAATGTAGGACTGATGTCGCAGAGCAAAGTAGGATGAAAGTCGTGTGAATGTCGTGTAGTATCAGTGTGAACCCAGCCTGAAACGTAGTTACTAACAGAAACAGAAAAAGTTGTGTAGAAGGCTTAAAACTGAGGGAGAAACAGCCAAACTCTGCTATTAAGGTGAGGTTGTTGAAGACGGTTTCATGGCACAGGTCATACACCATCCATGACAAAACTGAGCTCAGCAACAAGACACAAGGTAGTTACACTGCATCAGTGAGGTCTCTCCCAGGCAAAGATCTCAATGCAGACTGGGGTTTCAAGATGTGATATTCAAGTTCTTTTGAAGAAGCACAAAGAAACAGGAAACGTTGAGGACCGTAGACGCAGTGGTCAGCCAAGGAAACTTAATGCAGCAGATGAAAGATACATCATACTCCCTTCAAAAGATGTCCAGCAGTGTCATAAGTACATAACGGGCATAAAACAGTGGGTCCCAGGCACATCCATCTACTGTCTGGAGAATTCAGGCAAGAAGTGGTCTTCATGGAAGAATTGCAGCCAAAAAGCTGACAAGGAAACAAGGCTAAGTGACTCAACAATGCATGAAAACAGAATCTGGGGTGCAGGAAAATGGCAACCAGTGCTCTGGATTGAGTCAAAATTTGAAATATTTGGCTGTAGCAGGAAAGGGGTAAAAGTGCCCGGTAGGCAAGTGGTTAAAAGTATTCGTATCGGCTGATTTAAATTTTTTTTAAAACCTGACTGAAGAACCGCTTTAACCACTTCAGCCCCGGAAGATTTGGCCAGGCCATTTTTTCCGATACGGCACTTCGTTGCTTTAACTGACAATTGAGCAGTCATGCGACGCTGTACCCAACCAAAATTAACGTCCTTTTTTCCCACAAATAGAGCTTTCTTTTGGTGGCATTTGATCATCTCTGCAGTTTTTATTTTTTGCGCTATAAACAAAAAAAGAGCGACTATTGTGAAAAAAAACACAATATTTTGTACTTTTTGCTATAATTAATATCCCCAATTTTTGTTTTAAAAAGATAATTTTTTACTCGGTATATAAAGTGTATAATAAGTATTCTTCTACATATTTTTGGTAATAAAAATCGCACTAAGCGACTATTGGTTTGCGCAAAATTTAGAGTGTCTCCAAAATAGGGTAAAGATGTATGGCATTATTATTTTATTTTTTTATTTTTACTAGTAATGGTGGTGATCAGCGATTTTTATCTGGACTGCGACATTATGGCGGACAGATCGGACACTATTGATACATTTTTGGGACCATTGACAATTATACAGCGATCAGTGCTATAAAAATGCTGTGTAAATGTCACTGGCAGGGATGGTGTTAACACTAGGGGGCGATCAAGTGGTTTGCTGTGTTCCCTCGTGTGTGTGTGTGTGTGTGTGTGTTCTAACTGTAGGGGGATGGGACTGACTAAAGGAGATGACAGATCGTTGTTCCTAGATCCTCACAGAACAGGGATTTGTGTGTTTACTTACACACACGTCCCTGTTCTGGCTCTCGTGCCCATGACCAGCGGTCATCTGCACCCCTACAGTGCAGCGGCGCATGTCTCCGCCTGCTATCCCCGCTTAAAGGGACCGTTGTACAGCTATGCCGGTTTGCGGGAACGTGCCGACCTGCCGCAGTATAATGACAGTGGCTGGTCGGCAAGCGGTTAAAGTAGTTGTAAACCCACAATAAAAGATAAAAAGAAAAAACTTCAAGACAAAGGCATAATGAGCTAGTATGCATAGCATACTAGCTTATAAGAAATACTCCCCTTAGATCAAAGCCCCCGTAGCAGTCCCCGTACACCGATCTGGCCGTCTGGCTGGTGACATTGCTCCTGGAGTTACTTTCGGGTATCGCGGGCTTCAGTGCTGTGATTGGTCGGAGACACGATGGTGTCACTCCCGCACAAACCTGTCATTAATTCAGTGCGCATATGTCGATGACGTCGGCACATGCTAATATAGGGGAAATCTCCTAAACCATGCAGTAGGGGTTTACAATCATTTGAAGTTGTTAACCACTTCCTGCCCGGTCAATGGGAGATTTACGTCCGGGAAGTGGTTCTGAAATCCTGACTGGACGTCTATGGACGTCCTGCAGGATTTCATGCCGCGCGCGCCCGTGGGGGCGCTTAGCGCGGCGATCGGTGATGCGGGGTGTCAGTCTCACACCCTGCATCTTCGATCTCAGTAAAGAGCCTCCAGGAGAGGCTCTTTACCACGTAATCAGCCGTGTCCAATCACGGCTGATCACGATGTAAACAGGAAGAGCCGTTGATGGCTCTTCCTCACGCGCGTCTGACAGACGCGAGTAGAGGAGAGCCGATCGGCGGCTCGCCTGACAGGCGGGGTTCATGCTGATTGTTTATCAGCGCAGCCCCCCCTCGGATCGCCACACTGGACCACCAGGGAAGCCCACCCTGGACCACCAGGGAAGGACAAAAAAAAAAGGGGGGGCAATAAAAAAAAAGATGCCAATCAGTGCCCACAAATGGGCACTGACTGGCAACATGGATACATCAGTGCCGCCCCACAGTGTCCATCAGTGCCACCTCACAGTGCCCATCCATGCCCAGTGCCCACCTATCAGTGCCCATCAGTGCAACCCATAAGTGCCGCCCATGAGTGCCCATCTGTGACGCCCATGAGTGCCCATCTGTGACGCCCATGAGTGCCCATCTGTGACGCCCATGAGTGCCCATCTGTGACGCCCATGAGTGCCCATCTGTGACGCCCATGAGTGCCCATCTGTGACGCCCATGAGTGCCCATCTGTGACGCCCATGAGTGCCCATCAGTGCCGCATACCAGCACCGCCAATCAGTGCCCATCAGTACTACCTCATCAATGTCCTTCATTGCCATCTCATCGGTGCCCATCAGTGCCGCCATTTCAGTGCCCGTAATTGAAAGAGAAAACTTACTTATTTACAAAAAAATTAACAGAAAAAAATAAAAATGTAGGGCCAAATCCTCAAAAATCCTGCATAACTTATCTTTTACCATTTAAGTTACACTGACTTAAAATTTCTACCTAAGTGCCCGATCCACAAAGCACTTACCTAGAAATTTCAGGCCGTGTAACTTAAATTCTCCCGGCGCAAGGTGGTCCTCTTCTGCAGGGGGCGATGACAATTTAAATGAGGCGCGCTCCCGCGCCGGCCGTACTGCGCATGCTCGTGACGTCATTTTCCCGACGGGCAGCGCGCAAAATTTCGTTACGCCGGGCTTTGTGGATTGCGACGGGACAATAAAGTTGCGTCGGGTAAAAAAAAAAGTTACGCACCGGGAAAAAAAATTCAAAATTTAAAAAAAATCGCGGCGATCGAAAAAAAGGTCTGTTTTTACAAGGTGTTACTAGTTTACACTTTGTAAAAGCAGAACTAATTTTATGTATGCAAACGTAAACTTATACGCAGAAAACACAAAGCTGAAAAGCTTTGTGGATCTCCGTAAGTCCTCATTTGCATACGCAAAGCGGCATTTCAATGCGAAATGCCCCCAGCGGCGGATGCGGTACTGCATCCTAAGATCTGACAGTGTAAGTCTCTTACAGATGTCAGATCTTATGCCTATCTTTGGAAAACTGCTTCTGAGGATCAGTTCCAAAGATAGGCACAGGGATACGCAGGTTGAACAGCAGTTCCGCCTGCGTATCCCTTTTGAGGATTTGGCCTGTAATTTTTTTCCAAATTTTCAGTCTTTTTTTAGTTGTGCAAAAAAAAAAAAAAAAAACGCAGAGGTGATCAAATACCACCAAAAGAAAGCTCTATTTGTGGGGAAAAAAGGACGCCAATTTTGTTTGGGTACAGTTTAGCATGACCGCGCAATTGCCATTCAAAGTGCGACAGTGCTGAAAGCTGAAAATTGGCTTGGGCGGGAAGGTGCGTAAGTGCCTGGTATGGAAGTGGGTAAAGCAAGGACATGGCTAATATACAAATAAAAGTCCACTCTGCTTTAGAAACATAATTCGCTTTTAGAAACTGAATCCAAGCTGTCTGTTGCCTGTATACTCCAAGTGATTTTGCCATGGAAATTATAGAAATGTTTACTTTATAGGTGGGACCTTTTTAAATGCATCTATACAGTACATAAAGTGAGGCTTATATATTTTTTTACATGTTGTGATTTGGCTTTTAGTAGTCTGTGTGATAAAGTTCATACAGCAACAACCCTGCCAGGGTACAGGATGTAAAACAGTGTTTTTAGCTTTTGTTTTTGAGGTATTTCAGCTATATCGGGAACCAGCATAAATTCCTTGCTCACGTGTAATGTAGCCAGTTGTATAATGATTCAAAGTGCTCAGATGCAATGCTGTTAAATATTTACTTTCTATCTGTGACCAATATTCTGCGCAGGGCAAACCACTAATGTACTGTTTAATGATGCACGGCCTTGCATTCCCGTAATGTTAATTGCAAAAAAATGATTAACCTCAGGCTCAGCAGGAGCCAGGGGTGGCATTTCTAGGTGCCAGAGTAGTGTTTACATTCAACATTGATAAACGATCAAGCATCATTTCTATGTGCAGCTGTAAAGATATTTGCCTTCACTCAGTGTCCTGACGCATAGCTGCTCACATCAATTTCGTCCATCGCTAGTCAAGTGTACAAAAAGCATGTTTAATAATTCTGTATGCTGTGTCCTCATTTCCTAATTCCAGTGGGGCCGCAGATAGACACATATCTTGCCAGCAATGACAAGTGGAGAGAGATCTTCTTATCCATTTGATAAATGGCTTCGTACTGCAGAGAGTGGATGCATTGCTGTACTTCGGAGACACATCTCTGAATGGATAGTGTATGTGTTATTATACAGAGCGAAGACAGCTTTGTGCAAAGTTCATTTAATGCAGTACAGAGCATACAAAGCTCCAACAATAGTTCATGGTGTGTAGTACATAGCACAGGTTTCCCTAGATTATAGTGCAAAAGGCAGACAGGTTTGTGGATAGTACATGGCTGTTATATAGGGGACAGGCAGTTATGTTGATCATGCATTTAGGGTAGTAATGAGTGGGTATAGAAAAGAATAACCCCCATTTTAAAATACAGTGGAACCTCGGTTTAAGAGTAACTTGGTTTGAGAGCGTTTTGATTTGCAAAAAACGTTTAAAAAAAAATTCTGTCTCGGTTTGCAAAAGTTGACTTGCAAGACGAGCAGAATTCAAGCTAAATAGGCCTGCAGTACCTCATTTGCCCTCAAGTACGGGGGCGCAGGAGCCGAGAAAAGTCGAACATTGGCCTGCAGTACCTCATTTGGCCTGAGGTACGGGGGCGCAGTGTCCTTGGGCCTTTTCGGACGTTTTCGGCGCTCTCTGGCACCCCCCCACCCCACCTCTGGCTGCATTCGGTATTGCATCCCATTGAAGTCAATGCGGAACAAATTATTTTCCTTTCCATTAGGGTTGTCCAGATACCGATACTAGTATCGGTATCGGGACCGATACCGAGTATTTGCGGGAGTACTCGTACTCGCGCAAATGCTCCCGATACCTAAATAGAATACTTTTTTTGTATTTATCAACATGTTCTATGAAAATTCTTTGAGTTTTTTACTACTGCGTGACAAGCAAATAAAACATTTTTATTCATTTTTACTCATTTTTATTCTTTTATAATGTCTTGAGTTAGAGTTCTTCATAATTCTAAAGAAAATATCCTTAGTCTGTATTGTGGTTTGAAAACTGTCACATGACATTTAAAAAAAGTATCGGTATTCGGTATCGGCGACTACATGAAAAAAAGTATCGGTACTTGTACTCGGTCCTAAAAAAGTGGTATCGGGACAACCCTACTTTCCATTGACTTCAATGGGAAAACTCGCTTTGATATGCGAGTACTTTGGATTATGAGTATACTGCTGGAACGGATTATGCTCGTAATCCGAGGTTCAACTGTGATCACATTTTGCTGCTTTGCAGCCTGAAATGAAGACAGACACAGTTTTTCTTTTATCCAGCTGTATTTACTAGTGCAACCTATAACATACAAGTGAAAGATATAACACCAACTTTAAAAATAAATAAAAAGCAGAATCGCTGAGTTGGAAAAAGGATCACCCCCTTGTGTCAGTATTTTGTTGAAGCACCTTTAGTCTGTTGGGATTTGTCTCTACTAACTTTGCACATCTAGACTTTGCAATATTTGCCCACTCTTCTTTGCAAAACTGCACAAGTTCAGGTAAAAGAGAAGTAGGGGTTTCATTTTTTGCTAAATCTTAATCCTTATGAGCTACTACTAAATAAAACTTGTTCCTGCCCTCTGAGAAGTGGACCATTCATTTTAAAATAGGGTTAATTACCTGTGGGAGGCACTACAGACTTTCCTAGCGTGTCATACCGACAATAAGAATCTGGATTAACCCCCCTTCCTTCTCCTCACTGTGATTGTCGGCTGGAGTCTCTCTGCTCACTCCCAAGAACTTCACACAACATAGCATAGCACTTGCACAGCTCCTCTCCCTTAGGGTGACCACGTGTCCTGCATTTTAAGGGTCTGTCCCGGGCACCTTCATTCCAGGACAATACAGTGTCCTGGAATGAAACTGACACAGCCACCCCCCAAAAAAGGCCGCCACATCACCGCTTTATTTACTCACAGTACTTGTCCTGGCTGGGAATTCTTGGAGGAGCACAGTCCCCGCCCCCTGCTTGTGATTGGAGAAATCATAAATCCCGCCTCTTGTGTCCAATCACAGTGCTGTGCTTTGTTACAGCACAAGAGGATTTTTGGGTAGGGGGGTGTCCCTGAATGGTAGTTTGGAAATGTGGTCACCCTACTCACCCCTCTTCCTTCCTCCAAGCAGACAATCCTGGGCACACAGACATGCCTTCAGTCCACAAAATGGTCACCATCAAATTTAACTGAACTAGTGCAGTTCTGCAAAGAAGAGTGGGCAAATATTGCAAAGTCTAGATGTGCAAAGTTAGTAGAGACGAATCCTAACAGCTTAAAGGCTGTAATTAAAGCAAACGGTGGTCCAACAAAATACTGACATAAGGGGGGGTATCCTTTTTCTAACTCGATTATTCGGTTTTTACATTTTTTTATTTATTTTTTCTGACATGTTGGTGTTATATCTTTCCCTTGGATGTTGTAAATACAGCTTTAGAAAACAGAAACTGTGTCTGTCTTAATTTCAGGCTGCAAAGCAACAAAATGTGATTATTTTAAAGGGGGGTGATTATTTTCCTTACCCACTGTAGTACATGTAGTGCAGTACAGAGTAAAGATAGTTCTGTTGATAGTGCATGTAGGGTAGTGCAGGTAGTACAGAGTTCATAACAACAACAATAATCAAAATTCCCAGCTTACCAGCCAGCCTTCAACTAACCAAATGTTATGTCTAACAATTCACGTTAAAAAAATGTTTCGTTTGCACACATTTGGAAATACATGCATAAGCTGAAGAGGCCGCAACAAGGGCACCCCATTATTATCTGCAGTCCTAACTATAAAATTTGAGAGCCTCCATAGTAGGAGCGCATATAAAATAATGGATAGATTGAGAGCAGGTATGCCTGGAGGAAGGCCACTCCTTTTTAAAGGCACACAGGCGTACTGGACACCCAGCAAATGGCACAATGGCATTGAAGGTGTCCAGTGCACGCCCTCACCAAATAACCAATGGTGCAAACAAACAGTAACTGCTCAAACCTATAACTGGCGTTAACATCAAGGAGCACATGGAAGGGCAATGCACGTCAAACAGAAAAAATCCCAAAATATATAGAGCGATCTATAGGAAAGAGGGTAGATTTGGACCAATTTATTTTTATAACATGGTAAGGACCATACTCATTAAATGTCTGTAGGGTGGCAGACAGGGAGGACTGGGCATCATTCAGCTACAATAAGGCATCATTGCTTATGAAACAAGGGTGGATGTAATGGCGCTTACCAACATAATTAATAAAAAAATCTTAATGATACGAATATATCCACACAGCAAATATATAAATCCAGAAGGCTAAACTGTCAAAGCCATCACCTGCTGTGGGAAAATAAATAAATGTTCCACTCAAAATGACGTCAAGGAATACCACCCAACACTAAGAATTAATGTGGAAGGTAATGAGAGTGGTAAATACTGAATCCCTAATAAGGTAACCAAATGTGCCAACCTCAGCACAATGAACATAAACAATCACCATACATGATGATAATACAATCAAATATGTGAAAATCCCAATAGTGCTTCATCCAATTTAAAAGTGCATAATACAAAAATCAGTGTGATACTGAACAATGAGTCCATCAATGAGAAAACAATACGTGCAACATATTGTAATAATAAAAAATATATCAAAAATATAAAAATATATAACATGCGCAAGTGGTCGTGACCAAAATATAAAAAGTGTAAAAAAATTTGGTTGATCAATGATGATTCCAAATAATCATTGGAAATCACAGTGCAGTGTTCAAAAAATGTGTCCAGTGCACAAAACGTGCACAGAAAATGAATTTGCAGTCCACAGAGATTCCAATCAATAATATTCTAAAGTGAAAACAGTGCTCCAATCAATCCTTTAGTGCTTGATGCTGATCATGCATAAGTGCTTGTAGATACCACCGTTAAGGCTTCCCCCAGTGTCTGGCAAACAGTGTGTTCCAGCCCCTTACCTTAGGAGGGCTTTTAGTAAAGCCTGTATGTATAAGGTCCCACAGTCAGCCTGCTGATTCACTCCCATATATCACCGCTTCACATGGATCAAAACGATGACCATACTGGGAAGTGTTGGGCTAACTGTGGGTGTTTGCAAAGTGTACTTTCTTCTGCTTGTGTCTAGCTATTTTGTACCTTACCTGTATGATGGCGCATGATCGCCCTGATTTTCACTTGATTCACCATGGCGCACAGGCATTCGCAAGTGTGCCACTGTATATTCAGTTGTTTGTTTGGCGGCCATAGCACACGCGGCTTCGCCTGCACATGCGCAGTGGTCTTTTATTTCTGGCGCACGAAATTTGCGTCAGACGCAAATATAGCTGTGCCCTTCCCCCGGGACCACACACACGCATAGAACGTCCCGGTGCACACTCAGCTTATTTAAGCTGGGTAAGCCAAGCATGTGGTGCTTCCAAACAGCAGCTGTGGGACACAGAGCAGGCTCTGAACAAACACTTGCAGTGGTTTATTTTCTCCTTATCCGGGTCACGTGAGTCACCAGGTGTTGCTTGGCAGGATAAAGGTGCTTAGCAGGATTGTTGCATAGGGGCTTGGTGAGCCCTATTAAATGGTCTCCCTTCAAAGGGTGTTGTCACACACACCCAAGTACTCTTTGGCTATCATGTCTTCCAAAAAGAGCACTGGGACTACAGGGAAGAACCCTAGTGCTGTATCCCCTGAAAGACCAGAGGCTTCCAGGCAATCTGAGCTGCTGCGCCTATCTGGTATTGTGCCTACAGTCAACGCTGTTGCTTCACCCTTTATATCTAAGTATGAACTGTTCTTGGCCCTAGCCGGGTTAGAGCTCAGGATTGCTGATATGATCGCCAACAACCCGCAGGGTAGCAGGAAGCGTGACAGATCTCCCTCCCAGAGCCTCCTAGTCTGAAGCAGGAATGGGTCGAGAATGGAAAAGAGCCTAGAGCTCAGGACTTGGAGTGCTCGGCAGATGAGTCTCATTCCGAGCAGTCTGGACAAAAGGACATCAAGCCGATGTCTGCCTCTCAGTCACAGAGACTTCTCATCCAGATGTTGACTGAAATGGTCCGTTCTGCCTTTAAGTTGCCTCTTGCAGAGGTAACTGAGCCCCCCAGGTGCTCTTTCGGATCTCTGAGACCTCTTCAGGCCACATAGACTTTCCCCCTACACCCCCTGTTGGAACATCCTGATAGGGTCTTTATTCCTCTTAGACGTTTCCCCTTTTATATCCCATGGACAAAGGGTTTGTTAAAAAATGGAGCATGCCAGTAGTCGATGCAGCTGTCTCATCCTTAAATAAGAAATTAACCTGTCCTGTAGATAATGCACAGGGCCTGAAAGACCCTGTTAACATGAAATTGGAGTTATCATTAAAGGCTTCCTTTGACCAGTGCAGCTATTCAGCCAGCTGTTGCAGCAATTGGTATTTGTCAGTCCATAAAGGATCGGATCAAAAGGCCTAGTAGGCCTAACCAGGAGGACGATCTGCCTGAAGATGAGACTGATATTCCTCAAGTGCTGTGTTTTGCTGTTGATGCCTTAAAGGATTCTATACAGCAGATTTCCTATCTGGCTCTCATGTCTGTACATATGTGCAGACTTTTATGGCTAAAGAACTGGTCAGCCGAGATTCCTTGTAAAAGGTTATTAGCAGGCTTTCCCTTTTCATGTGGAATATCTATTTGGTGATCACTTAGACAAATATATCCAAAAGTTCTCGACTTCCTGTGAAGAAAAGCACCAGACGTCCCTCATTTAAAACTTAAGTGACTGCTTCCTCAAATGTCTCAGCGCCAGGGCGTTCTGCCGCCCACAGGGCGCTAAGGCCAGGGGCAAGCCACAGGGCCAGAAAAAGCCCTGGGTCAGAAAAAGCCATGGGTCCAAAATTCTTCTAAACACAGCAATAAGCCCTACTTTTGAGGGGACGCCTCCACTCCTTTGAGTGGGGGGAAGGTTGCTGGACTTTGTGGACATTTGGAAAACAACAATTCAGGATGAATGGGTCACCTCAATTATATCTTGCGGTTACAGGCTGGAGTTGCGGGGGATGCCCCCCAAGAGGTTTTTAAGATCTAGCGTCCCCTTGGATTCTCAAAAAAAGAGGCTTGTTACTCCAAGCACTACATCACCTAGTGCATCAAAGAGTAGAACTTCCGATACTCAAAAGGGGCACAGGGTTTTTCTCAAACCTGTTTATGGTTCAGAAAGATCCCTGAACAAGTATCTAACGATGCAATCCTTTCGGATGGGAGACTTTTTAGCCTCCATCGATCTAAAAGACGCGTATTTTCACATACCTATTTTTCAGCCTCACCAGAGGTTCCTACGGTTTGCAGTAGAGGACCGTCAATTTCAGTTTTTGGCTCTACCCTTCGGACTGGCTACAGCCCCTCGAGTATTTACAAAGGTCCTAGCACCAGTACTGGGCTTTCTAAGAGCCCCCAGGGAATTCTGGTGCTCGGGTACCTGGATGACGACCTGCTCAGAGATCACTCAGTACCGGCTCTAGAACAGAGCATAATACACAGTGCGGTATTTAAAGAGCTTAGGCTGCATCATAAATACCGAAAAGGTTTGATCCTAAACCTGGTCCAAGCAAGAATATTCTTACCACCAGTAAGGATCTGCGCCCTGAAGAATCGGGTACAGCAGATAAGGGGCAACGGACAACAGTTCTCCATTCAGCTCTGGATGAGCCTTCTAGGGAGGATGGTATCCTCTTTCAAGGCAGTGCCCTATGCCCAGTTCCACTCCAGGCCATTACACCAAAGCATTTTGTTGGCTTGGAACAGGGGAGGAAAAGCCCTGGATTATCCAATGTGCTTATCCCCTCAGGCATCCTTAAGCCTAAATTGGTGGCTGCAAGATCAGAATCTACAAAAGGGAAAATCCTTTCTCCCAGTAACCTGGAAAGTACAGGGTTTATGCTTCCCTCTGATTCCTCTCCTTCCACTTTTGTTGCGCAGGATTCGGAGAGAGGGGGTCCCAGTCATTCTGGTAGCACCAGCCTGGACCAGAAGGCCCTAGTTTCCAGAGATTGTCAGACTGACAAAAGACGGACAATGGACGCTTTCACAGCGCTCTGACCTACTGTCTCAAGGTCCTATATTCCACCCCAATTTACAGTCTCTAAATTTGACGGCATGGCAATTGAAGCCAGTGTGTTAAAGGGGTTGTAAAGGTAAATGTTTTTTCACCTTAATGCATTCTATGTATTAGCACACCCCCCCCCCCCCCCGATTACTTAACAGACCCCTCAAAAGTCCTGCGCCGTGAACGAGCAGGCTTCTCGGCCGTCTTCCCGGCTCATTCATTGGTTGATTGAAAGCAGCGCAGCCATTGGCTTTTGCTGCTGTCAATCGCATCCAATGACGCAGCGCGCTGGGGGGCGGGGCCGAGTGATACAGTGAGCGGCTATGGCCGCCGGCTGTATCACGGGAGCGCGCCCACAAGCACTCAACACCATGCGAGCTCGCTCGAATTAAGGTGTTGAGTCCTTGCGGGGGGGGAGCCGAGACAGCCGCCGAGGGACCCCAGAAGACCAGGTTCGGGGCCACTCTGTGCAAAACGAGCTGCACAGTGGAGGTAAGTATAATATGCTTTTTTTTTATAATTCTTTAGTGATCCTTTAAAGGACCGAGGCATCTCGGGACCAGTGATACCTACCCTAGTGAATGCTAGAAAAGCTGTCACTAGAAAAATCTATCATAAAGTCTGGAAGACATATTGCTTGGTGTGAAGCCAAAAAGATGGCATCCACAAAAATACGTAATCGGAAGAATTCTCTCTTTTCTACAGTCAGCTGTAGAAACCAAACTGGCTTTGAGTACAATCAAAGGTCAAGTTTCAGCCCTATCAGTATTCTTTCAAAGGCCTTTAGCCTCCCATTCACTGATCCAAACCTTTATACAGGGGGCAACTCGTTTGCTTCCCCCTATTAGGACACCAATGTGTCCTTGGGACTTGAATTTGGTGCTGTCTGTATTACCGAAACAACCATTTGAACCTATTAAGGAAATTCCATTAGACTTGCTGTCACGCAAGCTAGCCTTCCTGATGGCTATCACTTCGGCTAGAAGGGTGTCGGAGTTGGTGGTCCTTTCATGCAAGGAACCATATTTGATCCTTCACCACAACCCGTTCCATCTTTTTTGCTAAAAGTGGTGTTGGCTTTTCATTTAAATCGGGGCATTGTTTTGCCTTCTTTTTTTCTCTTGGCCGCATTCGGCAGAAGAGAGACGACTGCGTTCTCTGGACGTTGTCCGAGCAGTCAAGGTATATTTGTCTAGATCTGCGGAGATTCGAGGATCAGGCTCTTTCTTTTTGTTATTACAAAAGGACCCGATTGGGTCCGTCAATTGATCATTAAGGCCTACGGGCTGAAATGTAAAGCTCCTCCCTTTAGGGTGAGAGCTCATTCTACCAGGGGTGTAAGAACCTCCTGGGCTTTTCACCATCAAATATCTGTGGCTCAGATTTGTAAGGCTGCTACCTGATCTTCAGTACATCCGTTTCACAAAATATTGTCAATTGGATGTTCGGGCAGCCGAGGATTCGGCTTTCAGCCACAGTGTACTGCGGGTTGCCGTATAAAGTTCTGATGGCTGTTATTGTTTGGCAGGGTGTATCCCTCTCCTTAAGGCTATTGTTCTGGGACGTCCCAGCAGGTAATGATAATTAGCTTGGCCTCTGTGTCCCATGATGTATAAAAAAGAATATAGGATTTTTTCGTCATATTTACCTGTAATCCTGTTCTTTAGAATACATCATGGGATACAGAGATCCATCCCCTCTTTTTTTGAGGACACAGTGCTTGCTACAAAACTGATGTGCTTCCCATATGGGAGGGGTTATATAGGGAAGGGCACTTCCTGTCTAAAGATCTTTGATATACCAGTGTCGTTCACCTGATGATGAAGTATAACACAGCAGTTAATGAATATTAGCCCTGCCTCTGTGTCCCATGATGTATTCTAAAGAAAAGGATTTTACAGGTAAGTATGATGAAGAAATCCTATTTATGACCATTTTATTTAAAGATTCTGGTACTGTTTTAATACTATTTAAACATAGTAGCTTGAAGAAACATATTAAAGCAAATTTTAATAAAAAATTTACCAGTATTTAAATAGTCATATTAACGTCTAACTAAATCCACCAGTAAAGCCATAACCTAAATAGGTTTTTTATAAGTTTGAAAGCTGAACTTTGGGGCAGATGTACAAAAATATGAATTTATTAATGTATTCCTGTATTTCAAAGCAACTAGAATTAATTCCTAAATCTTCTTAGGGAATGTTATGGTATGTCCTTTCAGGGCATGGTTTCAGATAGCTACAAAAAAATGTTAGATCTCAAATCATTTTTTAAACATTAACCTGGAAAGAAATAAAACCTGTATCTATGTAACAAAAATCTTTGTGTGAGGTTAATCTATATACCATTATGACATCATTTGTCTTTTTGTAATTACAGCCTGTATTACTGGACAGCAGCAGTATACTTCCAGACAGGATCCTATTGATGGACACATTTTTCCAGATTCTTATTTATCATGGCGAAGTAAGTCTGGAACTATAGGATACCTTCCATATTTCCACACATTGGGGGGATTTACTAAAACTGGTGCACACGGAATCTGGTGCAGTTGTGCATAATAACCATTCAGCCTCTAACTTCAGCTTGTTCAATTAAGCTTGGACAATACAACCTAGAAGCTGAGGAGCTGAGTGGTTTCTGTGCACAGCTGCACCAGATTCTGTGTGCGCCAGTTTTAGTAAATCCCCCCCCAATGTTTCTGTTTGTGAATAGATCTAACAGTTTTTAACATGTTAAACTTTGTCTGTTGGTACACAGACTATTGCACAGTGGAGGAAGTCAGGATACCAAGACATGCCAGAGTATGAGAATTTTCGGCATTTATTACAAGCTCCAGTGGATGATGGGCAAGAAATACTTCACTCTCGTTTTCCAATGCCTCGTTATGTAGACACTGAGCATGGAGGAAGCCAGGTAAGAGTGAAAACATGAAAATTGTGAACTTTTATAACAGGATCTACAGTTTACTAGGAGCAAATCAGTTTTTCACAATTTGCAAGTAAACTATCTACTTCTTAAAAAAAAAAAAATATATATATATATATATATATATATATATATATATATATATATATATATATATATACACACACACACCGTATATACTCGAGTATAAGCTGAGTTTTCCAGCACATTTTTGTGCTGAAAAAAAAAAAACTCAGCTTATACTCGAGTCTCCCTGCCTCACTGTGGCCATCTGCAGCCTCACGTACCTGATCTTAAGATGTGACATACAATCTTAACTGCATTAGGCGGCCGTGCAGTGTAACAAAGCCCTGCCTCCTTCTCGTCCATGATAGGCGGAACACTGACTCACTGCTGGGAAACTGAATCAGTATTCCGTCACGGACAAGGAGGAGGCAGGGCTTTGTTACACTGGACGGCCGCCAATGATGTCACAGCTCGAGATAAGGTACATGAGGCTGCAGATGGCCACAGTGAGGCATGCAAATTGGCACATTGAGGCATGCAAATGGGCACTGTTGACCCTTTTTTCCCACTAACAGTAACTGCTGTATTTCTCACCCTAGGCTTATACTCGAGTCAGTTTATTAGTGGTAAAATTGGGTGCCTCGGCTTATATTTGGGTCGGCTTATACTTGAGTATATACGGTATATATAATCTTCGTTCTATTATACTGTGTTGCAAAATTTCACACAAATGCTCACATATGACATAGAGGTAGGTCTGCGTCTCTTATTTCTGCTTTAAGCATTACTGTCAGATTCAGTATTCCAAGGCAGGTGTGCATATGATTGGTGACTGTTTGAAACCTATTAGAACTGACACTTTGGTATGAGGCTGTCTGTATTGAAAAGGTAGCAACAGGTAAGCAGTGGGTGAACTTTGTTACAATAAAGAGGTTATATTTCACTTTCACTCATAGCTATAGCTGATAACAGTGGATGTTCACCTAACAGTATGTTTTGTAGCTGCTCTGAGAATCTTCTGTATGGCTAGGGAAACCATTTTTTAAAAAGTGGGTAGCAGTAGGGAATAATGTTTATATATTGTTTTGTATTGCTTCAAAAGTAAAGCACATCTTTTAAATAATTCACATCATAAGTGCAAAGATCAGTTACTGATACCATTAAGGAGCAGAGAAGTGTTACCAAGAACTGGTGTGTATATAATAAACCGTATACACAGTACTTAAATACTATACTAGATTTCAAACTATATATACAGTCATCAAGTATGTGCGGTAACGTGTTCTGCTCACATTGTCTATAGCAGATCTATGAATAGAAACTGGGAGAAATCCAATTGATGACCACTGGAGGTCCAAACAGTTGGTAGTAATCACAGCAGACATGTAAAAATATATATGCATGCCAGTAGGTAAAACTCCCAGTGTCTCTAATCCAGGTAACTAAATAATTCATCAACATTAATTATTCATTACTGTAATTCATTTTTAATTAAGCATCAGAAAATAAATTGTAGTAAAGTTATTGGCTTATACTGTATTATAAAATGGGTGTTAGGCAAGTCCTAATCATGAGATGAATTCCTATAAGGTGGATGTCCCAAACGATACAGTGCCATCTAATGATGTAATAAGGTGTAGCATAACCAAAATAGCAGACATGAAATAAATCAAGCTAACCATGGGAAGGAGCTCCCTGTGTATTTTTTTTACATGACATATATAAAAAAAAAGCATCAATAAACTTTTCAACAACATTGATTTCTTTTTGTTTATCCAGCTAGCACAGAATTAGACCATTTACCTAACAATCAGATAAAAAAACTTCAGTAAATGTAAAAAATATACCCACGCTAGGAACTAAAAACAAATGGCAGCTGTGCACTATAACCTACCGGTAGATACCAGGCACAAATAATAATGTATTAATAAAGTGCAGCGCTAAACAGATAAAGTGCAATTCTTTCAAATGACACAATGCACGTGATATGTGCAAAATTTAAACGAATATCAAAGTGCAGTCTGTGCAATCAATTGTAATAAACAATATAAAAAATAAAGACTGTGCAGTCTAAAAACACATTTTTAATATTTCATCACGTGAATAAAGTGCAATTGTGTGCAAACAGAAACGTTCATATAACGCTGAATACCATCAAAGAAAGTCCCATAGAGGACGAATGTGTTGGAAATGATGATCAAACACCTAGCGGTGTGACACACATCATCACAACAAAACTGGAGGCTTACCAGAAAGCCAGTGACGCGCCCCCCCCCCCCCTTACTCAGGGAGGTCACACAGCACTTAGTTGGATCTCTGATCCACTGAGAAGGAAGTCCGGACTTTTCTCTCCTGTAGCCGTAGATAGTATACACCGGAAGGATCACAGCAAATCGGAAAAGGGTATTAAGAAACCTCAATACCAGCGTGTATAAGAAGCAATGGACTCCACATAGTGTGATACCGTCTCAGCATCGGGTTTAATAAAAAGTAGGGCACTTTCATAAAAATTTGTGAAGTTTAGGCTATGAACATATCGCAAACCAAACAGATCAATTCCCTTGTAAGCTTCGAAACCGCAATCACACATGCGCAGCAGCAACTGTCCCAAACTGGGACTGAGAAACGTCCGGACTTCCTTCTCAGTGGATCAGAGGTCCAACCAAGCGCTGTGTGAGCAAGGGGGGGTCGCTGGCTTTCTGGTAAGCCTCCAATTTTGATGTGATGATGGGTTGCACGCCACCATGGGGTAGATTCACGTAGCTGCGCTTTAGCTTACGGCGGTGCAGCGTATCGTATTTACTCTACACCGCCGCAACTTACAGGAGCAAGTGCAGTATTCACAAAGCACTTGCTCCGTAAGTCGCGGCGGCGTAGCGTAAATGGGGCCAGCGTAAGCGCGCGTAGTTCAAATGTGGAAGGGGGGCGTGTTTTATGCTAATGTGTTATGACCTGACGTGATTGACGTGTTTTACGAACGGCGCATGCGCCGTCTGTGTACATATCCCAGTGTGCATTGCTCTCAAGTACGCCGCAACAACGTATTGGTTTCGACGTGAACGTAAATTACGTCCAGCCCTATTCGCGAACGACTTACGCAAACAATTCAAATTTAGAAGCGGGAACGACGTCCATACTTAACATTGGCTGCGCCACCTAATAGCAGGAGCAACGTTACGACGAAAACGACTTACGCAAACGACGTAAAAAACTACCGCCGAGCGCACGTACGTTTGTGAATCGGCGTAACTAGGTAATTTGCATACTCTACCTAGCGGCCAGCGTGAGAATGCACCATAAGATACGACGGCGTAAGAGACTTATGCCAGTCGTATCTTAGGCTAATGTCGGCGTATCTTGCTTTCTGAATACAGAAAGAAGATACGCCGGCACAGATTTGAATTTACGCCGCGTATCTATGGATACGCCAGCGTAAATTCTCTCTGAATCTACCCCCATATGTTTGATCGTCATTTCCAACACATTCTTCCTTTATGGGACTTTCTTTGCTGGAATTCAGCTTTATATGAACTTTTCTGTTTGCACACAATTGCACTTTATTCATGTGATATTTATATTGCATATGTGTTTTTAGACTTTATGCACAGTCTTTATTTTAGATTTTTTATATTGTTCATTACAATTGATTGCACAGACTGCACTTTAATATATAGTTTGAATTTTGCACATATCATTTGCATTGTGTCATTCACACGAAATGCACTTTAGCTGTTTAGCGCTGCACTTTATTCATACAATGAAAAAAAAAAACGTTTACATATCTTATTCTATTTATTGAAGGAATGGAGTCATAGACAGAGAGGGAACACATTTGGATGTCCGCTTTTCTCAGAGGGCGATTATTGATTTATATTATGTAAGATGTGAATTTTAATAGGCCTACATTAACATCAAACTGTTTTATATTTCCTAGGCTCGTTTTCTGCTATCAAAAGTGAACCCATCACAAACGCATAATAACATGTATGGCTGGGGACAGGTCAGTAACCAGTTCTGTTTTTTAAATGCAGTCCAGTTTTATCAACATATTACTTGGATCCCTCCTATTGTTGTTCTGGCATGTTTTCCATTGCTTTTTCATCAGAGAGTTTATACAGGTCATTGCCTGGCAATTGCTCAAATATTCCCGCTGAGCTCAAAAAGTCATTCATTTGGCTGATTATTTTTAGTTGAGACGATGCATCAGCTTGTAGCGGTTATCCTCCACACTAGAAGATAATGGGTTCAAATTATACCAGGACCTTGAAAGTTTATCCAGTATGGCTGAATGTCAGAATCATGCTGTCCTGCATTAGGCAGCAAAAATGTAAAGGTGAACAATGGACACTCTCCCCCGCTGTACTTACCTCCTGTGTTTCCGAGATGTCAGCACCCCTGCAGTCGCTCCAATGATCCAGAGGTTTGAAATCCCTAACTTTCTGTCAGCTCTTCCAGGACAGACCAGATGGATTCTGATTGGTTAGCCTCGTCAATGTGAGCGGATTGGTGTGGTGGGGAGGGTGGTCAGTGTTAGTTCACCTTTACATTTTTACTGTAAATGTGTACTAATCCTTTAAAGGAAATATATGTTCTCAGCATACACTCTCATTTTACAACATCGGCATTTTACTAGCAATCCGTGCCTGGACAAGGCCATCTAACGCACAAGGTGAAGAGCCAAACTGCACACCCCCTTCTCCCACAATATGTGAGCATCATGTGTCAGCAAACATTAGCCCCATTTCTCCTCTACAAGTGTGGGGGACCTACGGCTGGGGAACACCGATTTTTCAAAGTCAGGGCAACCCTTTCATAGACTCCCATGTTAAACGTCAGTCTAGTCATGGACCCAGTGAGGCATGGACATGGACACAGTGAGGCATGGACATGGACACAGTGAGGCATGGACACAGTGAGGCACAGTGAGACATGGACAAAGTGAGGCACAGTCAATATGGTTTCCCATTTTTTTTGTGGTAAAATTTAGGTGCCTCAGCTTATATTCGGGTCGGCTTATACTCGAGTATATACGGTACTTTTGTTCTTCTGTGGCTCAGAATCAGCTAATAGTGGGCTATTCAAAACAGGAAAAGTACCGCGCTTAGGACAGGATTAAAAAAGAAGAAAGGTTGCTGCCCCCCTAAAAAAGCTCCACAAAGGAGTCTGGTAAATAATATAAAACACGGGTGGGGTAGTGGCGCTACCTGGGGTACCTAACAGTAGGGAATCTCACTAAAGTTACAGAAAACACTCTATATAAACATACATTGTAAAATGTGAACCTGTGACCTAAAGGAGATCATCCAATGTAAAAATGATGATGATAGCTTCTATGAGCAGTGACCAAGTAATTTACACCCCTAACCCAGTGTTTCTCAACTCCAGTCCTCGGGGCGCACCAACAGGTCTTGTTTTCAGGCTTTCCATTATTGTGCACAGGTGATTTTATCAGTTTCACTGCCTTAGTAATTACCACAGCAGTTTGATCTGAGGGAAATCCTGAAAACATGACCTGTTGGTGCGCCCCGAGGACTGGAGTTGAGAAACACTGCCCTAACCCATGGACATTTAGTGCTCCACGAGTCCCTTCCACTCGAACAGAAGTAAACCCCTTATGGTACATTTTAATTTGTACCACTCTTTCTCTTTGTTCTCCTTTCTTTCCCCTTTATCTCTCTCTATCCTAATTTCTTGTCCCCCCCCCCATCCCGCTCTCTAGCCGTATTTATTGCGCTCTCTCTTATTCTTTCTCTCCCGTATACTTTGTTCTTCCCCTTCTTTTCCTCTCCCTTCTATGTATTCTCTATTTTTATTCCTTATCTTCTTGGTGGGGGGAACGGGATGAGTGGCAGTGCTGGCGGGGAGTTGGGATGAGTGGCAATGTTGGGGGGAGTTCTGATCAGCCAACTTAGGTGCTCTTGTTTAAGGTCATCTGCTGATCTGAGAACTGTAGCGGGGACTTTTAATGGCAACTATAATCACAGGTAGTTTTACTCACTGTGTCTCCAGATTCACTTTGTCTTGAGTAGTGACACCTATGCCGAAATCAGGAGATAGGGTTTTCTCCAGCCCGTTCCTCTTTACATTCCTCACCAGTCAGCTGACCTCTAGTTAATTTCCCCCCAGCCATGCTGTGAACTGAATGGGCAGCTGCAAAGAGGCTGAGTGGGTGGCCGCGGGCTCCAGGAACAGCCCAGCTGGGTGGCCACAAAAAGGCTGGGAGAGCAGTGCGGGCTTCAGGAACAGCCCAGGATTTGGTGACCCCTGGCAAATCATCATTCGACCCCCGAGGTGGTCCCGACCCCAGGTTGAGAACCACTGCGCTAGATGATATCCTGCATTCCTGAGTCCTGAGCGAAGCTGGTAAGATGGTAGAAGTTCCTCAACAGTGAATCCTCATACCCCTTGTTTTTTTATATTTTTTAATTAACACCTTGATACTACACTATTGGGGCCCTTGTCTCTTCCTATAGTGAGAGGGCTGGAGGTGAGCTGACGAGGAGAAGCCTTGGGATTTCATCAGCTCCAGATACTACATGCTACAGTGCCTTGCGAAAGTATTCGGGCCACTTGAACTTTTCGACCTTTTGCCACATTTCAGGCTTCAAACATAAAGATATAAAACTGTAAATTTTTTTTGAAGAATCAACAACAAATGGGACACAATCATGAAGTGGAACGAAATTTATTGGATATTTCAAACTTTTTTAATAAATAAAAAAATGAAAAATTGGGCGTGCAAAATTATTCAGCCCCTTCACTTTCAGTGCAGCAAACGCTCTCCAGAAGTTCAGTGAGGATCTCTGAATGATCCAATGTTGACCTAAATGACTAATGATGATAAATAGAATCCACCTGTGTGTAATCAAGTCTCTGTATAAATGCACCTGCACTGTGATAGTCTCAGAGGTCCGTTTAAAGCGCAGAGAGCATCATGAAGAACAAGGAACACACCAGGCAGGTCCGAGATACTGTTGTGGAGAAGTTTAAAGCCGGATTTGGATACAAAAAGATTTCCCAAGCTTTAAACATCCCAAGGAGCACTGTGCAAGCGATAATATTGAAATGGAAGGAGTATCAGACCACTGCAAATCTACGAAGACCTGGCCGTCCCTCTAAACTTTCATCTCATACAAGGAGAAGACTGATCAGAGATGCAGCCAAGAGGCCCATGATCACTCTGGATGAACTGCAGAGATCTACAGCTGAGGTGGGAGACTCTGTCCATAGGACAACAATCAGTCGTATACTGCACAAATCTGGCCTTTTATGGAAGAATGGCAAGAAGAAAGACATTTCTTAAAGATATCCATAAAATGTGTTGTTTAAAGTTTGCCACAAGCCACCTGGGAGACACACCAAACATGTGGAAGAAGGTGCTCTGGTCAGATGAAACCAAAATCGAACTTTTTGGCAACAATGCAAAACGTTATGTTTGGCGTAAAAGCAACACAGCTCATCACCCTGAACACACCATCCCCACTGTGAAACATGGTGGTGGCAGCATCATGGTTTGGGCCTGCTTTTCTTCAGCAGGGACAGGGAAGATGTTTAAAATTGATGGGAAGACGGATGGAGCCAAATACAGGACCATTCTGGAAGAAAACCTGATGGAGTCTGCAAAAGACCTGAGACTGGGACGGAGATTTGTCTTCCAATAAGACAATGATCCAAAACATAAAGCAAAATCTACAATGGAATGGTTCACAAATAAACATATCCAGGTATTAGAATGGCCAAGTCAAAGTCCAGACCTGAATCCAATCGAGAATCTGTGGAAAGAACTGAAAACTGCTGTTCACAAACGCTCTCCATCCAACCTCACTGAGCTCGAGCTGTTTTGCATGGAGGAATGGGCAAAAATGTCAGTCTCTCGATGTGCAAAACTGATAGAGACATACCCCAAGCGACTTACAGCTGTAATCTCAGCAAAAGGTGGCGCTACAAAGTATTAACTTAAGGGGGCTGAATAATTTTGCACGCCCAATTTTTCAGTTTTTTATTTGTTAAAAAAGTTTGAAATATCCAATAAATTTCGTTCCATTTCATGATTGTGTCCCACTTGTTGTTGATTCTTCAAAACAATTACAGTTTTATATCTTTATGTTTGAAGCCTGAAATGTGGCAAAAGGTCGCAAAGTTCAAGGGGGCCGAATACTTTCACAAGGCACTGTATTTACCCCTGCAGGGGTGGTGGCATCTGGTGAGTGGGGACCCAGGAGGGGGAGCATGCAAGTCATCCGATTACCTGCTTTATACTACACCAAGTCACTTTGGATTACTGCATGGAAAATGAACTTGTTATGAGGATTTTTTCCTACTCATTCAATTAATCTTGTATTTTTCTTGGTTTTTCTGTTATATGTCAATTTTTCTGAACATTCATTTTTATAAACATATTATCTGTTGGACGTTGTTTATACAATTTTTTCACTTTTTTTTTTTTTCTGGCTGGTTGCCCGGTCAACTGTTTTTTGCAATTTTTTTCTGTTTATACGTTTGGGGATTTTTTGTCACTGTATACAGAGCTTCCTATTGCACAGATATTTATGCAGAGATTCATGCTTCATCACTTACTATTGACTCACTGCTCATAGAAATTATTATCATTATTTTTACATTGGATGATCTCCTTTAGGTCATGGGGTTCACATTTTACAATATATGTTTATATAGAGTGTTTTCTGTCACTTTAGTGGGATTCACTACTGTATCCCAGGTAGCGCCACTACCCCACCTGTGTTTTAGAATAGTGGGCTATTGCCCGCTATCAACTGATGTGGCATAGCTGCTCAGGGCTCTGAAAAGATCCTGACAACTTTGTCAGGATCCACCTGGCTGCCTGATTTGCAGTTGGCTCCACCTCTCAATGAGCCACAGCCAGCTGTGCCTGCCCTCTCTTCTGTCCAGTGAGTGCTGGAAGGGCAGGGCGGAGAGCAGTGACTGACAGTCTACTCCAAACAGACTGAGAATTCAACAATCGTCAGTCATGTGATCTCTCAGATCTCGGGCTTACAGCCTATGCCGGACAGCTGCAGCATCACATCTAAGCTCCGTTGCCACAGAGTCTGCCAGCTCAGCGGGAGATCTCTCCGTTGAGCCGGCGGATGACAAGTCCCTTTCTGCTCACTGAGCGGGGAGGGGCTTGTCGAGGGCCGCTGATTCCTATGGAGAAATCGGACGAAAACGGACATCATGCATACATGGTAACCGCTGACATCCGACGCTCCATAGACTTACATGAAGCGCCCATTCAGGTCTGCCGAAAAAACTGAAAAGGGCCTTAAACATAGGGACCAAATGTGCACATAAACAAATTTAAGCAGTACATAAAAAGTTCCAAAATATGACCATGGTGTTTCTCAGGATTTGTTACACGGAGTGTAGTTGGGTTTGGTTTGTAAGCCCCTATTTCCAGTAAAGCTTACATTAAGAGCTTGGCAAGTGGTTACAAACCCGGCTTATGAGTATCTCGCTAACAGCAGGTGTCAATCTATACACAGAGCTTAGAATAAATATCAGGGATGCTACACAAAAGCGCAAAGCTTTGCTATAGTGTTTAGGCTATCCTTGTTTATAGCTGTACTGCCTCTCTAACTCGCAAGAAACGTTTTCCTAGTGCAGTGTGAACATACTACTGTATAAGACGGATAGAATGGTGCTTTTAGCTGTGGATTCTACCGCAGCTAGAAGCACACAATGCTTTCCTATGACACCCTTCACACACTGCGTTTAGCTGCGGTTTCATTAGCTGCGGTTTGGTTCGAATATACATTTTTTTATTGAATGCGCCCAGGTGTGAATTGGCGCCGATATCCGCACATAACCGCAGTGCACTGTCAGCTGCGTTTAGTATGAATCTTGACGGGGAACTCCACGCCAAATTTTAAATAAAAAACTGGCATGGGTTCCCCTCCAAGAGAATACCAAGCCCTTGGATCTGGTATGGATTTCAAGGGGAACCCCGTACGCCGAGAAAACGGCGTGGGGGTCCCCCCAAAATCCATACCAGACCCTTATTCGAGCACGCAGCCCGGTCGGTCAGGAAAGGGGGTGGGGACGAGCGAGCCCCAAAGCACCGTGTCCCCATGTTGATTGGCTGTTGGTTGTCAGGGTCTGTGGGCGGGGAGCTTATCGGAATCCAGATCCTGGCCACCCACCCTAGGTGAATGAGTAATGGGATACATCGTACCCCTACCCATTCACCTGGAGAAAAAAAACACACTACACCAGTTTTAAAAGTAATTTATTAGGCAGCTCCGGGGTCTTCTTCCGACTGCAGGGGGTCTCTTCTTCGTCTCTCAGGTGCCTTCTTCCTTCTGCCGGGCTTCTCCGCTGTCTTCTTGCAGCTCTTTTACCAGCGGGGGGGCCCGGTCTTATGTTGTCTTCTTCCCTCTTCTTCGATATTGACACGTCGCTTCCTTCTGCTGTAATGCCGGGTGCGCGGCTCGCACCGATTTATATAGGCCTCTTATGACATCACAGTCCCATCATGCTCTGGGTGGTGATGACATAAGGGGGCGGGGTCACCCAGTGATAGTGTTTTTTTATTTATTTTTTACTTTTTTTTTTTTCTTCAGGTGAATGAGTATGGGTACGATGTACCCCATACTTATTCACCTAGGGTGGGGGGGCCGGGATCTGGGGGCCCCCTTATTAAAGGGGGCTCCCGAATTCCGATAAGCTCCCCGCCCGCAGACCCTGACAACCAACAGCCAGGGTTGTCGGGAAAAGGCCCTTGTCCCCATCAACATGGGGACGACCGAGCGCCCCCCTGCCCCAGAGCACCTAGCCCCCAATGTTGAGGGCATGCGGCCTGGTACGGTGCAGGAGAGGGGGGCGCTCGGTCGTCCCCACCCCCTTTCCTGACCGACCGGGCTGCGTGCTCGGATAAGGGTTTGGTATGGGTTTTGGGGGGGGCCCACGCGTTTTTTTGGGCGTACGGGGTTCCCCTTGAAATCCATACCAGACCCAAGGGCCTGATATGCTCTTGGAGGGGGAACCCATGCCGTTTTTTTTATTTAAAATTTGGCGTGGAGTTCCCCCTCAAGATTCATACCATACACAGTGCCTGGTATTGGCAGGGATCCAAGTCGGATCCCCGTTCAATATCGTACCGCGGCTAAACGCAACCGCAGGTAATCGCACCGTTCAAATGTAGCTGATCGAGTCTTGAATTTCAACAGAAAATAAACGTGCTTTTAACTGCGGCAGAACAGCCGTCCGTGTGAAAGGGGCCTAAGTGTGTTTAATGATCCCTGTAGGTGGGCTCAAGACCTTCATGTTTTATGGAAAATGTCTCTTTTCCTTTCACAAATGCTTTAATCAATGTACATTGTTCTCACAGGAGTCTGGATCCCCTATTCTCACAGATGACGTCAGTCTGCAAGTTTTCATGGATCATCTGAAGAAACTAGCTGTTTCCAGTGCTGCATAATAGAATACTTTCCTGAATGGACACAATGCCCCAAAAAGCGTTTGGCTTGTAGGGTTTTCCCCACTAGCCTGGATCCTGAGAGTGCACATGGTACAAGATGCTGGAACACCAACTGCTCACCCCTCCTGTATTTATTATTATGTATGCACATACAACCAGATCTCTCCTGGCTAGAGCTTCTCAGCTCTTATACTTGTTTTATTACTATAAGTTTAGTTTAAATTGAACAAATCTTTCATGAGCAAAAGGAACAAAACCAGACAATTTTTTAACCACACAGACATTGTTTCTGACTCTTAAACACTACACACTGTGAAATGTGTTTACATTTGGGATATGTATGGAGGATTCTTTTACAAGCATGAATATAAATGTGCGATTGTACTGGTGGAGCGCTGGACCCTAATATGAGAAGGTGTTTTTGAGACAGTCGGCTCTTTAAGATTGAAAATATCATCAGCAGGAGGTATAGTAGAAGGATGAGCGGATAAATATTATGTAATACAATATTACACCTACATCATTTTTATGGGAAATTTGCAGCAGTCACAAATTTCCAGGATTAAAACTTTTATTATGGGGCTCCCACCTTTCTACTGTACGTAAAGCAGACTATAAGGCCTCATTCATACAGGTTTACCTGAGTGTACACCCGTGCAAGGACCGCGTTTGCCCGCACAGGGATGTACAGGTGGTCCGTGTGCCCACGTGCAGGCAGTCCCATTAATGTCAGTTGAGATGCAGCGGCTGCACAGACAGCCACTGCTCCCAATGTGACAGCTGCACACCCGAAGACCATTACATTGGTGTCCTGACTGGAATGCACAGGGCCAGCTTTATTTTTAAAATAATAATTTTCATCTCTGCCCAGTACTGAAAATTGCAGCGTCTTCCATGCACATCTTATGTAAACACAAGTCAGTATTCATGATTATGTTGCACTTTCGTTGTATTCAGTTTTGCATGTATTTTCTGTATTTTATGTTTTACATTGACATCTCTGCCCGAGTAATCTCAGATGACATCTTTCTGGTATCTTTCTCATCTTACATCGGTAAACAGGTTCCAAGCTCTGCTTATAGTCTTTTAATTCTATCACACAGAGCCCTTTATAGCAAAATTAGAGGACAGAGAGGTGCTTGTGCCCATAACAACCCATCTGATGCCAGATTTTACTCCTATGGTGCAGATTCAAAACATCTGATTGGTTCCTGTGGGCCCATTGGTTCCTTTTTTTTTTATCAGCCTCATCCTTCACAAATGACAATTTGGAGGCGTTTTCTGCCCCAGTCAAGATGTGTCTGTTCTTAGCTTATGATGTCAGTTCTGTTTATATGTTTACATCATAATGAAATATTGCTGCCTATAATAAAACATGCATTTTCAGTATAGGTTTTTTTTTTTTTTTTGGTACGTTCATCTTTGTTTCACAAGTGTGATTCTCTGCAGCTTTCTATCATATACTAATGTTGGTGTGTAAAGATAAGGAGTGTCGGACAGAACCACCATCCCACAGTCATCTGACAACTTTTTCTAATGCAATGCCTGAAATCTGATAATTTGCCATAGGCAATGCTGAAATGTCTTATTTTAGACACTTATTTTTACAGAAGATGATTTAAAAGCTCTGCTACTCTCATCAATGTAAGTATGCTTTAGAGCTTATATCCAATTATACCTTTCATTTCTGTATTTCAAACCATTTGAATAAACTGGTATACTCGGAGTACCTCCTTTACATTTGTTTGGTTTCCTCTGTCTTTCTCATTTTAAATATGATGTGCAAAAATAATGATTTCCACCCAGAACAGTGAATTTCTGTTTAAATTATTTTTCAAAGAATTCTACTGCCATGCTGTCTTACTACGTGCATTGTACTGTAACTGTGTGTTTTATCATTGGTAAGTGCAGATTGAAGGATTGTTCCTCCATTGCAGATCAGAAGTTGGCTGCAGGAGAATTGGACAGCGAGCACATAATGGATGGCACAGGTTATGTTTGAATTTCCTAGTTCATGGGGTAATGTAGCCACTGGACTGTTACTACTGATAAAGCTACCATGCACCTCCTGAATATCTGTTTAGGCAGTTATAATGGAGCTTGGAAACTGGGGGAGGCACCATTTGAATGATGCTGCTTCATTAAGTGGCCATCTCAAGCTACCTTCCCACCAGGGAGAGGAATCGCTTTCTTATTTTAAAGTGCCTTATCTTTTCTTTAGTGTAATACAAAAGGGAGATTTAATAGATGTTGCAAAAATGTACAAGGCTTTATGCTTTGAGATGAGAACTGAGATGAAAAATTATCCTTTGAAAATGTCACATTTGCGTGTGCTGGATGTGTCCCCTATGATGCATTTGATTATACGGCGCTGTATTTCACCTTTTACCATGTAAGTGTAATCTTTAACTTTTAATAGTGGTTACTGATTCACACTTTGTAAAGCATGGCCCTCCTTTTATGTTTTCTCCGAGTGACAAAAGGATTTAGAATCAGAAGCAGTGGTGACTCTAAGAACAATATATACAGGGGGGGGGGGGGGGAGACATAAGATACCACAGTCAAATCTGGGGGGGGGCACTCATCATTTTCACCACTAAATCATACCAAATGTATAAGTATATATAAATAAGATTGCAAAATCCTAGCCTAATGCTGTGTTTTTATTGTACTAACCTAACACATAAAAGACAAGCTTTCAAGAGTTTTCCTATCTTTCTTGTGTATTGCTTCAGACCTGAGAAAGAGAAAAAAAACCTCTCAAAAGCTTTTCTTATAGTTTAAAGCAATTTCAGCAAGCAATTCATGCAGGAATATCCCCTGGTATTGGTGCCAGTAATAGTAAAAGAGGGATAGAGAAAGGAAGCGCCACCTAAGAACAGTATTAAAGAGGTTCTTTTAATGACACATTATACAAAACACACTTACAAAGAAGGTAAGGAAAGAAGGCTCATCTGTAACATCCTGTAGTCCTCGTCCCGGATCCATGGGCTGCTTAGAAGTGAAGAAAGCAGAATGTGTGGAGTCTTCAGGCTTGTCCTGTGGCCATCAGGATGAGGCCTGTTCCAGCCTCGCGGGTCACGTGATTACTTCCGGGAAACACTTCCGGGAGGAAGTTCAGACAGGAAGTGTCACAGGAGGAAGCATCCACCCGGGACTCGCCCAGCAGCTAGAACGTTCGAACGTAAGGAACTTCTATCTGAGTGAGCTGATGCTTCTCTATAAGTGACGCGCTTTTTATCTACTTTTATTCTGTAAGCGTATGTGGGGGTGTTCATCTTTATAATAAAGGGTTTTACACTATATGGAGTTTTTTCTGCTTGCTTCTATGTCCACTTTGCCACATGCATACACCCATTGATTGGAACCACTATACACCTGGGGAGAGCTGTTGGTGTCTTTTTCCTGAGAGGATCTTTCAAGGCTGTATGAGGCTGCAGTCCGGTGAGTAGATTACCTAAAGGGGAACGCAAGTGACGGAATCTTCTATTTTCACCTGGGCTAGATAAAAGCATTTCCCTGCACCTACACCAGTTTGAGCTGCCACGCTTAATCACGCAGTAGCAGATTATTTGGACATTTGATGTTTTCTTTTATCACGCAGTAGCAGATTATTTGGACATTTGATGTTTTCATTTATGTTCATATGAATACCCTATAGAGGACATATAGATGGTGTTTGGACTGTTTTCATTTCATGATATTTATTATTATTCACTGATTTCTCAAGTGCTGTTAATGTTTTATTGTTTCAATGAGACATATTTTACTTTATCCATTTTATTATATAATAGCCACTATAATGCTTAAACTATTTACACCATAGAGCGCTAGGATCAGAACCATCTTAGGATTTTTTTTTTTCTGATAATTTTTTGTATACTTCGGCAGTAATAGCCCCTAGTATTGGTGCCAGTTTAAGCAGTGATTACCCCTAGTTTTGGTGCTAATTTACACAGTAATAGCCCCCAATATTGGTGCCAGTTTATGCAGTAAAAAAGCCTACTATTGGTGCCATTTTATGTAGTAATAGCCCCTAGTGGTTGTAACCATGAAAAAATAAAACAAACCCTGCAAGATAAAGGCCTAATTGCATACTAGCTCGTTATGAAAATAGGATTTTTGTACTGACCGTAAAATCCATTTCTCTGAGTTTATAGACAGACACAGCATCCTTTGACAGTAGGGGGTTATATCCGCTTCCCTGTAGGAGAGTTTAGGCAGGAAAAAAAAAATCACTTTAAGTGTTAACAACACATTGCTCAGTGCAGCTCCTCCCAGGGGGGGGGCATGGCCCCCCGGGTATAACTCACACCCTGCTCTAGCAGCCTTAGTTCGTTACAAACAAAGGAGGGGTGGGTGCTGTGTCCGTCTATGAACTCAGAGAAATGGATTTTACGGTGAGTACAAAAATCCTATTTTCTCTTCCGTTCATAGACGGACACAGCATCCTTTGACGGGATGTCCCCAAGCAGTGTCAAAAAATTTTGAGGGGTGGGAAAATAACACAGCAAACCAGGTTACACCCCAAACAAAACCGGAGTTGCTCAACGGAGAAACTCCAACCATAAACCGCCGCCTGTAACACCTGCGGCCGAAGAAGGCATCAGAAGAGGCACACACATCCACCTTGTAAAACTTTGAAAAAGTGTTGATCGACAACCAGGTCACTGCCTTACACCCCTGTAAGCCCAAGAGGCCCCGATCGCCCTGGTCGAATGCGCCATAACCCGAAAGGGAGGCCCACGTCCCTTCAGGGCATAGGCCTGAAGCACAATCCGTCAGATCCACCTAGAAACGGTGGCCAACGAGACTGCCAGGCCCTCTTGTAGGACCAGCCACCGACACGAACAGTGAGTCCGACTTCCGGAACGGAAGCGTAGCAGATAAGTACACTTGTAGGGCCCAAACCACATCCAGAGGATGTAAAGTGGCCTCCTCCTGACATTTCAGCCGAGGACATAAGGATTAAAGAACAATGTCCACATCAATGTGAAAAGCCGAAACGACCTTGGGGAGAAAAGACGGCTGCGGCCGCAGCACCACCTCTTCCTTATGGATGACCAAGTAGGGAGCCTTGCAAGACAAGGCCGCCAGTTCAGACAGCCACTCGTCTGATCGAGGTAATTGCTACCAGAAATAAATCACCTTTTGTGACAGTCAACAAAAATACTCCCGAATGTCCTCAAAGGGAGCATCCTGAAGCACCGAAAGGACTAAATTCAAGTCCCATGGGGGGTAGTGGAGGGCGCACCGGAGGGGCCACATGCCAGACCCCCCTGACCAAACGTACGCGCCAAAGGTCGCTGAACGTAAACAGCCAGAGCAGAAATCTGACTCCTAACCGTACTTAAAGGCAAGAGCCTGATCCACTCCCTGCTGTAAAAACAGCCGAATCCTGTACACCGTGTATGTACGAGGATGCCATTTCATCTCCTCACACACAAAGATGTAGGCCTTCCACGTATGATGGTAAATCCTACATGAGGTAGACTTCCGTGCAGGCAGCACGGTAGAGACCACCGAGCCCAATAGGCCTCGGTCCTTCAGCCCCTGGCTCTCAACAGCCACGCCGCTAAAGCCAGTGGCTGTAAAACAGGGTGGAAGATTGGACCCTGTAACAGAAGATCATCTCCCAGGGGAAGACACCAGGGGGCGTCTGCACCAGACGCACCAGGTCCGCGTACCAGGAGCGACGCGGGCAATCAGGATTGATATAATCCCTTCGGCTTCCACTCTGCGCAGCAGGCAAGGAAGAAGCTTCCGAGGAGGGAAGGTGTAAAAAAAAAAAAAAAAAAAAAAAAAAAAAAAAAAAAAAAAGGCGATAGTGTGCCCCACCAACGCGCCTGATGCGTCCACCCACGGGTCTCTTGACCTGGCCACGATCGTGGCACCTTCCGGTTGAGGCAGGACGCTAGAAGGTTCACGTCTGGAGTGCCCCACTTTTGGCACAGACCTTGAAACCCCTGCGGGTGGAGAGACCACTCTCCTTGGTCTAGTGCAGTTTGACTTAGGAAGTCGGCTTGCCAATTCCGTAAACTCCCAGAATGTACATGGCCAATAGAGCCGGAACGGACCTTTCAGCCCACCGAAGGATGTGCGCGACCTCAGTCGTTGCAGCAGAACTCTGTGTGCCTCCCTGATGATTGACGTACGCCATGGCCGTGGCGTTGTCGGACTGGATCCTGACCGGTCGGCCCTGTAGATCCAGGGACCACCTGGCAAGGCACAGCTTGATTCCTCGGAGCTCCAGAATAATGATCGGTAGGCGGGACTCCACCTGAGTCCCTCCCCAACCGGAGAGGCTGGCATCCGTCGTGACCACTGTCCAGTGGCACGGCAGAAAACAACTTCCCGGCCCGAAGCACCGGAGATGCCAGCCACCACACCAGGGGAGACATGACTAGTTGACTCAATTGAATCTGGTAATCCAGAGATGACGGAAGCTTGTCCCAACATGACAGCAGTTCCCTCTGTAGTACCCTGGTGTGGAATTGGGCATACGGAACCGCCTAGAAAGAGGCCACCAACAGACCCAGAACCCTCCTGCAGCATCGCAGAGATGACCACTTCTGGGTCGGCAACTGCTGCACAGCAGATTGCAGAGTCTGAAGTTTTTCTGTTAGGAGGGAAAAAAAAAAAAAAAACTCCAGGACTAGTCCCAGGTATTCCAGTCCCTCAGACAGAATCAACACTGACTTCTGGACAATACAGAAGCCAGCCAAACTCTTGGAGAGTCTGACACGTGATAGACACGTCCTCCACCCATTCTGAGTTCGAAGAAGCTCGTAGGAGAATGTCGTCCAGACATCCCATGATAACAAACCCCCGCTGTCACAGCCGGGCCAGTATCGGGATGAGCACCTTGGTGAAAACCCATGGTGCCAACACCAAGCCAAACAGGAAGGACACCAATTGAAAATTGCCCCCCCTGACCGCAAAACACAGAAATCTTTGGTACCTTGAGCATATGAGAACATGCAGGTACACGTTCATGACATCCAAGGACACCAGAAAATCCCCCTGATGGAGTGCCGCTATTGCTGAGCGAACCGACACCATCCTGAAATTTTGCACTTTGACAAAACAAACGAGGGCCTCGAGGTCCAGGATTGGACGGACCCCATCCTTCTTGGGGACTACAAACAGATTGGAGTAAAACCCCTGAGACAGTTCCATCGAGGGAACTGGCACAATCACTCCCCTTGACCAGAAGATCCTGGACAGCCTCTGACAGAGCGAACCGGAGAAAGCCAGGAGGGAAAAAAACCTGTTTTGGTAGACAAGAGAGAAACTCTATCTTGTACCCGAGGAAACCACTTCGCAACCCCAACGGTCAGAGAGGAGAGACCTCCACCGAGCCGCGAAGCCAGTTCCCCCACCCGAGGCAGGGGGGGGGGGGCAGACCTTCAGGCGAAAGCAGGTATGTCCGCAGACTTGTTGGGCTTGCGGTACCAGGTGCGCAGCTGCCCCACAGCGGGGGTCTTAGCACCTTGTAAACCTTCCCCACCGCACAGGGTGGGCAAAAAAACCCTCTTGGGGTAGTAAAGGAGGGTCCTTGCACATGGCGAGGTCCCTAGCCCTTCCCAGACTGTGGGAACAGCATGCTCTTACCACCCTCAATGATGCCATTCAGGGAAGTCCCAAAAGGACCGTTCACCCTTAAAGGCCATCCACCAAGGCCTTCTTTGAGGACTAGTCTGCAGACCAGCACATCAGCCACACAAGGCGGCGCAGTACCACCGTATAGGCGGAAGCCCTGGAAAGCAAGAGCGTAACCAGGACCGACTCACAGACAAATTCTAAGACCCCGAACTAATTGTTCAGTCAGGTCCTTGCAGGTCTCGGAAGCATCCTGCTCCTGCAGCAAAAAAAAAACGATGCCCGTACAGTCAGAGTCCGTGACACCAGAGCTCCGGCCAAAAACCGGTCTCACAGCCGAACCCCCTACCGCGAAGATGGAGCGGGCCACAGCCTCCATTCTCCCATCCGCGGGGTCCTCAAAAGGCAGGAGCCCCATTCACATGGTGGCTAGCTCACCTGGACACGGGAGGGTCCACGGACAAAGGAGAGACCCACTTTGCAAAAAAAAAAAAAGAAGGTCCTCCACAAAGGGATAACGGGTCGCAAGCAAAAACTCTGCAGCGTATCCCATTCCTTACTGTCCCAAAAAAAGGAACACAAGGAAAGCATTGTCAGTGTGTGGCGGTTAGTGGGACCCAAAAAGGACTGGCACAGCAGGAGCCACCACCCCATCTCCAAGTACTGAGTATCACGCCTGCAGAAAAAAATAGCTTCAACATTTCCAAACAGCAACCGACCCTGATTCAGAGTCGCTCTCACTGTGCGTGTGGGTTAAGCCCGCATCATCTGACAATACAGTGTCAGAGATATCCCCAGAAGCAGGCCAGGGAGGGGGGCGCTAATATACCCCCCATCCGGCCACCAGTCGCTTCAAACTGGCGAGAAAAAAATGTCACCGACATTGCATAGCAGATGTGGCAGGGGGAGGGGCTGCAAGGGTTAACACAGGCTTACAGGGGAGAAGTACCTGTCCAGGCCTCCCAATGACCCCCCCCCCCCCCTGCTGTGTCCCCTAACAGCAAAGCAGAGTCACCCACGGTCACCTCCCGGCCTTACAGAGTATGGGGGCCCCCAGGGAAACTCACCACCTCACCCAGGTGCCGTGCAGTCTGAGAGAAGCCTAAGTGTGCAGAGAAGTCGGCTGTGCTGCGTATGGTAGATTTGTGTCATTTCTGCAGCGCTAAATCGGCCAAACGATTTCTAAGATGGCCGCCAAATGTGTAAAAAAAAAAACAGTTCTGGACCACAAGAAAATGGCCACCGAGCTATGTAAAGCGGGACTCCGGCAAAATGGCGCATTTAAAAAGACAGTGACACAGCAAAAAAACAGTACAGCACAAAGTCACCACAGCACAAAAATACCTTTAATCGAAGCTCTTGCACTGGTCCCCTTAAACCGGGTTTGCGTGCTCCGGTGCTGTGACTGGCCAGAGCCGCAATGACGTCGGTCACGGCATGGCTGCTGAAGAAATGTCGGCGCAAGCGTATATGGTAAATATCTCCTAAACCGTGCAGATTTAGGAGATATTTACAGTACCTACAGGTAAGCCTTGTTATAGGCTTACCTGTAGGTGGAAGTGATGTAACTAGGTTTACAACCACTTTAAATAAATACTTTGTTGAAGAACCTTCAGATTTTATTGTAGACTCATGCCCAAAGACTGAGTGCTATCAGCATGGCACATCTTGACTTGGGTGCCAGAGCAGGAACAATCAATACTATACAGGTACATAAATTTGCACTAAAGGGCCGCCCTACCACTGTATATCTACATGGGACGGTCCTTAACCACTTCACTACCGCACATATAATGTCCACACAGGGGATCTCCCATCCCGGGTGGACGTCATATGACGTCCTGGGCTTTGTTCAGTGATATCCGAATGATGCCTGCAGCTAGAGGCATTATTCAGATATTCTTTCGTGCCGGCGATTCTGTGCACGATAAGAATGATCATAGCGGCAGTTTCGCCGATTGATCGTTCTTATAGGCGGCGGGAGGGGACATCCCCCCTCCCGGCGCTTGTCTGGGCTCTCCCATGCCATCGGGGGCCCAGAGAAAGAATCGTCCAGCGCAGGCTAGGAAGCATAGAGATGACTCTATGACCGTCTGAGGCCCGGGCGCGATGTGATGACGTCACGCCCGGGTACCCGGAAGTAAACAAAGCCGCGATATTTTTTTCACGATCTCATGCTTTCCAGCCTGGAGGAGAGATGTGGGGTCTTATTGACCCCGCATCTCTCCATAAAGAGGACCTGTCGCACACCTTTCCTATTACAAGGGATGTTTACATTAAAAGTGATAAAAAAAGTGTAAATAACTAAAATAAAAAATAAAATAAAAACGCCCCTGTCCCCAGTAGCTCGTGCGCAGAAGCGAACGCAAGTCCCGCCCACATATGTAAACGCCATTCAAACCACATATGTGAGGTATCGCCGCGTGCGTTACAGTGCCAGCAATAATTCTAGCACTAGACCTCCTCTGTAAATCTAAACTGGTAACCTGTAAACATTTTTCAAAGCGTTGTCTATGGAGATTTTTAAGTACCGAAGTTTGGTGCCATTTCATGAGTGTGCGCAATTTTTAAGCGTGACATGTTAGGTATCTATTTACTCGGTGTAACATAATCTTTCATATTTTATAAAAAAATTGGGCTAACTTTACTGTTTTTTATAAAAAAAAAAAAAAAAGGCATTTGTAAAATTATTGCGCAAATACCGTGCAAGATAAAACGTTGCAATGACTGTCATTTTATTCCCTAGGGTGTCTGCTAAAAAATCATATATAATGTTTGGGGGTTCTGAGTAATTTTCTAGCAAAAGAATGATGATTTGTACATGTAGGAGAGAAGTGCCAGAATAGGCTCGGTATTGAGGTGGGTATAAAAGCCAGGTATTGAAGGGGTTAAGCGGTTGTGGGAATCTTCTTTTTTATTTTTCAAGGTTTGCACATCCATGTTGGGAAGATTACATCAAATGTGCTCAAAAACAAATTGAATCAGAAAGAAAATCCCAAATTTTACAGTTCATACCAGCACAAAAAATTGGGGAGCACTTGTCAGGGTGACATAATCAATGTCTGATTTATTCTCAATGTGGGCATATGTTCACCAGCTTTGTGTTATATCTCTGGGAAAGGAAGTGAAAACTCCTGAATGGGGACAGCCACAAGACCCCTTTGCTATCGATCTATTCGACATGACATCATCCTTTACAGACAACAGGGTTATGCATTTTGTTTTTTTGCATAACAAAAAGGAAAATAGAATTTAAATACTGTATTGTTCTTTTCCTGACAAGCTCCATGGCAGCACAGCTGGGTATAAGCTCTGCGTTCTGTAACTAGTCCTACCAAGCTGGGTGGGATCTTGCTGCCATGGAGCTCGTCAGGAGAGGAAAATTACGGTAAGTATTTGAATTCAATTTTCCAGATGGCTCCATGTCAGCACAGCTGGGAACTAACCAGCCAAAACAGGGGAGGAATAATTCTACACACTCCTCAATTCTGACTAAAAAAATAAACAGAAGTCAGTATGCCTCTGCCAAACTCAATTGTCATTAAGCCATGAATATGAATATTTTGGTGCCCATGTAGCTGCCTTGCAGATAGTTTCAGACACTCAGCCTGCTACGACTCTCAAGGTACAGACCCTTCCAGTGAAGAGTGCCGTGATTCTCCTGGCACAGCCGACCCTTTCAACTTGCAGGCCAAGGAGATGAGCTTTAACAACTATATATATATATATATATATATATATATATATATATATATATATGTTCTAAGTAATTTTCTAGCAAAAAATCCTGATGGTTACATGTGAACAGAAAATACCTGGTTTTCAAGTGATTAAATTGTTTGTTAACTCCGGGGGGGGGGGGGGGAAATCAGATCCTGGTCCCTTAAAACAGATTACACAGCAAAGAGTAAACCTCTAAACTGTAAAAAAAAGAAAAACCCTGAACCTGCCACTTCCTGTATCCCCTCTCTATTCTGACCACGAAAATCAGGGCTACTCAGCCCTGATCACCGTGGCCAAAGTACATCTCTCCGTCATACGCTGCCCTGCTCTCCTCTCTCCCCCCTCCCCTTCCTGCCTGCTAGATGTGTCACTACTACTAATTGTCATTGCCATCTCTCTCCCCCTCTCCCCCCCCCCCCCCCTCCTCTGATGAACTGTGTTCATTTAGAGAAGGAAGTGGCTGGTAAGTATGACATATTTTCAACTCCCCTCCATTCTGAAATATCCCCCCCCCCCCCCCAGAACCGATCTCCCTGCAGCACTGCCAGTGGGAGAGGAAAGTAGGGAAGGCCCGAGAGCATCTGAGTCAGTGATAAGGCTGTACAGCTGTCCCTTTTGAGCTGATCAATCCCAGGCCCAGAGAAAAGTACAGCCGACACACTTGCTGTAGCAGAAAACATTTGGAGTCTTCTAATAAAGAACTGAATGTGATATTATATCAGACAGATATTCATCAGCACTGAATAAAAAAAAAAAAAAAAAAAAAAGGACTAATAGTCAGGTGACATGGGGACACAAAGCTGTATTTATGGTCACACTGATAAAGTGGTTACTGTTACCCCGGACTTGTCTTTCGTGTAGACACCATGTAGGTTTCATATTATACAAGCCAGTGCTGCGAATGGATTGTCAAAGTACCATATACTGTCCAATATTAGATCCGTTTTATAAACTTCTATTTACATACATAAACAAACCTGTACAACATATAAAAAGTTAAATGGACATCTTACTTCAACCGAGACCATGTAAAAATGTAACTTTGTAGATTCTCCTAACCACAGCTATTTTTAGTTTATATCAGGATTAGGCGTATAGTTAAATTGTTCAGGCAAAGAGTCTAGTCTAGCGTTTAGACAGCCGACACATTTATCAACCGAACACCACTCATTGGGAATCCTTCCATGTGTGACTTGGTGATTGCAGATCACCTTCCATGTGTGACAGGTGGGTTTAGGTCATCTCCCATGTGCGACTTGGTGGTTACAGATCATCTTCCGGAACAAAAGTCCCTCCAGCCCTTGCAGAGTTCATTTGATGCCTTTGTTTGCATTGCTCTTCCCATGAGACTTCAGGTGTCAACAGAGCTGTTATCCTTTGCACAGAAATAGTGGACAACAGTACCACTTGGATAGCGAGCAAAAGCACTGTAAATAAAGGGAAAACAAGACAAATGAGGGACGAATATGTTCACACTTCATGTAGATCACTGAAAGAGGATAGCTGACCTGATTACCTATATAGAATAACTGTCACAATGATAAACGCATATTATTCTTATTCAGTATATTTGTTAAGCTGCTTCAAGTTAAAATGGATTTTCGATTTTGCCAACACGTAATTGTAAAGAAACAGGTGATCCCAGTATTGACACTTTTTAATCTTATTAGGGGTACAAGTACTAATGTGGAACCACCATTTAATCCTATCCACCTAATATAATATGGAAATCAGTACTTTCTGCTCTTCTGTGGAATTTCAAAGAGTACACATTACAACAGGGGGGCCACATGTGGCCCACGGAGCCCTCTGATGTGGCCTGGCGACCTCCTGCTCTGGAATGGCGGCTTGACAAGCCCAGTTTGCAGTCATACCACAGCATCAGCATGTTGTGTGAATGAAGCTGGTGGTAGAGGAAGCCGATGCTTCCTGTATAGCCCTGGCTTTTGCCACAGGTGGAGTCTATGGCAAAGTTCAGCTAACCCGCAGGATAGACATAGGTGCACTATGCTGCACCCACGGTGTGGGTAAACCGCAGCACATCAGTGTGAAAAGCAGTCTTAGGCCCTTTTCACACGATCGTCCATACCTAATCGGATCCTCAATTCACCTCTACAGAGCGGCAAATGTAAACAGACTTTTGTCCGTTTACGCCCGCCTACCTCCAATCCGATCCTCTAAAAAAAAAAATGGAAGGGAATTCATCCATCTGGGCGGATCAGATCGGAGGCCCTATAGTGTAGCCGTGACCTGTCATCCGCCTGCTCCGCTCATTGTGGCCCGCGACTGGTCACCAAGTTCCTTAAGTGGCCCTTACTCTTCAAAAGGTTGGGCACCCCTGCATTACAAAGCTGCTCAGTGTTGCCAACCATCTGTATTTTTACAGACAGCCTTAAAAAAAAAAAAAAAAAAAGGCACTTTTCTCCCTGTCCATAAATGCACATAATAGGAGAAAAGTGGCAGTTTAAAAAAAAAAAAAATAGCTGCAAGGGGTTCCACTTGGAACTGCCTGAGATGAGACGATCCGATCCTGTATTCGGCCGGTGGGCAGGGCCACCTGGGCTGGGGGAGGCAGATATGACAGAGGCTGTGCGGCATGCTACTGATGAGACGAGTGATGTCATGACGTATCCCGCCAGGCCTTCCAGTCTTTGAAAACATTAGGTGCTGAGCAGCCAGAACAGAGGAGCCCTTGTGGTGGTCTGATGGAGGGTAAAGAGGTTGTGAGGGATGGTTGGGTAGAACAGATGAAGGAATAATGGAGAAACAAAGGACAGGAAGGGATGGAAAGATGGAGACAGAAGGTCTTTAGAATTGGTGACATAAATTTTGGTGATCCTAGCAGCTACCAGGGATTTCCCCTTACTTTCTGTGGTGGTTATGGAACAGAAATAAAAGGGGACGTCTCTACAGGTGACAAAAACTGATGGGCTAAATAATCAGTCCTTAATCAGTCCTTTTTTACCTTAAATCACATTGCCATTTGCATATTGTACTTGTTTGTAGCTGAAATGTGCACTCATTCTGTAAAATGTCAGTAAAAACTTGGCTGTGCCAGTAAATTGAGTATTGTGTCAAATTTTAATCTGGTAGGTTGGCAACACTGCAGCTGCTAACCAGGCCCTAAAATGTATACATGAGAAATAGGAAGCCAAATATGTCATCACTTTGCAGGGTTAGCTTCTGGATCCTTTATTGGAGAGAAATATACTGACCTAGCAGCAGGAAAGCACTTATGCTACTTGTCAGCTGCATGTAGTGTGTACAGTGCTAATAAAGAAATTGAGCCACCTATATAAGCGTAGAAAAAGCCTTCTAGGAAATCGAAAACCTACCTACATGACATACAATTATACATTTTCAAGGTGAAATCATTATTTAGGGTACTGTAGAATACAGGGTGTAAAAACAAACTGCCCTATAGCGTTCCATTTCTTCTAGTGTTTAAAGCTGGATATAGAATCAATATGGAATAAACTACTGTATATAGAATTATTAATGTTATCCAATGCAGCTACTAGCTATTACCAGCACCCACACCAGCCATTTGTTGCAGTACATGCACTGCAGACAGTAGCATAAAGAGTGAGGAGATGTTACTTTTTTTTTTTTTTTTTTTTTGGAGTGTCAATTCCCTAGCAAGTTCAGAAGCACATTGCAAGACAATAAAATATTGTTTAAGGAAAGGAACAAAAACTGCAAGTAAGCATTTTAAATATTTGATTTTGCTGTGTTTTTACCAACAATTTTTAAACTGATGACAGAATCTCTTTAACCAGCATTTAGTTTGCTTTTAAACAATGTACCATGGAGTAAATACTTTATTCTGGAGGGTGGAGCTGGCTTCCAGCGAGCAAGCAGCAGCAAAAGAGAGCTCTGGTCTGGGAGATGATATCCTGGGTAGTAGTGGATCGATAAGGTGGGCATAAAGAAAAAAACTTTTGCAGCCCCCTCACCAGAACGATCATGGCCATGGTAAAAAAAAAAAAAAAAAAATCAGCCCACCGACAGGGAAATCCCCGGGAGAACGGCTGGGTAAAGTTCTCCTGGGGCTCTCAAGATGGCAGACGGGAAGCACGAGGAGCGAAAGAGAAGGAGCCGCAGACAGTGACACAATCCTTGGCTGCAGAAAAGGAAGTTTTACTGAGGGTAAGCCCTTTGCCTAAGAGAGCGTTCTCTATAAAGGGGACATTCTTTAGATAGACTGCTGGAGGGAGAAGTGAAGAGCATAAGGGACAGGAGCTTTCACTTATACAGATCATGGCAGCTATACATCTGTCAATCTACCCTCACTGAGCACATAGATGGCATCAGGATGGATATGTCCTTCATAAAGCAGGACATGCAGACAGACAATGAAAGAAAGGGCTGCTGAAGCAGAACAGATTCAGTGACCTGAAGGATGTGGTGTGTCTCTGTGTGCATCAGTGTGGGCAGCCAGCCATGTGGTGTGGCTGGCTGCCCACACCGATAAGTTGGGTGACATGGAAGACAGACAGAGACGCAATAATATTCATTTGGTGGGCTTTCTGGAAAGGGTGGAGGGCAAGCAACCTGAGGATTTTATGGAAGGATGGCTCAAAGGAAAATATGGAAGCATCTACTTTACGCCTTTTTGCCATTGAATGGGCACATAGGAACCCCTCCAGGGCACTATAGGGGGGGGGGGGCACTAGCCCTGATTGGCTTTATTTAAGACAGTGATCAGACTTCTGAGGCAACTTTCATTGAAATCAATGGGTACAAGTTGCCTAGAAGTCAGATTGAAGTAGTACAGGAACCTTTTCTGAAGTCGGAGCGACTTCAGTAGTGTACATTAAGATGGCTCCATTCACTTCCATTGATTTTCTCAACCACGTGACTTGGGGCAACTTCAAGTCGGATCCCAGGTCGCCTCTGTGTGAACTGGGTCCAATAGTTTCTTGAAACCAAAATCGATGCCCCCTGCTGAGACCACCGCCTGTGGAAGGAAATTCCACATCCTTGCCGCACTTACCGTAAAGAACATGCTATGTAGTTTAAAGGTTAAAGCTCTTTTCTTCCAATTTTAATGAGTGGCCACGTATCTTGTTAAAATCATTTCCGCAAAAAAGTTTGATCCCAATTGTGGGGTCACAGTATGGCATTTGTAAATTGAAATCATATCCCCTCTCAAGCGTCTCTTCTCCAGAGAGAATAAGTTCAGTGCACGCAACCTTTACTCATAACGAATATCCTCCAGACCCTTAATTAGCTTTGTTGCCCTTCTTTTTACTCGCTCCATTTCCAGTACATCCTTTCTGAGGACTGGTGCCCAGAACTGGACAGCATAATCTAGGTGTGGCCGGGCCAGAGTCTTGTAGAGCGGAAGAATTATCGTTTTATCTTTGGAGTTAATCCCCTTTTTAATGCATGCCAATATTCTGTTTGCTTTGTTAGGCTCAGCAATGGCATGCAATGCCAAGCTGCTGCTATCATCTACTAGGACCCCCAGGTCCTTTTCCATCCTACATTCCCCCAGAGGTTCTCCCCCCAGTGAATTATCGACATTTGAACAGTTTTACAGTTCTTTGCATTAGTCTCATATTTGGTTAATTTACAAGTCACCCATGACAGCGAGGATGGTGGGGTAACAATGTCACTAGACACAAAAAAAATAATAATAATAATATTTGATCCAGTGGAATGGGCATATCTATTCCAATTGTTGGTTAAATTGGGCTTTGGACCACGATTTATTTCCTGCGTAAATCGTTTATACTGTGAGCCTAGGACTTATTAGAATTAATTGGCTCATCTCAGAGGCATTTGCTATATACAGGGGGACTAGGCAGGGGTGTCCTCTGTCGCCCTTCTTATTTGCATTGGCGATTGAGCCCCTGACTGCAAAATTAAGAGGACGATGACAGAGTCCAGGGCCTTCGTATAGGAGAGCTGGAGGAATGCGTGTTCTTATAGGCACATAATCTGCTATTATATCTGAGAAATTCCCAGGGCTCTTTACTTATGGCCTTTTCGCTTATTCATGAATTTGGTGATTACTCAGGGTTCAGAATAAACTGGGCACAAATCGACACGGTTCCCACTGGATGGCCAAACAATTCTGAGGCCCATTGGAGGAGGTCCTTTAGTGGTCTAGTGGGAATTACTATTCAACTACCGGAAGATATATGTAAACTACTTTGTGGCCCATTATCAATACATGTAAAGAAAAGCACAACATTGGAAGGATCTCCCTTTACTGTTATTGGGGAGAATATGTTTAAGATGATTTATTTGCCAAAGTTTCTCTATATTTTAGCCAATGTCCCTTTGTATGTTCCAAAGAAAACCTTTCAATATATTAGTTGGTTACTTCCTTTTTATGGGAATCTAAGCCTCCTAGGGTGTCCCTGGAAATATTATAGCTTCCAGTGATTAGGGGAGGTATGACTTTACCGGATTTGTGTATGTATTCAGGGCCGGTGCAAGGATTTTTGCCAACTCAGGCGAAGGTGCATTTTCCAGCGCCCCCCCCCCCCCCCCCCCGCCAGCACGCATGCACAGCACCGCAAAAACGTCAGTAAAGTGCCGCTAAAAAAACGGCGCTTTACTGCCGACGGCGCAACGCCCCAGTGTGCTGCTGCGCTGCCTGGCTTTGGGGTTCCCCTAATTGCAAGTCTCCTCTGTCTTGTCCTCCACAGAAACCTCATTTTACATTACACAGCACCGCACCCCTCTGGACCCCTTTTACATTACACAGGACCCCTTTTACATTACACAGCACAGCACCTCTGGACCCCTTTTGCATTACACAGCACCTCTGGACCCCTTTTGCATTACACAGCACCGCACCTCTGGACCCCTTTTGCATTACACCACACCTCGGGACCCCTTTTGCATTACACCGCACCTCGGGACCCCTTTTGCATTACACCGCACCTCGGGACCCCTTTTGCATTACACCGCACCTCGGGACCCCTTTTGCATTATACAGCACCGCACCTCTGGACCCCTTTTGCATTACACAGAACCCCTAGACCCCTTAAGATTTACACCCCCAGCTCTGTCCCTTCCTACATTAATGTAGATGGAGAGACAGTGAGCAGCGCTGAACAGAGGGCAATCACCTACTGGTTTACTTACGTTAGCTTCAGCAGCTGAGAGCTCTCTACTCAGCACTGCTCGCTGTCTCTCTCCCCTGCTTGCCGCGCTGCTGGATGCTTGAGGTGTAGAAACCAAATTCGTTGCCGCCGTGCTGTAAACACAGCATCACGTCCCATACGGCCAATCACCACAGAGGCACAGCGCCTCCCACTCCACCGCCTGCCAATCGCACACAAACGAGCCTAGAAAAAAAAAAAAGTTTCCCCGCCGGGTGGGCAGGGAAAGTTTTTTTTCCTAGGCTCGTTTGTGCGCGATTGGCGGGCGGCGGAGTGGGAGGCGCTGTGCCTCTGTGGTGATTGTCCGTATGGGACGTGATGCTGTGTTTACAGCAGGCCGGGAGACAGACCACCAGGCGGAAAAAAAAACAGAACGGAGCCCAAGTGAAGTGCCGTGCCGCCGGGGCTATAGTGCTTGAGGCGGCTGCACGGTAGGAGTCTGTTTTAATTTCTTCCGAGCAGGGAGCTTTTTTTGGCGCCCCCCAGGGCCGGCGCTGGCGCCGTAAGGCAAGTGCCCATGTTGCCTTGCGCTAGCGCCGGCCCTGTATGTACTACCTGGCTTCGCGTTTTAGTGATGAGGTTTACATCTACTTAAATACAGGGAATTTCATGGGTGGAATTACAGTAGCTTGGATTGCTACAAAACTATTTTGCAAACGCTGCCCTAGTAGAGAGTGCAATCCATCCTCTCAGCCAAGATACTGAACTAAGAAGGTAGGTGGCTCATTGAGTCCGGTATTGTTCATATTCTTGAAATCCTGAACAGACTTGCAGATTAAATGAACATGCATAAAAAATATTTCTCTCATTGGAATGGGGTCACTACATACCTGTTTCCAATTTTTTTCTTACATACACTACATATCTTCTCCTCTGTGATTACACACTTCACCTGTTGATGGGAAATTCTCTCCTCTTGTACCTGCAAATGTGAAATGCAAATTAATTTCTGTATAAAAAAAAACGGTTACATTTAAATGCTTCCAAACATACACCACCTACCCCATCTTCCTTAATCCCAGATGTTTAATATCTCTCCCTGACACAGACTATTGTAGTGTTTATAACCTGGGTCCCAAAATCTTCTCTGGCACTGCCTGCACAGTAGTTATAGTCATGAACGGGCTGTACCGCTACATTAAAGAGGCTTAAACTAGGTATACAGCCATGGCCAAAAGTTTTAAGACTGACACAAATAATACATTTTGACAAAAGTCTGCTGCCTTTTATGATTAATCCCATAAAAAATCTTTCCACTGTATTTGTGAAGGCTTCAGAGTGCCCAAGAAAGTCCAGCAAGTGCCAGGACTGTCTCCTACATTTGATTCAGCTGCAGGATCGGGGCACCACCAGTGCAGAGCTTGCTCAGGAATGAAAGCAGGCAGGTGCGAGTACATCTGCACGCACAGCGAGGCGAAGACTTTTGGGAGGATGGACTGGTATCAAGAAGGGTAGCAAAGAAGCCACTTTTCTCCAGGATCATCATCAGCAACAGACTGATATTCTGCAAAAGGTACAGAGATTGGACTGCTGAGGACTGGAGTAAAGTCATTTTCTCTGATGAATGTTTGGGGCAGCTGAAAATAAAAAATAAATAAAACTTGTCCAGAGAAGAAAAAAGGTGAACAATAACAAACTAAAAAAAAAATTTAAAACAGAAAAAAAAAGAGAAGCAATGCAGAGTATGGCAAAACTAGGCATCCAAAAAAATTGAGTTGAGTGTTACACGCACAATAACAATACATGATCCAAGAAAAAAAAAGACCAATGTGATTCCAGCAAAGAGGTTGAACATAATGAAGATATACCAACCACATATCACCATCCTTATAAATCCTAGCACCAAGAGAAGATGTAAAAAATAAATATATCAAGGCATGGACTGTCATCGTAGAAATCTATATATATAAAACTCAACGTGTGTATGTATGTTCCAGCATCACGTCCAAACGGCTAAAGATATTAACATGAAACTTGGCACACATGTTACTTATATGTCAGCAACAAACATAGGATAGGTGGTTTAACCCTTACCCACCCCCATTTGCCATGGTCGGGGTTTTTCTTTAAAGTCCCATTCAACTCTATGGGAAATACATGTTACTTCATAACTTCCAAACGGCTGTACATATTTCGATAACACTTGGTCACATGTTACTTATATGTCCACTTAAACTATAGGATAGTTAATTTATCCCTTAACTACCCCCATTTGTGAGGGTCGGGGTTTTTGTTTAAAGTCCCATGCAAATCAATGGGAAATGTATGTTCCCACATAACTTCTGTACGCCTGGAGATATTTCAATAATACCTGGTACACATATTACTTAAATATGTGTACCAGTCTCATTAAACCTAGAAATGTTATTAGGAATACAGAATATCAGGTATTTCATATTGTAAATCTAATGAATATGGTTTTAAAGATTGATTCTGTAAGGTGGTACTTGTTGCTTCTATTTCAATGCTATCAGATATCTGGCAGCTGTTAAAACATGATCAATTTGACAGCTGGTTTAGGAAAATTTGGTAAGGAGAGTCCCAATAAAAAATAAAACGGGATCTGAAGGAATTGAAGAGCCAAAAAGATTCCAAGAGGAATCCAGTCATTTTGTAAAAAGGGCGCATTTTGGGATATTACCAATAAATGGGATATAATGTCCCTGTGGATTCATTGCACCTCCAAACAGAGGGTAATATTCGATTGAAAGCATGCAATGTTTCAGGAGTAAGACACCAATGAAACAAAATTTGATATTGTTTTTCTTTATAAAGTGTACAGAAGGACATTGTCCCCAATTTCTGGAATCTGCAAATGCCTTGGTATTCAGGTTTCTCTAAAAATAGAGGAATATTTAAACTATAATCTGAAACCCTTACTAAATAAATTTAAGATGAAGGTGTGGACTAAATTACCGTTATCATTTTTGGGGTGGGCAAATTTAATAAAAATGTTTTGGACCCCTCAGTTACTTTATATTTTGCTGAACTTGCCAAAGTGGATACCTCTTAAATGGTTTAAAAAATGTAATTCTTTGTTACGTATATTTTGGAAATGTCTGAACCCCAGAAGCAAGCTTTCTACATTACAACTTCCAAAAGATATGGGGGGGGGGGGGGACTGGCTGTGCCAAATATTAGAATGCATTTTCTTAGCTGCCCAACTTTAACAGATGGCAGGATGGCAGGATGGGGATCCATAGAGTGGACGGATCCCATTCAGTCGTTACTGTTAAGCAGATTCCTCCCCCCTTTATTCTAGGAAGTGAGAAATTCAGACAAAGAAAACAATACATTTAGAAGGGAAATCGAAGGAAAAGGTAAGTGAACCAACAATGCACTAGCTTAAAGGAACCTATTTAGAAAAAAAAAAAAACTAACCTTTACAACCCCTTTAACTCCAATGTAAAAATGCATCAAACAATACAAGGTTGAGGGATCATCATCAGCATTCAGACTTTATAAAGAAGAAATGTAAGGGTGCAATAAGGGCAGCTAAGATAGAACATGAAAGACATCAGGGGAGAGCAAAAAAAAAAAATCCCAAGAAATTCTTGATATAAACAGTAAAGCTGCGTACACACGATCAGTTTGTCCGATGAAAACAGACCGATGGACTGTTTTCATCAGACAAACCGATCGTGTGTGGGCCCCATTGGTTTGACTTCCATCTGTAAAAAAAAAAAAAAAAGAAGAAAAATCTGATCGTCTGTATGGAACTCCATTGGTCAAAAATCCACGCATGCTTAGAATAAAGTCGACGCATACTTGAAAGCATTGAACTTCATTTTTTTCGGCTCGTCGTAGTGTTGTATGTCACCGCGTTTGGACACGATCAGATTTTTGACTGATGGTGTGTAGGCAAGACTGATGAAAGTCAGCTTCATCAGATGTCCAACGAAAAAATCCATCGGATTACATTCCATCAGATATCCGATCGTGTGTACGAGGCTTAAAAAAAAAAAAAAAAAAGGGGGGGGGGGAGGAGGGGAGGACAGACCATATTGGCCCCATAAAGAATGACGAAGGACATCTGGTTACAAAGGATGGGGAGATGGCAAAGGTATTGAATTTATTCTTCTCCTCAGTCTTCACAAGGGAATCAGGGGGCTTCAGTAACCAACACTGCAGTGTCTATCCTCATGACACTTCGCAGCACCTCCATGGTTAACAGAGGACAGAATTTAAATTGGACTTGGGAAACTTAACATTAATAAATCACCGGGACCAGATGGCTGGTACTTGGGGAAGTCAGGCAAGTAATTGCCAGACCGTTGTACCTAATTTTTTACTGACAGTCTACTGACTGGAATGGTACCAGCTGATTGGAAGCCAAAGCCAAAGTAGCACCAATATTTAAAAAAGGCCAAAAATACATCCCTGGGAATTACAGACCAGTTAGCCTAACATCAATAGTATGTAAGCTCCTGGAGGGGATGATAAGTAACTATATACAAGATTTTAGTAATGCCAACGGTATCATTATCAGCATTGATTCACAAAGTTCGTTCTTGCCAAACCAATCTATTAACCTTCTATGGGAGGAGGCGAGTTGCCATCTAGAGGAAGGCCCGTAGACGTGGTGTATCTGGATTTTTCAAAAGCATTTGACACAGTTACCCATAAATGTTTACTGTACAAACTAAGGTCCGTTGGCATGGACCATAGGGTAAGTACGTGGATTGAAAACTGAACTCGCCCTTGTAGCCAGAGGGTGGTGATTAATGGGGAGTACTCAGAATGGTCAGGGGTTGATAGTGGGGTCCCTCGGGGTTCTGTGCTGGGACCAATTCTATTTAATTTGTTCATAAACGACCTGGAGGAAGGGGTAAACCGTGCAATCTCTGCATTTGCAGACGATACTAAGGTAAGCAGGGCAATAACTTGGAGGATGTGGAAACCTTGCAAAAAGATCTGAACAAATTAATGGGGTGGACAACTACATGGCAAATGAGATTCAATGTAGAAATAATGCATTTGCATGCAATGCCAAGCTGCTGCTAACAAAGCAAACAGAATATTGGCATGCATTAAAAAAGTGATTAACTCCAGAGATAAAAATAATTCTTGCGCTCTACAAGACTCTGGTCTGGGCACCAGTCCTCAGGAAGGATGTACTGGAAATGGAGCGAGTACAAAGATGGGCAACAAAGCTAATAAAGGGTCTGGAGGATATTCGTTATGAGGAAAGGTTGCGAGCACTGAACTTATTCTCTCTGGAGAAGAGACCTTTCAAACTGGGGCAGGAGGTGCGTCAGCGGTAAAGCGCCGCTATTTCTAGCAGCGCTTTATCCCCAATTTCAGTGCGCTATTCGGCTGCTAGCAGGGCGGTTCTACCCCCCGCTAGCAACCGAGAAAGGGTTAAAAACCGCCACAAAGCACCTCTGCAGTGTCCCACTGTTTTTTTACGTCCTGCTAGCGCACCGCTCCATTGTGAAAGCCCTTGGGGCTTTCACACTGGAGACACAGCAGTGGCCATTTAGGGTCGGTTTGCAGGCGCTATTTTTAGCGCAACAGCACCTGCAAACCGATCCAGTGTGAAAGGGGTCGAACTGCGTAGAGGGTTCTTTATTGCAAGAGCGACTATTAGATAAGCACCTGAACAACCACAACATACAGTGATATACAATGTAATACATCACACACATAGGTTGGACTTGATGGACTTGTCTTTTTTCAACCTCACCTACTATGTAACTAAAAACATGTAAGGAATTACAAATGGAATACTTGTTGCCCTCTCATACCTTCTTCAAATATTTGCAACTGCGACATGTCTTACAGGTTCAATTTAAAAACAATAATTAGTTAAAAGATACAAATTATGCCACTTATAGATTTCCTTGTAAAGATACAAACTAAGAAGGGACATCCATTATATATAGTCGTTTGAATGAGCAATCCAAGGATGAGGTTATCTGTCCAGCTAGAAGGGGATGGGAAAGGGACTTGTTAACTATGGCAGAATTTTTAGAACACGTATAGTTAGTATCTGTATCACCCCAGCAATGTTTAACACAATTGTATAAAATGTATAGAGCATACAAGACTCCAATTAAGCCGTTTCAATAGGGCAGACAAAAAAACATTAGAATGCCCTCGGTGTTTGAGGCCATCTGCAGATTACATATGTTGTGGCAATGTCCCAAATTGTTCAGGTATTTACAGAAACAAGTTGACAGTATTAACTATGCTTACCAAACCCAGATACAATTAGACCCTAAACTATGCTTATTGGGATACTTAGGATACCCATTAATACAATTTCTATTTTTAGCAAGGAAGATGACACCACCGCATGTTCGCACCACATTGTAAAAGGGCCAATCACAGCACCGATTGTTGTTGCATGACCCCACAATGGTCATTCAAAGTGCGACAGAGCGAAATACGATAAAGTGTGGGCAAAATGGTTGGCTTACAATGCCACTTCTTTATAACTTTCAGATAATGAAGGGTCTAGGGGCGCCTAACTAGAATTAGGTTAGCTTTGGGCTAAGTGCAGGACATTAGGACAGGCTTTATCATTCTCACGTCATGTATTGATACAGTTTTCTCTATATTCCCCTCCCAAATGTTCCTGGGAACCAGGTTCATCGGTAGTGGGCGCTGCAGAGACTACCAGCTGGTTACTGGAGAATCACAGGTAAATGCACACATTTACCAGTACACCAAGGATCTTCAAATGCCATCCAAATTGTTTTTATTGCAGTCATCACATCACAAGAGAAAGTGCAGAGTTTCAGAGCCTCACAGAAAACCCTTCGTCAGGCAGGTGCGAGGCTCCGAATCATTGCACTCTTGTGATGTGATCATTCTGCAACGAAAACTTTTGGACAACATTTAAGGATCCTTGGCGTGCTGGCAAATATGTGCATTTACATGTATTGATACCGGATGGCAAAGGTATGCAGTCACACCACTATCCACTTGGTGTTACGCTCGTTACTGCATTTATCTTGTGCGTTTTCATGGTCTGACCCATGTATCGGCAACACATAAATTTTCATGGTCTTGTTCAGGGTGTTGTACTTTAAAACCAGTACAGGGGGGAAAAAAAAAAAGTGCGACAGCACTAAAAGCTGACAATTGGCCTGGGAAGGACGGGTGTTAAAAGTGCCCAGTATTGAAGTGGTAAAACCTGCTGGAGACGGGGGCCTTTTTTATAAAAAATGTTTACTATGGAGTTTACTTTAAAAGGAGTTGAAATAACCATCAATAACTGGTCACCCTGCGGAGAGGGCTGGATAACTGCATAATTTTGGAGGAGCAGTAACCAAGAAAATATATTTATTTACAAATATATGAGCTACTAGCCAGGCCTTAAGGGTTACTTGCCACCAGTTGACCCAACTGATCCCTACCCTGCACTGCTCCTAATCCCCCCCCCCCCCCCCCAAACACGCCATCATAAATTATCTCATGAAATTACACTTAAAATGTTTGATGCAGAATTAAAGTTACAAAAATAAATATTAACAACAACTTTATCAGTGCAGACTCACCTGTGCCCGCCACTGCAGCCTCACCTCACTGTGACCCCAATGCAGCCTCCGCTCACTGTGACCCCAATGCAGCCTTCGCTCACTGTGACCCCAATGCAGCCTCAGCTCACCTGTACAAGAGGATGATCACAAGGAAGCGAGCATGCAAGAGAAAAGCCGTGGGATAACAGAGCGGATAACCCGCTGTTACAGCTGCGTTTACAGTACAATTCTCGCCGCTCATGGTTAAACACAGCCCCGCCTCCTGACCCCACGCCTGTGATAGACAGAACACATCCCAGCATTGGACTGGCATTCTGTCTATCACAGGCTCGGGGTCAGGAGGCGGGGCCGTGTGTAACCACAAGTGGAGCGGAGAGAATTGTAATGTAAACAGCGGGTTATACGCTCTGTAATCCCGTTGCTTTTCTTCTTCCTCCATGATCTCTTCCCCGGGGCGATCGATGGGAGAACGGCTCCCGATCAACCCCCACATGCCAGCGGTACCCGCGCTCCCCCCCGCCCACAGGCAGCACAGCTCCTCGTCAGAAACACACACACACACACACACACACACACACACACACACACACACAGCGTGTATATCTATCAAATGTGGTAACCCTCAAATAATTACAATAGGAGCAAAGAATTCGGAAAAATTTGCTTCCACCAGTTCTATCTTTACTTACTCGTAAGAACTCGGCATGTAGGAGATTCTTGAGGATTTGGTTGAAGCGCCTCCTCTCTGCATTCTCTTCTAGTACTTTTTCAAGGAAGATCTGGATCTGTCTTATTTGTGTGTTGGCTGGTAACAAGTCAATGGCCTGTATTTAAAATATTTAGATATAAGTAAATAGGAACTCGAAATGTTAAAAAGTTGGAAATTTGAAAAGCTAAATCAATCTAAAAATCACTTATTGTTCTATGGTAGACATAGCTGGTCTACTCCTTGGAGAGATAGATTATATATATATATATATATATATATATATATATATATATATATATATATATATATATATATATATATATATATATATATATATATATATATATATATATATATATAAATTGTATTGATACTTTTTTTTTTTTTACCCTATTTATTCTTGGAGAGTGAAGGGGATGAGGTCACCCTCTCCTTTTGATATCTTACTATATCCCAATTTTTGTAACCTCGTCCTAGCACGACCCTCCTTCCCTCTACATTCCCCTTGATAGTTCCTACAATAAATTATGTGCTCTCATTTCTCTGTAAATCAATTGTTGGTGCAACCTTCTGAACTAGATTGTGGGCTTCTGAAGCTATTGCGTTACCGATAGCCCCGATAATCCACATTGGGAAGGTCTATTTCCTCTTTAAATATATAATAAAAGATAAAAAAAAAAAAAATGTTATGGGAAAGGGTGTTGGCTCTTGACAACAAAAATCAGATTACAGGAAAAAGATCTGCTCATCTAATACTTTAAAAATCATGGAGAATATGAAATGTGGGGCCTGCAGCTTGCGTCTTGGATAAAGATATCAAAAGCCAATTGGGAAATCAAAGAGCATGCTTCCAGCCTCTACTGTCCGGAAGCATGGATGGGGAAATATTGACTTCAATATACTTTTTTTTTTAAGGCAAGTTCATGAATGTTTTTTTTTTTTTTTTTTTTAAAAACAGTGCACAACATGTCACATTAATGTACAAATGGAAGGCATACCGATACAACATGCATATGATGCAATACATTGGTACACTCATAAAATTTACCCAAGGATCCATAGAATGAAGAAAACCAGAAATCAAACATTAACCATATGGTGACTTGACTTTCTTACTCAGAGATACATAAAAATATAAGTTTGCACAAGTAAGGGGACCTCCTAAAAGGAGCAGATTATAAATGAAGAACAAACAAAGGCCATTAAAATAACCACTTAATAGAGTTCCTTAATCAGTACCAAGGCTTGTGTAAAAATAATGCCACTCTAGACTTCCATATCACCAGTCACAGTATTCACCCAACCTGACCACAGCTTATGTAATTTCTTATGGCAAGCCCTAAGTTAAGGCAAGGTAATTTGTACATTGGCAGGGCTTTAGAGACCAAATTATTCCAAGCCCCCCAAACGAGGAGTGTCTATTTATTCCACTGCAATACAGTCGATTTTTTTGTAAAAAATAAATAAATAAAAAAAAAAGAAGTTTTGGGATGCTTTAAGCGCCTCCTCATCTAGATTACCCAACAGTGGACGGATGTACAGATGTTGTTGGGAAGCGCCTGCTGTAGCTGCCCCAGACCGACTTCAAATATACTTTTTACACACTCCTCACACCAACAACTCCACCACATAGACACAAATCAATATGTTTCTCTAGGACTGGGTCATATATCCAACAAGCTTTCGCTTACTTTAGTTGTGTTCAGTTTTGCATGATGCTGCTCCAAAACAGCCAGGGCAGCATCAATATTTGCCTTTGGTTCTTCCAGCTTTATTTTTATGGGACCAAGACAATGAACATCAGGTGGAGAGAGGTACATCCTGATCAGGGACAAATACACCTGTAGCAAAGAGGAAATAAAATCTGGTCACACGTTGGGAAACAGCCACCGAAAGGCTATTTTATTCCTGACATTTCAGATCTACAAAACAGCCTACACCACTAGCTAAAAAAAAATGATATTATAATTATATATATATATATTTATATTACACACACACACACACACACACACACACACACACACACACATACATACATACATACATACATGCAAGGGCTGTTACACTTCCCTCTATCAACCTGGGATTCTACAACCATTCACTGGGAGTTGTGATAGTTCCCTTCATGCCGACGGACTGATGTTAACCTATCATCTGGATTCAGCAGTGGTATTGTTGTACACATTTTTATACCAGTATCATACTTAGCTACATGTTTTTATGACTGCTTTTGGTACTGTTTGGTATTACTCGCACCGTTTTTACAGTTTATGTAGCTACATCGATTTTATCTCCAGTGCAATATTTATTTGGTTACCTACTTGAAGACTATAAAAAAGTTTTAATGCTATTCCCATCGAGCGCTGCCTTTGTGTGTTTTTTGTATCATGCTATCCATTTTTCCAGTGGTTGGTAGCTGCACTGGGAATCAGCCTGCAAGGAGAATCAGCACTGGGAATCAGCCTGCAAGGAGATCTGTATGTGCGTTATAATTAATCGAAATTAGTTGATTAATCGATTAAAAAACGATTAATCGAACAGAAAAATTTTGATCAGTAACAGCCCTAATATATATATATATATATATATATATATATATATATATATATATATATATATATATATATATATATATCAGTGGCGGTGCGTCCATATAGGGCGCAGAAGCGCCGTCCCCTCTCTCCTGCACCGCTCTAATCACCATAGATATGAATCTATCTATGGTCGCCGCTGACACCCCCTATTTAGGTGTCCAGACCCTTTTCGGGTGCAGGGCACCTGAATTACAGTGGTGGAGGTGTTTTTTGGAAGCACCTGATTAGAGCCATAGGCTCTAATAGGCGCCCAAAAATGTGAACAACGGGCGCCATGCCATTTTGCTGTTCACTCAGCTGTGTGTTAGCAAAGCGAAGGAATTTGCTTTGCTAACACTGAACCGCCTCCCAGCCATTCAGGTTGCTGGGTCTGTTACCGGCCACCTGATTGGCTGAAATGTCAGGCGCTGTTATTGGATGCCTGAGAGAGGACAGAAGAAGACATGGAGGACGTACAGGAGACCGCCGCTGACCCACCTCGAGACAGGTAAGTGGCGGGGCAGCATCTGATGGGGCACAGTAGCTGCAATTGATGGGCACACTGGCAGCATTTGATGGGGCACAGTAGTGGCAATTGATGGGTACATTGGCTGCGTATGTTGGCACGGTGGTGGCAATTTATGGGTACAGTGGCTGTGTTTGATGGCACAGTGGCGGTAATTTATGGGTACAATGGCAATGGCTGCAATTGATGTTTTTTTTTTCCAGTTTGTTTGCTCCCCCCAAAGAATTTGGAGCACCAGCCGCCACTGATATATAGGTTATATAGGGTATTTTCTAAAAAGTTTACAAAATGCCAAACCCTGAAGACAACTGGGCAAAAATGTCAGCTGGGGGGACAGAACGACAATGGCGATTGTGGAGTGCGAGCTTTGTGAGGCAAGTGTGCCGTAATGCACAAATATGCGGATGGTAAAAGCCCTGGGCACCAGTGACACAGTTTAATTCTGCTTTATAGCAGCTTTTGGATCAAATTTTACATTTTCGTAACAAGATAGATTGCTTTCTGTTTGATGGGCCATGAGCCAACATTGCCAAAATAATGGGGTATATATACTGCCGTCTAGATGGCCATGTTAAAAATGTAAGCATATGCAAACATTCTCCAAGCTTGCAAAGCTCATAGGAGAGCTCAACATATGACTGTGTGGCTAGCTACAGAGTTTTATTATTACTTCTTTAGGTTTCAACATCTTATAAGAAAATATTTTACTCTGTGAAAAACAAAAATTACATTTTAAGCCCAACTCCGGCCAAAACTTTTAGATTAATTTTGGATAAATAAGCATAGCCTAACAGCACATCTAACTTTTTTGTAGTGTCAAGAAAACGTATTTTTGTTATATGGCTGATTAAGACTCGCGATTATTTTCCCCCTTGCGATCTTAAAACATTTTCCCCAATTCTATGCAGAGTTCTCTGCTCAAGCCAACAGCTGCCAAAAAAAACACACACACCAGGCAGTCTGCAAAGTTTTACAACATTCCTTAGCCGCTGAGTCAACTATAAACATTGTAACGTTTTGGTCTTTAGATCAAAGGAATGAACTTCCGTCTGTAAATGAGGGACTGAACATCCACTTAAAGAGACTAAAACCTTTCCTGACACTTGTTGGTTTCAAGAGAAAAAGCATTATTTTTGCTAGAAAATTACTTGGAACCCCCAAACTTTATATATATATATTTGTTTTTAGCAGAGACCCTAGAGAATAAAATGGTGGCTTTTGCAATATTTTAGGCTACACTGTATTTGCGCAGCGGTCTTTTATTTAAAAAAATAAAATAAAAAAACGAACACTTTAATGAATTTGAGGTGTTTTTCAGGCGCTAAAGGGCTAAAAATAGCACCTGTAAAAAGTACCTGAAAAACACCTCCCCTGCCACCCCAGTGTGAAAGCCGAGTGCTTTCACACTGGAGTGGTGAATACACCGATTCTAAAAAACCCCCTTCTATTGAAATTAATGGCCAGTGCTTCACCCTTTTTTGGCCACCAGCGGGAGGCTAAAAGCGGCAGAAAAGTGCCACCAAAACAACTGTAAAGTTGCCGATGCCCCCTGCCCCAAGTAAAAAAAAAAAAAAAAAATTTGGATTCTCATTTTTTCCCCAGAATTGTGCAGCTTTACGTTAAGATGATCTTCCACTTTAAATAATAGAAAATATACTTACATCCTTATTGCCTTCTTTTGCACGGTCATAGTGTTTATGGCAATGTCTGTGAAAAAAGTCAGTAGTAAGAAACAATGAATTCCTTACTAAAACTAGATAAAAAGTATATATGAAACCCAATTTCCAAGCTAGTAAGCAAATTGCATACAGGACCATTTAAACCTACTTAATTTAGCAATTATAGTTTAAAGATTTAAGTTTTTTTAAATGTATATACATACAGCCCAACACCAGGAGAATATTCTATAAGACCCGGTTCACACTGGGGCGACCTGTCAGGCGACTCAGCCGCCTGACAAGTCGCGGTCCACAGTAGTCAATGGAACCGTTCTAATAGGAGCGACGCAAGTCGCTCCGACTTAGAAAAAGGTTCCTGTACGACTTTGGGGGCGATTTGCATTGACTTCAATACTGAAGTCATTTTGCAAGTTGCCTCTCAAGTCGCCTTGAGATCGCCTCAAAAAGCAGCTGCATCCAATCAGATGCCCAAGTGGGGCTGGCTGTCAAAATACAATAGCCACCACAGAAGATAATCCATCAGTACTGTATAGTATGGATAGAGGAATCATTCCCCCCCCCCAGTCTGCAGGCTGTATATGGCCAGCTTTATACCAAACTCATCACTATACAAATCACACAAAAAAAATAAAAAATTCCATAACCCATTATATACTCACTGCTCCGCCATACTGGTGTCCTTCAAAATGTGCACATATATGAACAAAGCCTGCTCGTGTTTGCCCATTCGGCCCAGAAGGAGCGCACGTTCCTCCAACAATCCTGCACAAGATTACACAAAAGCAAGAACATGTGATGATATAAAAGCAAACAGTACCATTACCATCAATAGTTAGTACAGTTACATTATGTGTGCCTAAAAGTCACTATATCCTAGACCTAGATGACTCAGTTGATCATTATAAATCTTTAACTAAACCTGACTGACCATCTACACATTCAGATTATGATCTATTTTCATGCAATATATTTAAGCCAAATCAGTAACATGGAAGATCAGCGATATGTTCAACATGGCAATTACCCATCGAGCACCAACACAAGGTATGAAATACAAAGAGAGGGAAAAGGTGGGCAGCTCAATTTTTAACATATTGAATTACATTTATCTGAAGTTTATTGTAATATAGTTTACACACCCAAATATCCCCAAAACAAATTATGTGCATTTTGTTAAATCTACCAAAGAGCATAAACAGTGAAAAACTACAACTGAATCAATATTTGTTGTGTCTATCCTCTATCTTTATAGCAGCAGAAATTCTCCTAGTTACATTTGCAGTTTTTTGAGGGCCTCGGCAGGTAGGTTGTTCCAAATATCTAGGAGAATTAATCAGTGAATTCAGTTTAAGTTGCTTCTCTCTCTTTATATAATCCCAAACAAGCTTGTAACGGTCAGGGGTTAACACCGTTTACGATCTTCCATTCCACCAACCACGACAGCTTATCAGACACTCCACAATCCAGCAGACACGATCCATTCCATTCCCCAGAATAAACGAGACAAGCTCTGTTCTCTGAGTCAAACGAATTAACACTTTAATGGTACACTCAGCTTGTTATATACAGTTACAAGCATGCTACAGGGACATTGAAACTCTCCACCCAAAACATCACACAATGGGCCCTTAACGAGTTCCCCCCTCAATCCACATCCCAGATAGACATTCTGCCACGGCATCTAGAGGAGTTAATTACTACAGCTGACAAGTCACATTCCACATCTATTATCAATAGTATCTTCACACAAAACAGTGTCATTAGCATATACAATGAAAGATCTTAGGAGCAGACCTAATTAACAAAATGGACAACAGACAGTAATCACAGCAAGACACTTAAACATCCCATAATAGGCAGCCAGACTGGCTACCAAGCTCAAATTCACATCACCACAGTAGCAGACTTAATTAGCACCTCAAAAGTCTATGTTACACATTGAATGAGACATTCTTATTGACCTGTTGGGGGTCAGAATAAACAACCTGTAATATTCCAAGATCCTGCAATACATGAATTATCATTAATGTCCCATCTCATGAAATCCGAGAGATCAGTTCTCAGTCATCCTATGCCCAAAAGGGACATAGGATGACCCTAGACCCAAGAGTCATTAGTGAAGCTGGCACAGGAGTACCCCGCATCCTTCAAAAGTCTCTGGGTGTCACGGGCCATTTCGTTAGTCTCCCACCGAAAAGGGGAGAGATGTAACACAGGAGGGGACCCCAAACGGGTTGACTCCGTAGTCCGTAGTTCCAGTCCTCCAATGCTGGTATCCATACAGTACCCCCAAATAACTTGCTCCAAACAGAGCATTACTCACCCAGCCAACCTCTGCCTCTCTCAGAGAACATGCCTGCCGCTGGGGAGAGGCCTGGACTGGCCCTTCTCCCTGGAGTCCTTTCAGTCGCTGGAGAGAAGACAGGGTGACTGAGCTCAGTCCATCATGCTGTTGGGGATCTGGGCCAACTGCCCCCCATCCCTGGGGTATACCAGTGGAGACTGAAGTCCCATCCACTGGTGGTAGGTGAAAACCCCTCGGTGCTTGCAAAGCAAAGCCGACATCCTCCTGTCTCAGTGCCGCACCATTTTCTGGGGTTGTGCCAGTGAAGACTGAACTCCCATCCACTACCCCAGGAACTCCCTCTTCCATTAGTTGAGAACAGAGGCTGGTGGCACTCTGCTCTGTTGCCAGCTCTTCTGCTGGGTTGCTGTGAGTGGAGACCACAGTCCCATCCCTAGATATCAGCTTAAGCTGCAGCGGTCAGCAGCATCCTGCCCCGCTGCCAGTGATTCAGCTGGGAGTAAAAGCTTTACAACCTCAGCTTGTTGCTGGAGAAATGGGTTAAATGCCCGGCGCCCTGGAACTCCACATCATCTGCTTCGGCTTTAGGGATGACAATCTCCATATTTTCCACTGCCGATTCATCAGCCAGGATTGCAGAGTTGTCATCTGAAATTTCCTTATAGTCCCAGGCAAAGGGAGCCCCACCCTGCTGCTGAGCAGAGTCTAGCAGCTGTCTGTAGGCGATCTCCAGCTCCCATTCCTGATGGCCAGAAACTCCAAATCTTCTTGTAACCAGTGCCCTTTCCGAGACATTCAATTTTTGTTCTCTGTGCTCCACAATTTCCTCCAAGCGCCACTCCCGATCATCCCCGAAGTCAGGATCACTGGACATCCTCCAATACAATAATCCCAGGCCATCATAATCAAAGCCTTCCGTGGGGCTGTCATCTGCTGACCACGGGCACTCTTGGGCTACATACCACCGGAGGGCTCTGTAGCTCTCGTCCAACCGCATCTCTGCCCGGATCAGCCTGCTTAACTCGGCTGTCCACTCCTGCTTCGGTTGTTCCCCCAACAACGGCATTCGTACGTCATACTGCAGCCAGTACCTTACATGGATGGAGGGGAGAACCTTTCCCTGGTGTTGCTGCTCAAGAGCTAGCGCTTCCTTCCAGAGTTGGCAACAAATCAAATCCGACCATCCCAGCAAGGCCTCCTCTGATACTGGTCCTCTGTGCTGTATCTGCATCTCTTGTAACCTCCTTCTGAATTCCTCTTCCATGGAGACTGGTATCTGTACCTCTCCTCTCTCTTCAGTTGGTGCTGCTGTGACTTCTGCTGCTGCAGCACTTCTTTTATGTAGCCAAGTGGCATCCACAGCCGCTATAACCAGGTCTACGATCTCCCTTGGAGGATTAGGACCATACTGTGCCAGTCCTCGTTTAACAGCCCGATCAAAACGTTCTTACTCGGGTGTCCTGTCTGTTACGCTGGGCCTTTCAGCTCTAACCATTTCGACAAGTTCTGCGATAATGTCCCTTTTCTTACGGTTGCTGGCCGGTCTGCCCCGGCTCTCCAGTAAGACCTTGAGGGAAGAGAGCTTCAGACGTGCATACTGAGCATCCATTGTCCTGTGTCCTTGTAGCTGTTCTTCTGGCAATGGAATTATCCCACTGCTAGCCAACACTTGCAACGGTCAGGGGTTAACACCGTCTACGATCTTCCATTCCACCAACCACGACAGCTTATCCGACACTCCACAATCCAGCAGACATGATCCATTCCATTCCCCAGAATAAACGAGACAAGCTCTGTTCTCTGAGTCAAACTAATGAACACTTTAATGGTACACTCAGCTTGTTATATACAGTTACAAGCATGCTACAGGGACAATGAATCTCTCCACCCAAAACATCACACAATGGGCCCTTAACAAGTTCCCCCCTCAATCCACATCCCAGATAGACATTCTGGCACCGCATCTAGAGGAGTTAATTACTACAGCTGACATTCCACATCTATTATCAATAGTATCTTCACACAAAACAGTGTCATTATCATACACAATGAAGATCTTAGGAGTAGACCTAACTAACACAATGGACAACAGACAGTAATCACAGCAAGACACTTAAACATCCCATAATAGGCAGCCAGACTGGCTACCAAGCTCAAATTCACATCACCACAGTAGCAGACTTAATTAGCACCTCAAAAGTCTATGTTACACATTGAATGAGACATTCTTATTGACCTGTTGGGGGTCAGAATAAACAACCTGTAATATTCCAAGATCCTGCAATACATGAATCATTAATGTCCCATCTCATAAAATCCGAGATATCAGTTCTCAGGATGACCCTAGACCCAAGAGTCATTAGTGAAGCTGGAACAGGAGTACCCCGCATCCTTCAAAAGTCTCTGGGTGTTACGGGCCATTCCGTTACAAAGCTCAATATTGTTGAGGCTCGGGAGCGAGCCTTCTTGAGTGCCCCATAACAGGTGACTTGCTATTGGGGGTACTCGGCAGGGGGGGAGGAGTCAGGGGCATCAGACTCAAAGAGAAGAGGATCGGGCTGCTTTGTGCAAAACCATTGCAGAGGAGGTTAGAATGGCATGTTTGTTATTTAAAAAAAATAAAAATAAATGACAATCTTTGGAATCACTTTAAATGCATTGCAAATGAGGATACTGCCACCAAGGTAGCAAAGATACTTAATTGCCCTTGGCTTAGTGTGTTCATTAATGCAAGTGTGGACCAGAAAAATGCGGTTGATCATGCAGAGCAAGGGTCTCCAAACTGCAGTTCTAGGGGCAGATGCGGCCCTTTTCTAGCCCTAATCTGGCCCTTGGGCCACTTATACTGCCAATGATCTGATGCAATATTCCTTCCACAGAGCCTCACCATTCTTCCACCGATATTGATGGGGTACTAATGCTCCCACCAATACCAATGATGGGGCACTACTATTCCTCCTGCTAACCACAAACCCCAAGGCCAAGTTTTTTCTCACTGATGTTGGGCGCAGGAAATTTTTTTACTTCACGGGCCACAATCTGGCCCCCTTCAGTCTAAAAAAACAATAAACTATAAACTGACCCTTTGTTTGAAAAAGTCTGGAGACCCCTGGTGCAGAGCAACATCAAAACTATCCATGCTCTTGATCAATGGGGTCAACGTGCTTCAGACATTCTAGTGCCAAAGGCTGTCATGGCTGTATGCCAAAAATCCACTCCCAGTGCTGAACAGGGAGAGAAAATCACTTTCTAAAGAATATAGAGAAGACAGCAGATATGCATGTAAAACTTATGTAGGGAGATTTGTTTCACCAGTATGTGCATCATCTGAGGCCGTTCACTTCACTGGATATATGTGAGGGTTTACATTCACTTTAAGGCCAACTTACCATCAAACGGGAAGTCACTGATCAGCCTTTCAGGCTGGTAACAGTTTGAGATTTCCAGAAAATTTAGCAGTTTTCCTCTGTATTCTCCCAGGTCCCCATCCTCTGAGCCTGCAGGAATTGTACGCATGACTTCTTCATTAAAGTCAGGGCCTGAAATCACAACACAATGATGATTTACTGACCAAATGCAGCAAATACAGTGTAAATTGTAGTGTACAACATCTCAAACAATATCCTTTGTAACAAGGCATTTTTTACTATCAGTATAGACCAGCACATTCAAATGAAGATTTTGCTAAAAATGTGAAATGTCTACAATTCTACCAAAAGTTGAAGACAGAAATATGGAAGCTGCCATCAATGACTACTTTTGAAGGCGCAAACTCCTTATACTGCTGGTTTCACAATGCAGCGACCAGGAAAAAGGAGGCTGTATACTTTTCATAGTTAGTGTCTCACTTGGTAGTGAAGGGAACATTAACAGCCCAAAAAAGTTTTAAACCCCAAAAACAAAATGGTTCAAATTGCAGCTTAAAAGCAGAGTTCCGCCTGGGGAGAAGAAAAGGATTAAACAGTCAGCAGCTAATATAAGGACACTTACCTGTTCAGGTAGCCTGCGATGTCAGCACCCGAAGCCTTTCTGAATGGTCCCTGTGTGTCTCCCAGAAGGCAGAGGGGGGGGGCCAGACATTGTAATTTGCCACGACCGGAAGATGGGGAGGGGGCATGGATCCGCAGAAGCTCTATTTCTGGGTGGAACTCTGCTTTAAACAAATCTTAGATGTGGTGGCTATAATAGTTTTTTTTTTGTCTTTTTTGCCTTTGTAACCTTGTGATCCAACTAGTAGGTCTGTTATTTTGCAAGACCAAGCTGTCCAGAGAAAGTAGCAGTTAAAGGGTTGAGATAAATCATTTACACTGACAGTAGGGGCCCTATAATGATTTTCTTTTATTCATGTATAAAATATTTATCCCAAAAAAGGAGTAAAACTGTTTGCTGTAAGTGCTTACAAAGTGCTAGCTGGAGTTCAACTCCAATTTGTTAGTGAAATCCATCTAAATCTATTAGTCTAAAGCAGGTGATAGGTGAACTGAAAATGGTTGAATTTCGATCTATGTAAGGCCCTTCCCATTCAACATACAGTAAGTCGATCTGAAGATTTGTATTCGATCAGGGCATGCAGCCAATCAGTTACACAGCCGACACCCTCTCCCCAGAATGCAGACACCTTAAGACAGGAAGTGTGTTACAGGCTGGATCACGAGATGAAATAAAGGGGGGAAAAAGGCCAAAATAAAGAGGGGGGGGGGTAATATCACCAAGTATAAGATGATGATGGCAGCTGTACACGCACATCTCACTAATATCTTGCTGACATTTTACATGGAAATTATGCTTGTGATACCTCCCTGGTCACATACCTATTGCTTGCATCAAGGTCTGCACTTTCTCACAATAAAGCTTGATCACACAGTTGTGAAATTCAGGGCCTTTATCTTCCCATACCAGGATGATATGTTCCTATAAAGTGGATAGAATATGGTCACAAAGCCATTCTGGCAAGCATTCTGTATCTAGACTTACCATTGTGAGTTTCAAAGCAAAGCCATTTTAAAGCTCTAATTGCACAAAAGGAAGGAAAAGTACCCTACAGTTGTAATCTGGAACTACATAGATCCATCTCCCATTTTTTTAAGCGTTTCAGAAAAATTCCACCAAAGATGTACATGGAACAAGGCTGGGAATGCAATAATTAGAAAAAAAAATGTAAAGTCTAGTTTGTTACGCTGGTAAGGATAATAATATGTTTGTTGCCAATTCCTGATGATGCAAGTAACAAAATATATTAAACAGAAAGTATTATAACTGAAAAAACTAAGGGCCAGTTCACACGACATGCAGTCTAGGGCATTTTTTTTTTCCTGCATCAAAAACGAATAGAGGCCCGGGTGCAACACTTCTTTTAACCTTAGGAAGCTTTTCATTAACCTTCAGGCCACACATGACAATGTAGGGGAGCGCATGGTGGTGACACAAGACACAGCCAAGGTGTTCGATTGCCTGGAGGGATATGGCTTTGGTACTAAATTCATGAAATGGATTCTGCTCCTCTATCAAGATCCCTCAGCTAGAGTGGTGGCCAAAGGTTGGCCTTCCAAGGCGGTTAGCCTCACCAGAGGCACGCGCCAGGGTTGTCCACTCTCCCCTCTACTGTATGCATTTGCAGCACAGCCGCTTGCCATCTCCATCCAAGGTAATCCTAGGGTACAGGGACTGACTCAGGGAGCATTAACTAAAGAAATCAGCATGTATGCGGATGACACTGTTATACCATGCGGACTCGGGCACCTCCCTTCAACTAGCACTTGATACAATTGAACAAGTCGGGTCATTTTCGGGTCTCAGGAATAATTGGGACAAATCCCAGGTCCTCCCAGTGGATCACTTCTCACCCTCCAAAGCACAGGCACAGCTTCCTCTGCTTAGAGCAAGTGTTATAAAGTACCCAGGGATTCACATTACCAGATTACCCTTAATATTGAACCCTTATACACATCAATTAAGGCCAAAATACAAATATGGTACCCGCATCAACTTAATAAAAATGGTTTTGCTCCCTAAAATCTTAGGTGTCCCCTGGCACTCCCCAGTATATATTCCCCTTAAACACTTTAAATGTTTTGAGATCTTACTTAAACCATTTGTTTGGGGCAACAATAGACAAACTGACCTGGCGCTCTCTCAAAAACCCCACTGATTTAGGTGGAACAGCCATGCCTGATCTAAACCTATATTATATAGCATCCCAATTGTCTCAACTTTTCCAAATTGATAAAAACGGATAAAGAGAGAGTCAGCCGTTTTCTCTGTCTGACTTGGGCGCAGCGCACGGCTGAACCCTATTAGTGCCACAGCAGTAGGCTCGCGGAGCACCGATTCGGGAGGTACACACTTTTATACAATTATCAACGGATCTGGAATATTGCCATGGATAAATTAGGGATAACACCATTTAATGACTACACCCCATTGTGGCACAATAAAATCTTGCCAGAATTGTCTCAAATCCCCAATTCAGAAATCTGGGGATATACTACCTACATAATCTTCTGTCGGATGGAGAGCTTAAAAGCTTTCCATATCCTTCAAGAAGAATTTACACTTCCGAACATGTTTTTTCAGATTCCTTCAGGTACTTCATGCTATGAATGCACAATTTCCTGCTGCAGCCCCACAATTCTCCCCTAACTCTATCATCGTTAAGAGTACAGATCCCCAAAAACTTATATTGTCTTTCTATAATATGCTCATTACTTCCTTCTCAACGAAACTAGCTTATGACATCAAACCACAAGAGAGAGATAGGAGAAATGGAGGATGAAGAATGGAGTGAGGCCCTAGACACCTGTAAGGCAGTGCCCCTTAAGCTGTCAGATAGATTGACACAAATATATATATCCTGCATTGGACATACCCCACACCCCTTTGAGTTTTCAAATTTAAAAAGGGATTACCCCCTCCAACTCTTGCCCAATGTGTATGCAAGCCGTAGGCACATTCTTTCACCTGATATGGTCCTGCCCAAAGATTCAGGGTTTCTGGAGGCAAATTGTTGACTTTCTTCATGATGATATGGGCTCACCCCTCACTTTGAACCCAAAACCATGTTTACTAGAGATATTCCCTGATCCTGAGCTGGATAAATTCACGAAAATATTCCTACACGAAACGCTCTTCTTAGCCAGAAGAGTCATTGCTAGGAAATGGATGAGGCCAATACCCCCCACCCTTGTCGAATGGCAATCTGAGGTCAATGGTAGTCTTGTGTATAAAAAAAAAAAAAAAAATCTGTATATTAATTGGGGTTGTGCTACCAAATACAACAAAGTCTGGGACCGCTGGCTAAATACCTTTACAACCTGCACTTAATAGGCCCTGGAGTACCCAGAGGTATTGCACACGTCTTACAATGCAACCCTTGGTCACAATCAGTCGAGAGGTTTGCACTCAGGTATCTGCACTGGAATATGTTTATTGCTATATGCATTTCTTGTTTTCTGCTGCCAAAAGTATAACTCATATAACTCAGAATTATCCTGCATGTACCTATTGCCTAATAAAAACTTTACCAAAAAAAAAAAAAAAACACGAATAGAAAAGTAGATTCAATGGCATTGTTCACATTGTCCAGTGAAAAAAAAAAAAAAAAAAAAGTGCCGTAAAACACATCAAAACCACATTGGAACGCACCAAAACGTACCTAAGAAGCACACTGGAACACATATGTCCTTATTTAAGGTTAAGAAAAAAAAAAAATTGTGAGAACTGGCCCCAAAGTGATCGTTTTCATCTAAGAACCTTAAGAGCCCATTCACTCCAGCCCATCTTGATGCTTCCATGAACATGCACGATTCCTTTTGTTAACTTACATTGCAGGCCATTTACATGGGCTGTTGACACACCAAAACGAAAAATCAAACGTGGAGCAGTTTTTTGGACGCCAGTGATTTACGAAGGTTTGGAGTGCATTACAACACGTGTTATAGGTCAGTGAATTGGGGTGCCATTGAAAATGAATGGTACCCCAATGGAGAAGTTTGAATGGGCCCTTAAGATTTAAATGCATTTAAAGCCAAAAAAAGGATTTCCATTTTTGGATAGAGTGGTGAGGCAATAGGTAGGGGGGGTACCCCCGGCAGGTTTTTATTGCCGTCTGGATCCTCACCAAGGATATTCACTCTATTTTCTTCTGCTGACCACCATCATCTGGAATGGAAATGACCGAAAATCCAAAATTTGAAGTTGCCATCAGAAGAAGAGCTCTGCCTGTTTAGAGAGTGACATAGCCAATGATTGCTGGTGATGTTTGAGACAATTTTTTGATGGCATTTATTTAAAGCGGGGGTTCGCCCCAAAAAAAAAAAAATTAACATTACATTCAAGCGAGTTGTCAGAATGACATTAGGCTGTTTTTTTTTTTTTTATTTCATTGCCGTACATACCGTATCTTCACCGCCGCTTCCGGGTATGTAATCTGCGGGACTGGGCGTTCCTAATTGATTGACATCCTTCCGACCGGCGCATACAGCACGTCACGAGTTGCCGAAAGAAGCCGGACTGCGAGTCGGCTCTATATGGCGCCTGCGCACCGACGTTCGGCAACTCGTGACGCGCTGTATGCGCCGGAAGGATGTCAATCAATTAGGAACGCCCAGTTCCGCAGATTACATACCCGGAAGCGGTGGTGAAAATACGGTATGTACGGCAATGAAATAAAAAAAAAAAAAAAACAGCCTAATGTCATTCTGACAACTCGGCTGAATGTAATGTTAAAACATTTTTTGGGGGTAAACCCCCGCTTTAAGTGTCTATTTGGAGGAAGATTTCTTCCTTTTGCCTGAACATGAAGCCGGACGTGTCTCTGTGGGGGAGTATTTAAATTCCTGCAAACATTTTTCAAAGTTTAATGTGGTCTTGTTGGATGTTCTCCTATATGCCCCTGTGAATGGGAATCCATAGGGCTCTACAGGGAAATGTATATATTTCTAGTGTTTAGTGGCTGTTAATATCTCTGAGGAAGACATTTGAAACGTTAGGAGGGAGGATAGCCCGTTCCACGTACTGCTGTTATTGAACTTTTGATCATACAGCCATTCATGGTTGTGGGTATCACCACTTATTCTATGGTTTTGTGCCTCATCTTGAACAATTTTGACATAATGTATGTTTTTAGACATGTGCCTCATGGGAGGATTTTTTAAAGTGATATTAATAAATACAGTAAAACCTTGGTGTGAGCGTTTTGCAAGAAGAAATGTTTTAATAAATTTTGCCTTGATATACAAGTGATGTCTTGATACAAGAGTAGCCTCATGTCACAACCGAGTATAACAAAGAAGAGAGGGGCCTCTAAGTATAGAAATATGGTTACATTTAATTAAGGTACAACATTTAGCAACTTATTTCTACCCTTAGAGGCGCCTCTCTTCTCTTTTATACCCTGTAAAAAAAATGCTTTGATATACAATTGCTTTGGATTACAAGCATGTTTCTGGAACGAATTATGCTCGCAAACCAAGGTTGTACTGTACACTTTTAGAATATATTTTTGATATCTTTGGTTGCCTTTTAAAAGTCTCATTCTAAGACACACTGATATTATATACAGAAGAGGAAGAGAGGAGAAATCCTCCCATGGAAAAACTTGTTCCCATGACATCTAAGAGGGGATTTCCTTCACAATTGTAAGATATCCCTCCACTTCCTGTTATCTCTACAGGGCTAGTCAGAACAGGCAGTCAGCCAGCTCAGGTTAGCAACGTCCAGCCAGTAGTGCTCAGGACTACCGATCCATCATCCCCTGCTGACCACCCTCCTCGGCCTCCCAAGGTAAGGCCTGATCCATCTGGCCAGTCTGTCCTTCAACCCGGGGATCGAGTTGCGGCCGTCCTTTTCAGGATAAGTCGCGGCTGTGTTCCCGGGAAACAAACGACTCGCATCCCCCCATCTACACCTCCTTCCCATCCCTAATACCGCACCATCATCCCCCCCGCTACCCCCCCACTATCTTGGGACCCGGAAAACCCCGCTACTGGATCGTGGAAGCCGCATCCGCATCCAGGAAAGTCCGCGGCTTCAGTTGCAGCCTAGCCGGACACCCGTGAGTCACCCAGCCATAGCCTCCCCGCCACTCACACACCCCCAAAAAAACCCCAGCCCCCCCCAGGATTCCTCCCCTCGTCGCCCCTGCATATCCTCCCACCTCCCCTCTTGCTGTCCCTGTACCACAGCCCCCCGGCTCGGGCCTACTCCAGGTCAGCGGGCATCTTGGTACACCCTTTCAAACAAAAACACCACTATCACTCACCCCCCCCCCTCCCCCCTATCCCAGTGTCCCCCCCCCGTACTCCCCTCCCCTATCCCAGTGTCCCCCCCATACTCCCCTCCCTCATCCCAGTGTCTCCCCTGTGCTCCCATCCCAGTGTTCCCCCCCCCCCCCCCCCGTACTCCCCTCCCCTATCCCAGTGTCCCCCCCCCGTACTCCCCCCCCCTATCCCAGTGTCCCCCCCCATACTACCCTCCCTCATTCCAGTGTTCCCCCCCCCCCCATACTACCCTCCCCTATCGCAGTGTCCCCCCCATACTCCCCTCCCCTCCCTCATCCCAGTGTCCCCCCCGTACTACACTCCCCCATCCCAGTGTCCCCCTGTGCTCCCATCCCAGTGTCCCATATCTGCACCCCCCCTTCTCTCTGTCACCTACCTTTGGTGCCCTTGCAATAAAATGGAAATCTGCATAATAATCTCAGAGAGGATGGGGGAGGGGCATGTGACTTAGGGTCCTTTCACACGGAGCGGACCGCTTCTGTGTCCGCTCCGTGTGTCCGCCAAAGCTCAGCGGGGATCATCCGTCATCCCCGCTGAGCTGTCGGCGGATAGGGCGGTCCCCGCACACAGTGCAGAGACCGCCCTGTCTCTGCTCCGCTCTCCCCTATGGGGGATCGGATGCAGACGGACCGTCTGTCCGTCTGCATCAGATCCGTTCCGCCGGACGGAAGAAAAATAGGGTTTCTTCCGTTCGCAAAAGCGGATCCCGGCGGACGTGGAGGTTAGCGGATGCTCCATCCGCTAACGGACGCGATCCCATAGGGATTACAAGTCCGTAAACGGACTTGTAATAAGCGGACGAACGGTCCGCTAGTGTGAAAGGACCCTTAGGCTACTTTCACACCGGGGCGTTGCGCCATCGGCAGTAAAGTGTCGCTATTTTAGCAGCGCTTTACTGTCGTTTTTGCGGCGCTATTCGGCCGCCTCAAATACTTTTTTGAGCGTCCCTGCCAGCACAATGCTAGCGGTCCAAAAGGATAAAAAAAAACAAAACAAAAAACGCCCGCAGCAGCGCTTTGCTGGCAGTTCAGCGCCGCTGCCCATTTCAATGGGCAGGGGCGCTTTAGAAGCAGTGTATACACCGTTCCTACAGGGCCTCAAAGATGCGGCTAGCTGGACTTTTTTGCGCATCCTGTCAGCGCACCGCTCCAGTGTGAAAGCTTTTGCATTGGAGTGAGAAAAGAGGCTCTTTCAGGGCATTTTGCAGGCGCTATTTTGTAGCGCCTACGAAGTACCTCAGTGTGAAAGTAGTCTAAGACCCCTTTCACACTGAGGCGCTTTGCAGGTGCTATAACGCAAAAAATAGCGTCTGCAGAGCGCCCTGAAAGAGAGGTTTCATTCACTCCAGTGTGAAAGCCCAAGTGCTTTCACACTGGAGCGGTGCGCTGGCAGGACATTAAAAAATTTCCTGCAAGCAGCATCTTTGAGGCGCTGAAGGAGCGGCTCCTAAAGCGCCCCTGCCCATTGAAATCAAAGCGGCGCTTTGCGGCCATTAAAAGCACCCCGCTATCGGCTGAATAGTGCCGCTAAAAATAGCGGCGCTTTACTGCCGATGCCCCCACCGCCCCAGTGTGAAAGAGGCCTTAAAGTCATCATCATGTGCGATTGTGCGTGTGTGCTAAGCAGACAGGGCCGCTGGTGATCCTACTCCCTCTCTCCCCCTGTACAGTGTCAGAGGCACTGGCGCAGCATTGGCAGAGGAGTGTATCTATTACAAGGAAACACCCCCTGCACTGCTGCGTGTCCCTGACCATCACAGTGCCACTGCCAGTGAGTGTGACCTGTATGTGTACCACTGCTTGAAGTCACTGTCTGATGTTCCATTCCACTCTGCCTTTCTGCCCAGTGCTGTGCCCATGATACACCGCATGATTCCTCTGCATTTAGCTATGAATAAGCACTGTATGAGAGTGTGAAACGCGTTAGCCCTTTTCCTGATTTTTTTGCTGTGACATATCCATGTTGTGACCAGTTTTTATTAAAAGGAACACATTTTTATTTTTGGAGTGCGGCCGTCCCGGTTCTTCTTATACATTTTTGCTTGCTCTGCATTTATGGGTGCTGATATTACTGCATTTATGGGTGCTGATATTGCCGCATTTATGGCTGCTGATATTGCCGCATTTATGGCTGCTGGTAAGGTTATATTTATGGGTGATGATAAGGCCGCAATTATGGGTGCTGATATTACTGCAATTTTGGGTGTTTTTTTTTGTTATGGTTATCTGAAAGATGGGTTTCAAATGTTTTGACAGGGGCGCAGTTTCAGTAGAAATGCCTCTGCTCTCGCCATTGCACCCTCTCTCTCGCTGTTGCACCCTCTCTCTCTCTCTCGCCGTTGCACCCTCTCTCATCGTTGCACCCCTCTCTCTCACCATTGCAGCCCGGCCCCTCTCTGGCTCTCTCATGGATTTCTCTCTTTTTTTTGGGGGCTGGTATATTAATGCTGTGGGGCTGGTATGAAATTATTTCCAGGGCTGGTTTTCATTCCCAGTCCCAGTCCGGCCCTGGATCTTTCAGCTCTGAAAAACGTACGGTGTCATGCGGAGTCCCTCAGGGGTCGCCCTTGTCACCCGTATTGTTCAATATCTATCTCCGCCCCCTCTTTGAAATCATCAGGAACCAGAAGCTACTTTACCACTCCTATGCAGACGACACACAACTGTATTTCCGCATATGCAACAAAAAGGATCATTCTCTTGGACTAGAGAAATCCCTCTCTCTAATAGATAGCTGGATGACATCCAGTTATCTTAAACTCAATGGTTCAAAAACAGAACTTCTTCTGTTTCACGCAAACCATAAAAGGCCCCCCTGCGTCAACCTGGACCCCCCACCCATTCTGGGAAAAACTATCACCCCTAGCACCAAAGTCAAAAGTCTCGGAGTCATCTTCGACTCCTACATGACAATGGACGCACAAACAGGGTCATTAGTCAGCGGATCGCACCATCTGCTGCGCCTACAACGCAGACTCACGCCCTTTATCCCGAAAGAGGACATTGCAGTCGTGGTGGGAACAATCATCAATTCCAGACTCGACTACGCAAATGCCCTCTATCTAGGACTCCCCGAATACCAAATCACTCGTCTGCAAGTCGTTCAAAACACGGCCGCTCGATTAGTGACTGGCAAAAAACCATGGGAATCAATCTCACCTTCACTGAGAGCCCTTCATTGGTTGCCAGTAAAAGACAGAATCACTTTCAAGGCACTCTGCCTAATGCATAAGTGTATTCACGGAAACACCCCCCAATACCTATGCGAAAAAATAAAAGCCCATAACCCAAATCGCATTCTGCGATCCACAAATCAAAACCTACTCCAAATACCCAAGGCCAGATACAAGTCCAAAGGAGATCGAAGATTTGCAGTCCAAGGACCTCGGCTGTGGAATGCGCTACCAACTACCATCCGACTGGAGTCGGACCACTTGGCCTTCAGGAGAAAGATTAAAACCCATCTCTTCTGAGGTCAAATAGGGTTCCTTTCCCATGGAATGGAAACAGCGCCCAGAGGCGATTCAGTTCGCATTTGCTGCGCTTTACAAGTTTTTCACTCACTCACTCAGAAGTAAAAGGGAAATCTCCCCAATAGTAAACCGGTGGGAAACAAACATTCCTTACTCAACCCAAAATGGCTTGAATTATACTTTAAGTTAGTAAACAGTTTTGATGCTTACCAAGTATGGAATTGCTAGATGTCTGAACTGTTCCAAAAGAAATTCCAAAACATGATTACGGGGAAGACATTCAACTTCTGGGAGGTCTTCTGTAAAGATCTGTAACATGAATATTAAATAGGTGATCTTTAGGGTCATCATAATTTTATTCAGCTTTTATTATGTACAGTCTTTCAATTAGATTAGTCTTTGGTTAAACTGAAGAATTCAGACTTGATGTTTTTCAGCTAGGAATTTTTACTGATCCCTAGTGTAGTGCATTTGTCTCAAAACAATATATTTTTTTCCAATAATTTTTTTATAAAAGGATTTTGAATTTTTTTACATACAAAACAATATGTCTTACCTTTAAACCATCTTCAGGATAATCCCTCAGCACCCATACACAGTATTCAAATATCAAAGAAAGTTTTTCTGATCCTGTAGAAAGAACAAATATTTCAATATGTCAACAGTCTTGCAGCGATTGATAAAGATTAGTGAATAGGCTGAAATATTTACTTTGCCTAGAGAAAATGCGGCTCCAAGCCTCCTCCAGTGCTGGTCTTATAAGTAAAAGCCTACGAATTTGGTTAAAGCATCATTCCTTCAAAAGGAGGATCAGCTGTTCCTCCCTCTTTAACAAAGATCACATACCATACTTACTGTTAAAGTGATGCTAAAATGTATTTATTTTTTTAAAAACATGTCATACTTACCTGCTCTGTGCAAGGGTTTTGTACAAAGTGATCCCGATCCTCCTTTTCTGGGGTCCCCCGGTGGCTCTCCTGGCTCCTCCTTTTCACTGGGTGCCCCCTCAGAGAATCGCTTTCCCTGGGGGAACCCGTGCGGGTGCACTCCTGAGTCCTGCTGCTGTATCCATTGACAGACAGCAGGACTCGGGCCTGCCCCTCGCGTCACTGGATTTGATTGACAGCAGCGGGAGCCAATGGCTCCTACTATCAATCTATCCAATGAGGAGCCAAGCCAGATATATATATATAATTTATTAAATAAAAAAAAATTGAGACATCAAAGCATTGCACCCACGATCATCAGATCATGGGTGCTATGCAGTGCTCTTGAAGGCTGGGCGTGCAAGCTATTTGGCTGTACATCTTACAGCCAAGCAGTTATACATTAACAGGAAGCATCAATGAACTGCCACAGCACTCAACACTGTTGTTGTAGTTCATTGAGAACAACAAGCTGACCACCGCAAAGGCATGTGACATCAGGGAGCTGGGGGTCAGTGGACACCCCGAATATGGGTGTACCATGTTAAAAAAGGTGAACTTATCCTTTAGGGCTTTAGAACCACTTAAATTCAACATTTAAAAACCAAGCCCTGGAGCCCACAGGGACCTCCAAAAAAAAACAGTAATGGCAGCTCCTATGCACTTCCCCCTTTAACCATTCCCCTGCTTTACTCTTCTACCAAGGTGAACACCACCACTTCACTCGTTAACTCACCCAACCGCTGCAGGTACTGGACTGTCCTTTCATGGCCCTTCAATGGAGAGTTTGCTTTCTTTGACTGGTCAACAAGAACTGCAAGAGCTGCACAAGAAGTGAAAAAAGTGAGTAATCTCAGTCTCACCAATAGCTGACTGCAACATCAAATTACTGATCATGGCTATGAAACCACAGAACTCACCTTTTTCATGTAGCCCTTTCTTCTCATAAAGGATGATCAGCTCACTGTACTTGTGTGCCTTTTTCAGGACATGTTCACTCTCTTCCACATGGCAATGATTATGCTCTAACCGGAGAAGAGGAGCCACCAAAGCCACATTTGTCTAGTAAAAGAATAAGGCTTTTCCATAAGTCGTGGTAAATAAAAAAATTGGACTGCTCCAAATGGAGGTATAAAGACAACATCGTAAACAAAAAGTCATAATTCTCTGCTCAATACACTGTTCTGACTCACTCTTGTGTGTTGATAGAAGGCTGCATTATAATTATATGCAGAACTAAAATATTTCTATTTTTAAAGATTTTTTTCTTCCAATTCTGACCATGATAAAAATATATAAAAAAAAAAAAGAAGAAGGACATGCCAAACAAGTATACATTGAGAACATCATGAACCATTTTCCTTATAATCAATTTCTCTGTCTACCATACAAGATACGAAGAATGGGATTCATTCACAATGAAATTAAAAAGTTTGAATGGTCTTCCAGATGTATTTTAAGTCAAAAGGCTGTAGTGGAGTCATAATTATTTTAAATTAGGTTTAGACAAGTATATATTTATCTGAAATAATGATACACCTTGGCAGAGAGGCATCACCAGATTACAGAGCATGGCACATAATGAAGACATCCATACACAATTCTCCTACGGTTTACATCAAACATTTAATTAAAAATGTTCTCTAGCAGAACAATTTCTCATTCATACAAGACAAAGGACACATTTTAGAGGCCTGCTACATGACTGACAGGTCATGAGACCAAGCACTTGTCCAAGCCGAGTGCTTTCCTTAATGCAGTGGTATGGCCATGGTAAGGCAATAGAGCTGTTTTTTTACTAGTACCCTAAGGGCTTATTCACACTAATTTGATCTGGTACATGCGTTACTTCATAGCTGTGCTATTCCTTTTCACTCCAACACACAAAGCTAATGCACATGCATTGCAACACACAGCAAGGCACTACCATGTGTTGTATTGCACTGGGTTGATAATATGCATTAATGCAACACCATAGAAAGTGAAGGTGTACATCCACAACAAGTGTTTTGCAGATACTGTGCCAAATTGCAGGACTTACATGCAAGTAACATTTGAGCAAAGTGGTGTCTATAATCTGGAGAAGTTTCTTCTTTGACTTGATGGTTGGAGTCCCTTCCATAAGTGGAGAGGTGGTAGAGTGGTGATCAGTATCATTCAGCTTCTTTACCAGGTGACTTCTTTTCTGTCAGTTTAGAAATACAATGCTTGAGACCAACTAACAATGACATAAGAATTTCACAGTACTGGAAAAGGTTCAGAGTTTTTAGAATGAAACAAAAAGCTTCTGATGATACATTACAATGGATTCCTAAAGCACTGTGTATTAGCTAAAGACACAGCATAGCAAATTAGCATTTAAAATAAAATGTTTTGCAATTTAAACTTCTTACTGAACTGTCTGAAGGTACAAGTCACCGCTTGGATTATTTGATTGAGACTTGTACATTCTATTATTTTAGCAGACCTGAACAGGCAATAAAAAAAAAAAAGTGCACACACAGCTATTGTCTGGATAGAAGACTGTATAATATGCAGATATAACACAAATAATTGAAAGCATTCTTTTATAGCCTTAATATTCTGATCTTAACCACTTGCCGCCCGCCAATGACAGATTGACGGCGGCAAAGTGGTTGTAGAATCCTGACCGGACGTCATATGACGTCATCAGGATTCTTAGCCGCTGCGCGCCCCCGGGGGCGCGCATCGCGGCGATCGTTGTTGCGGGGTGTCAGTCTGACACCCCGCAACACCGATCTCGGTAAAGAGTCTCTCACGGAGACTCTTTACCACGTGATCAGCCGTGTCCAACCACGGCTGATCACGGTGTAAACAGGAAGAGCCGTCGATGGCTCTTCCTCACTCGCGTCTGACAGACGCGAGTAGAGGAGAGCAGATCGGCGGCTCTCCTGACAGGGGGGGTTCGCGCTGATTGTTTATCAGCGCAGCCCCCCCTCGGATCGCCACATGGACCACCAGGGATGCCCACCAGGGAAGGGCAAAACAACAAAAATTGAGAAAAAAAAAAGTCAAAAAAAAAAGTCTGAAAAAAAAAAAAAAAAAAAAAAAGTCTGAAAAAAAAGTCTGGGGAAAAAAAAAAGGATGCAAAAAAAAAAAGATGCCAATCAGTGCCCACAAATGGGCACTGACTGGCAACAAGTAAATCAGTGCCGCCCCACAGTGTCCATCAGTGCCGCCCCACAGTGTCCATCAGTGCCACCCCACAGTGCCCATCAGTGCCACCCCACAGTGCCCATCTGTGCCACCCACAGTGCCCATCTGTGCCACCCACAGTGCCCATCTGTGCCACCCACAGTGCCCATCTGTGCCGCCCATGAGTGCCCATCAGTGCCGCACATGAGTGCCCATCAGTGCCGCCCATGAGTGCCCATCAGTGCCGCCCATGAGTGCCCATCAGTGCCAACTATGTGTGCCCATGAGTGCCGCCTATGTGTGCCCATCAGTGCCGCATACCAGCGCCGCCAATCAGTGCCACCTCATCTGTGCCCGTCAGTACTACCTCGTCGATGTCCATCAGTGCCATCTCATCTGTGCCCATCAGTGCCACCATATCAGTGCCCATAATTGAAAGAGAAAACTTACTTATTTACAAAAAAATTACAGAAAAAAATAAAAACTTAATTTTTTTCAAAATTTTCGGTCTTCTTTTAGTTGTTGCGCAAAAAAAAAAAAAATCGCAGAGGTGATCAAATACCACCAAAAGAAAGCTCTATTTGTGGGTAAAAAAGGACGCCAATTTTGTTTGGGTACAATGTAGCATGACCGCGCAATTGTCATTCAAAGTGCGACAGTGCTGAAAGCTGAAAATTGGCTTGGGCAGGAAGGTACGTAAGTGCCCTGTATGGAAGTGGTTAAAAACAGGTCAAAGCATGCATTCTGCCAGATAAATACAAAAAGGTATTCCAAAATTCTAAAACAATTGCTGGGCATGCCGTACTCACCACAGAATTACAGTTAATAGGGAATCCTAGTGTCAAAACCTCTACCATGTCACACTGCACACAGAAAACCATAAGCAGAACATTATTGCTCATGGTTTTCTGTAGGCAGCGTGACAAACTAGAGGGATTCCATATCAACGTACATGCTAAACTGAGGGAGAACATCTTAAAATAACTAACATTTCTAGGATCCCGAAAGATCGTTTCTCCTATTGACCTTCTCACCTGGGTCAAGTAATCTATGAGAGCCAGATTGGCCTTCTCTAGTTCTGCTCCTGACAGTAAGGGTACAGGATTGGGGTACTGGAGCTGTTTTTTGTAATCAGAAGGTAGCAGGTCTGGATACATCCCAATAACATGCGTAGGATCTGGCAAAACAGGATCACAAACAAAAAGTAATGCAAACACAATTTTCACGTTTAAAACACAATTTCCTAAAGGCAACAACTGATTGTTTTTTTATTTATTTTTTAAGACATTATAGGCAAGATCTGTATATCATATACAGATTGGAAGTCGACACTGACACTGTTACACAAATATATCAAAAACGTTTAAATCCAGGACATTCAAGGTCAACCAAAACTTTAAAAATGTTCAGCAATGTAACGCGGGCAGAAAGATTACTACATATCAAATTTTATATCCCATAAGGCTGCATTCACACCTGAGCGTTTCCTTTTCAGGCAGAAAGTCTCGCGTTTTTGCTGCAATATTGCACAGGTCAAAGTTTTTTTTACCAATGTAAAAAGCAGAAAAAAGCCTGTAATCTGCCCAAAAAGAAGCTCATGTACTTTGAGCTTCAGGCTACAAAACGTTCAGATGTGACGGGGCCATTTAAATAATTGGGATTTTGCTTGTTGGGCATTTTACAAGCTTAGATGTGAATGGAAGTTCAAAACCAAACATACCTGCCACTGTGCTCACATCTAAAGCTCAAATACATAAGTGGATTACCACTACCACCCCAAGACTTATCTTTGTAGCCAGTGAACCTACTTTGGTTGCAGGGAACTGTGAGTAGAAGACAACTGGGGTACATTTATTTTTATTTATATTTTTGAGCATTACTGTCCTCTCATACATGGCATGAAAAGAAAAGAAAAAAAAAAAAACCTGAAAAATGTACAATCTGAACTTTTATTGACTAATGTAATACAGCAGTGCTTCCCATTCTCAGTCATCGAGTACTTCACCACACACAATATTATATATATATATATATATATATATATATATATATATATATATATATATATATATATATATATATATATATATATATATATATATACACATACATACACACACACACGTACGTACGTACGTACGTACGTACGTACATACATACGTACATACATACGTACATACATACATACACAGTGGGGGGTATTTGATCCCCTTCCAATTTTGTGTGTTTGCCCAATGACAAACACACTTTGGTCCTCTTTACAGATTCTCTCTAGATCTTTAAGGTTTCTTGGCTGTTGCTTGGCAACTCAAAGTTTCAGCTCCCTCCATAAATTTTCTATACGATTAAGGCTTGGAGCTTCTTGGTGCTTATAAACATGATTTAAACAGAGTTAAAAAAAAAAAAAAAATCTTGAGTATTGACAAATAGCCAAGAAAGGCTCAATCTATATGTGCATATTCTATAGCCTGCTGAAAAACCATAGGGTAAAATTGATCAGCTAGATATATGTAGTCCAAACACCAACGCACTTCAAGAGTTAGGCTCGTCTTCAGGAACAGCCAAAGTGACAACACCCAGAGATATAGCAGTGAATCACATATAGAAATGTAGTCTGATGAAATATTAAAACCACACTATAAATAGTGAATTTTCTCAATCAAGCAGGGAATCATTAGACAGGGCCAGACAGCAGACTAAAAGAGCTACATTACACAAAACAAGAGGGCCTATATTATAATATATATATATATATATATATATATATATATACATATATATATATATATATATATATATATATATATATATATATATATATATATACACACACACACACACACACACACACACACACACACACACACGAAAAGGAGGAGCAGCACAGTGATGAATTCATTTGACATGCTGCCATCTCCTCCTATCAGCATGCTTCATGTCAGCACAAGAATTGATTTGAAAGACTCCTTGTTTTGCTTCTACCTTTCAGACTCCAACCCTTATGTAAAAGGACAGCAAGAGGCTGAAACCAGGTCATTCAAGTCATTAATTTGTGTATGTCTGCCTAGAGTTCAACTTAAGTTCTAAAACCTTAACTCACCGCTTTGTTTGCAACTATTAAAAAATGCTGTATATGCAAGTATGTTTTTGTTTCTGTTTATTACAAGCATTTCCATTAAGTGTGGGTGTGGGTATATGAAGATGCAGAAGCAGGCTCATAGGAGACTACATTTACATTGGAAGACTTTTTAGGGACTACATGGTAAGAAAAACTTCCACATAAAGTAGGTGTCAATATGTGTGTGAAGTGCCCTCTTACCAGTGCCAAGTTTGGCAAACACTTGCATAGAATCATCAAAGCGCTTCTGGCAAAATAGGTTGAAGGCATAGAGGTTCTGAATATGATGGATCTGCTGCCGCTTCTCACCGTTTGCATCATCTTTCATCCTCTGAAAAGAAACACATTAGCATTAATCTAGAAACCTCCAAATATTCTGAATGCTTTAAAGTGGTTGTAAACCCACTTTTTTGACTTTTACCTACAGGTAAGCTTATAATAAGGCTTACCTGTAGGTAAGGAGAATATCTCCTAAACCTGCACGGTTTAGGAGATATTCCCCTCGCAATGCGGGCGGCGCATGCGCAGGGGGGAATCCACGGCGAAAGGACCGGTATCCGCCGGACCCTGACGATTTTAAATCTCCCGCGCGCGAGTGACGTCATCGCCGCTCCAGCCAATCACAGCGCTGGAGCGGCGATACCCAGAAGACACGCCGGAGCAAGATGACATCCTGCTCGGCGTGGACCAGGTAAGTGGTGTTCACCTCGTTCCGAGGTAAGTATTTCATAATCGGCTAGTATGCGGTGCATACTAGCCGATTATGCCTTTTGCCTTGCAGGTTTAAAAAAAAAAAGTTTATGCGGTTTACAACCGCTTTAATTGAGTACTTGCAGGACACAAATATGAGTTAGCAGAAACTTGGCTACTAGAATTTCAATAGAACAGTAAAACAAAAAAACAGTGAGCAGGGGAACTAAACAGCAGCAGGAAATGACACTTGGTGCTTGGAGAGAGGCAACTAAAGACTATAGAAACATGTGATTTGTTCTGATAATACGTCTGAGGTTTAAAACCACTTTAATATATATATATATGTAATTTAATTTATCCACCCCCCCCCCTTTAAAAAGGTAAATGCAGCTGAAAAAAATAGATTTTTGAGCATGTTGCTAGATCGTTTGTATAAAGTATATAGACTGCTCAACCTCCCATAAATTCCCCTGGTGGTGCACTGTACCACCCAAGACCCCCCCCCCCCCCCCCACACACTTCAGAAACTGGATATCATAAGAAATAATTGCCAGCATGCAACATCTCCTCCAATACAGTACTTCTTTACTGAAAACACAAAAACAGCGGCTAAACGCACTTCCGCCTGAACAGCCCTCATCATAGCTATGCCATTTAGGTAGAAACATTTTAGCAGCTGGAAATTGTGTGGTGCTAGACAGTTGTAAGATTTGGGAGTTACTCATCAGGTGTTGCATGTCCTCTACCAAAGGTGCGTACGCACCAGCAGGTACAGCAATGTGCTACTTTTTTTACTGCTGAGCTAGGCATTGCACTTCATTGGCAGGGCTAGAAGAGGGGCCAACATACAAGCAGCTACAATGCCAGAAAGGTTGACAAAGCTGCATTGATTTCAGTGCAGAAAAGTAATTTCACCTTCTCAAAACCTACTCATCAAAGGACCAAAAGGGCAATTACAAAATGTTCCTAGGGGTAAAAAAGAACAGAGAGCCCATTCTAACTGGTTTGGGTAACCTACATTAAATATGCGATTTAAGGGCCAGTTCACACCAGACACAGTCCTGTTTAGTTCTGTGCGCTTTTTTTCTGCATAAAATGCATGCACAGCGTTTTCCATGTATTCCAATGGCTCTAGTTCACACCATGCAGTCAGTCTCTGCATGGTGTGAACTAGAGCCAACTAGAGCCATTGGAATACATGAAAAACGCCATGCATGCATTATTAGTGCAGAAAAAATGCGAACGGAACTGGACCGAACTGCGTCTGGTGTGACCACAGTTCTACTACTTTAAAGGATAAGTTCACCTTTCTGAACATGTTAAGCCTCGTACACATGATCAGATTTTCCACCAACAAATGTGTGATGGAAGGGTTTTGTCGGAAAATCAGACTGTTTGTACGCTCCAAACAAATGTTTTATAGCACGCTTTCAAATTTTCCGACAAAATGTGTGCCGTCGGATAATCCGATCGTGTGTACACAAGTCCATTGGAAAAAATCCAAAGTACAAACACGCATGCTCCGAACCAATGCTAACCAAGGCACAACATTAGCAGAAGTTGCCCAAAGGGTGGTGCTAAAGAGCTGAAAAACCACATTGTTTTGTGTATGTTGCCTGAAAAAAGTTCTGCTGTCTGTATGCATAGCAAGTTCACGGCCAATGCCCTTTGCAGAAAATTCCACGGATTTGTCCGATGGAAATCGGATTGTGTATACAAGGCTTTACACTCCTATTTAGGGTGTAACATGTTCGGCATCGGACCCCTCACCCCCTCCTTGTGACAGTGAGCCAGGGACCATTTTCCTGCACACGCTGTCACAATTCAAAGAGAGCGCGGCCATGTGGGGCCCACACAACTGAATCACCAATTTACAAATCCCTGTGCATCAATGAACTACAAGCACCAACAGCCTGAACGAAAAATGAATGCATATTTAGTGAACCTGAATTCATAAAGTGATTTGTCATCTTATAGCCCTGGTGCCCTAGGATTAGAATTGGGGGAGGATAAACTTTCACTGCCATGAGCACCACCATTGCAGGAAGGAGGGAGTCAACACCACTATTATAGAGCAAAAAAAAATAAAAAATGTAATTGGGAAATATCTATTAACATTACCCATCAAATGAAGGTCCAATTTAGGCCGGGAGAGAAAACAAAAAACAGAAAAACACAAAAGGTATAATTCACCTAAATACACCAAGTCACTGCAAAGATGTACAGTTGTACTAACAAATGCCAAAATTGCAAAACTGGTTTCAGACATTAAAGTATAACTAAAGGCAAAACTTATTTTTTAATCTTAGTTTTGGATGGAGTGCGGAGCGATTAGATCCATTTGTCTTGTTTACCATTATCATGAAAGGTAAGAGTAAAAGAACATACCAAATTTTGGGTTGTCCCCAGAAAAGTAATAGAGGAGAAATCTTCCTATGGGGACACTAGTTCTGATAACCTGGGGTTCCCAAGGAATTCCATTACTTTGCGGGGATTTCCTCTCACTTCCCGTTTAGGTATGGGACAGGAAGTGAAATTTTTGCAATGGGACACAGATGGAGGCAAAAATAAATAATTAGAGAGAATATATATATATCTCTCCATCTCACAGAGTTTTTAACCCTCCCTTACTATATCCAAAATGGAGAAAAGACTAAATAAAAAAAAAAAAAAGTTATCCCCTTTAGTTCCACTTCTAAGATTTATTTGGACCTTCATCCTTAAGGGCTTAATAAACTCATGATAGCACCCTTTTGGCTACTTACTGCTAGCTGCAGTGCAAGCTCAAACTGTTTATCCTGGAGCAGCTGCTGTATCTGCGTAGCAATTGAAACAGGGACCAATCTCCAGACAAAATGATTGCTAGCCACATATACAATGTTTGTTCTAAGGAGAGAAAATATTTAATTGGAAAAATGCTAGTCTTCAAGTAAACATTTATTAAAACAATACAACCAACTTACAGTGGGGGAAATTTGATCCCCTGCAGCTATTGCAAATATATATATATATATATATATATATATATATATATATATATATATATATATATATATATATATATATATATATATATATATATATATATATATATATATATATATTTTAAAATGATAGAGACAGAATATCAACCAAAAATCCAGAACACATAAAACAAATACTATAAATTAAGTTGCAGTTCAGTGAGCAAAATAAGTATTTGATCTCTAAGCAACACATAACTTAGTACTTAGGTACAAGACAATTCTCAATTTTTTATTTTGTATGTATGTTTTAGGTCATTGTCATGCTGAAAGACCCATCTTCAGCGTTCTGGCTGAGGGAAGAAGGTTCTCATCCAATATTCCGTTTCTCTGCTAAAAAGGTACAGACCAACTTTGCTGCATTGAGGGGCCAATGGATGGGGCCATGCATTGTAAAATCTTGGATGAGAACCTTCTTCCCTCAGCCAGAACGCTGAAGAAGATGGGTAATAAATGGGTCTTCCAGCATGACAATGACCCAAAACATACCTCCAAGGCAACAAAAAAAGTGGCTCAAGAAGAAGCACATTAAGGTCATGGAGTGGCCTAGCCAGTGTCCAGACATTAATCCTATAGAAAATGTATGGAGGAAGCTCAAACTCCGAGTTGCGACAGCCAAGAAACCTTAAGGATTTAGAGAAGATCTGTGTGTAAAAAAAAAAAAAAAGTGGACCAAACCCCCCACTGAGAAGTGTGCAAACCTGGTAACCAATTACAAGAAACATCTTACCTCTGTGCTTGCCAACAAGCACCAAGTACTAGGTCATGTTTTGCTTGAGGGATCAAATACCCATTTTATTCACTGAACTGCAACTCAATTTATAACATTTGTATCAAAATCTTCAAGCGATTAAATCATTATTTTCCCCACTGTACATATAAAAACACGTCTACTTATATTTCTCTGCTTAGCAATAAGGCACTATATGTTTTTAATTACAAAGATATTACCATGCAATAACTTACAATGCTGAGTCTAATATAATTCTTTATTCAAAGATTTTTTTCAATTATAACAAAACATGTGAATAATATAAAAGCAATATGGCCATGCCTATTCAACAAAAAGCAATAGTTTGTTGAATTGTCGAAGGGACATGCTGGAAATGTTCTTAATTAGCTGCAGCCATCGATTAATGTATTCTGACAGCTGTCAGAATACAATGTCCGGGTGGGAGGGTGGTTAAATTTCTTCATACAGCCAAGTCGCTGGGATGCAGGAATTTGTTAATTTTTTTATGTTTGGCATACTGCCTGACAGCTGAACTCCAGGCCCAAAATGTTCTCAATTAAAGAAGAACTCCTCCTGGTTGAAGTTTTTCCCCAGGCACAAGCCCTCCAGTTTATTATGCTTAGAACATGGGTGAGCACATCAATGACTCTTTTTCTCTGGAGGTCGAGCTACTGTATTATTTACAGTTGGGTTATGTGTTAACTGGCATTATGCTATTCGATCCTTGCCAAATTTCTAAATGTATTCACTGTAGATGCATTTGATCCATTTGTTCAGTGTACTTTCTTTTACTCCAGTTATTTCCACAGTGAAATTCCAGATGTGTAGCCCACCGCTGGACATGTGGAAACATGCCTTTCGGTGCAGCCCTAGACAAAACAAGCAGTTAACTCATGCAGTAAGGTCACAGCCCCATTGCATGGGACACTATTTGCCTGGAGTTCTTTTTTAAAGCGGAGGTCCCGCAAAAAAATATTAAAAGCCAACAGCTACAAATACTGCAGCTGCTGACTTTTAAATAAAATGGACACTTACCTGTCCAGCGTGCCCGCGATGTCGGCAGTAGGAGACGAGCAATCGCTCGTCTCCCTGCTGCCCCCGCTGCCATCCTCGGTGAGGAAATCAGGAAGTGAAGCCTTGCGGCATGCGCAAGTAGCATGGCTCGTTCCCAGTGGTCCCCGCTGTCTCCTGGAACCAGTGTGTTTCCCAGAAGGACAGGAATTGGAGAGACTCTCCCGGAAGTGGGTGCAAATACCTGTATTATACAGGTATCTGCACCCCCTCCCCCCTGAAAGGTGCCAAATGTGACACAACGAGGGAGGGGGGTTTCCGAAAAGCAGAAGTTCCTTTTTTGGGCGGAACTCCGCTTTAAATATATTCTGCAATAGCTACAAAAGTTATAAATCTACACTGCGTGCAGCAAATGCCTTTGCCAATTCAGATATTTCCTTGTAAGAATAGCAGTAACATCATCATTGAGAGAACAGAGCAGATCCATCCACTCCTGGAGAAAACTACAGGAGGGAGCAGCAGCTACACGATCTCTCAATGACAGGAAAGCAGGAGAACGGAAGGTGAAAAGCCAACTTCCCATAAGATGTTGATATTTGCATAACAGAACAAAAAGTTCAAAAGGGGTTGTAAAGGCAGAAGGTTTTTTATCTCATAAGCCATTTAACCATATGATAAAAGGAAAAAACAAACAAACAAACAAACAAACAAACAAACAAACAAACAAACAAACAAACACACACACACACACTGTCCAGAAAAGGTTGACAGGAAAGAAATCATTTTTTTTTAAACAAGCATGTTACAGTGGCTTGAAAATAATATTTTTTACAAATAAGTGTGGCGTGCATTTGTAGTTAGCCTCTGAGTCAATACTTTATGGAACCACCTTTCACTGCAATTACAGCTGCAAGTCTTTTTGGGGGATGTCTCTACCAGCTTTGCACATCTAAAGTCAAACTTTTGCCCATTCTTCTTTGCAAAATAGCTTTGCTATGGGGGCCTTGCTGGGGCTCTGGGCCCCTATAGCAAGCCGTTTGCTATTGGGGTACGTGTGCATGCTCGCTGCCAAGCCAGGTCTATGTGTCTATGAGACACAGCGCAGCTCAGCCCCGTCCCCTGCTCCTGTCTTACTAGCAGCGATTGACAGCAGCAGGAACCAATGGCTCCTGCATCTCAACCAATCAGGAGGCAGAGAGCCATGCACAAAAGCACAGTACTAGCGGTACAAGTCAACGCTCTGATATTTTCAAAAGGAGCAATAATGACATCCTTCAATGATATTTGACTAGACACTACCACAATCTGTTAATAGAAGCTTAACAACAGAGCAAAAAACACAAATACAAGCGTCTCTGGGATTGGTAATAAGACCTTGTCTTCGTTATATAAAAACGCACAAACATGGACTGGCTATTTTTGTAAATGGGCACTAAAAGTACCCTTCACACTTGCAACAGTCTAACACTGATTGTGGAGGGGCAAGCCTAGGTACTAATGCCACTTTTAAAGTGGAAGTAAACCCTTCAATTTGATAGTTACAATAAACAGTTAACATTCCCGGCATGCCGGAAATGCTAGCTGTCACATTTGCTTGTGCTCTCAACCAAACTGTCAAACCATCCAATGGCTGGTTTCATAACAGGTCACATGTACAGCATCATGGCAATTGCAGATTAAACAGAGGTCAAGATGGCCGCTTCCTTGGCTGAAAACGATAGGAGGGTTTACTTCCACTTTAAGTTAAAAAGGTACAACGCTTTCAAAGTTCCTTAAATCCTTCTTCAGGTTTTAAAGCATGACAGAGGTATCCAAGGATTCCAAAAATCTTTCATCTTTAATGAACGTAATGGGGTTGTAATTCAGCCCCCAAGGTTTTACTTACCGCTGAGCGAATTTACGGCTCAGGTGACACGCTCAGCCTCTCTTCACGGGAAGCTGGCTCTTGATTGGATAGATTGATAGCAGCGCAGTCATTGGCTCCCTGGCTGCAGGGGGGTGGGGCCAAGTCATACATTCTGCATCTATAGACGCAGAATGAATGACTTGGGAGCATACCTGCAAAATAACCCCCCCGGGAGAGCGCTTCTCCTAGGGGGGTTATATGACGTGGGGAGGAGCCGCCGTGGGGCCCCAGAAGTCTGTGTTCGGGGCCACTCTGTGCAAAACGAGCTGCACAGTGGCAGTAAGTATGACATGTTTGTTATAAAAGAAAAGGGAGAAAAAAAAACACACACCACAAACCACGATCCTTTAGTCTCACTTTAAGTTGGATAATAAAAAAGGGAAAGGCTACAATACCAGTAGTATTGTAGTAGTAGTAGTAGTAGTAGTAGTAGTAGTAGTAGTAGTAGTAGTAGTAGTAGTAGTAGTAGTGTACAATACTCTACTACAAAAAAAGAAATGAGGCAAGAAGCAAAGTATAGCATCCATACCAACCAAAATCCATGTTACACCATTAACTTAGACATAAACGGATTGGCTGCTATGGGTTGATAAACTTTATAAGCTTATTGCTTTGCTCATGTAACCAATATTGAATAAGGCCGCTAAGATCTGCATCATTAAGTTAATATCTGTAAAATCACATTAGTCACTCACCCTGCAGATGAAATGAAGCGGGGTCGCTGAAGTTCAATACTCTGCACCAGCAGACGCGGTTCAAACGTCCGTACTTCCACATATCTTGGCAAGACAGCAATAATATATGGAGGCTGATACTCTGTTATGAAGAAAAACATAGGCCAATATTGCACTTAATTGAAGGCAAGAATTGGTTACATCTAGGAACTATAGCAACTAGCAAAATTGAGAACATTTGTAACTACTTTAGGTTGAATAGCAACTAAGGAAAGCTTACAGAAGTCTCAAATACAAATCTATTGCCAACACGTTCAAAAGGCTCTCTTACTGGAGACTAAGGCTGGATTCACACCTATGCATTTTTTGTGCTTTTGCATTTTGCAGATTTGCACTACAGAACATGTTCCAAAGGAAACAATGTTAAATGGACTGTAGTGGAAATCTGCAAAATGCAAAAAGCACAAAAACTGCATAGGTGTGAATCCAGCCTAAAGACTGCTGAAGTTCTATATAAATCTCTTTATATGCTTAAAGCTAGAGCTGCACGATCATTAAAAATAAATCACGATCGATTCAACCCCCCCCTCACGATCGTTATGCAGAATTTCCCGATTAATTTATTTAACAAGTGTAGAGTTCTCTGTTCACTTAGCTGTCAAAAAAAACTGGGCAGTCTGTCAAGTTTTTTACAACATTGTCATAGAGAACTAGAAACATCGTTTCTGGTTTGTTTACACTCGGTTTTAGTATGGGGGTCAGAGAGGCATCAATGAGTTTTAGTGAAGATTGAAAGCAAGGGAAAATTGTAACAATGAAATTAAAAATTACTTGTACAGTAACAATAGGTCAGCTTTGATAGGAACTAAAGAAATGTGTTTTGTATTATAAAAGTATTTTTTTTTTTTTTTTTTTTATAAAAAAAAAAAAAAAAAATTATTATTATTATTATTTTTTTTATAATTATTAATAATAATAATTGTTTTGCACAAAGCAGCTCTGAACCTCCTCTGCTGGGGCCCCATGCAGGCATTTTGTCCTCCTCGTCTTTTTTTTTTTTTTTTTTTAGTGTGACTTGCAATGGGGGCATTTGTAAAGGTTCGATTCCAAGACGAGCTGTGTGCGTCTATTGACACATAGAGCGTGGCACGGCCCAGCCCCCCTAACAGGATTTGATTGAAGGGTAGCTGCACATGAAAACTTTTTTTTTTAACCTTAATGCAACCTAAAAAAAAAAATCCCATAATAGCTTTCTTTACCTTAGTGCAGTCCTCCTTCACTTACCTCATCCTTTTTGCTTTTAAATGTCCTTATTTCTTCTGAGAAATACTCACTTCCTGTTCTTCTGTCTAACTACACACATTAATTGGAGGCTTTCTCCCTGGTGGGGAGAAAGCCTATTGATGGGGGAGGGGGTAAGCAGAAGTGTCAGAACGCCCACTAACACACAGCTCCTTACTCTATCTGCAAAGTAGAGTGTCCTGACCCTCCTGCTCGCCCCCTCCCCCTCAAGAGGCTTTCTCCACACCAGGGAGAAAGCCTTGCATTACTGTGTAGTTACAGACAGAAGAACAGGAAGTGAAGATTTCTCAGAAGAAATACGGAAATTTAAAAGAAAAATGGAAGGATGAGGTAAGTGAAGGAGGACTGCACTAAGGTAAAGGAAGCCATTTAGGGAATTTTTTTTTTTACCCTTACAACCCCTTTAAAAGTAAAGAAACTTCTCTGTTGTGTAATTGCGTAATAGTTTTAATGGACTCTGAACTACAGACAAATGAACAAAAATCTCACCCATTGCCATTGGTATATCTGTCCAATTCAAGGCACACTTTGGCGTGCATGTTCCCTCCTCATTAAGCACCACTGTCAGATCATCCTGACCCACTGCAACTTTTCCATCACCCAGAGGTACTGCCAGTGGTTCAAGCTGCTTGCCTGTTGGGAACAACTCTTTAATAGAGCCTTTACCATCTACCTGCAGGAAAAAAAACTGACCATCATCAACCAGTCCTACAGATAACTTATACTACTTAACAAATAACAAACATTTTTTTCTCTAGCTTATTATTAATCTCTTTAAAAGCTTGTTAGAATAATTAAAAGTGAATGGCTGTACGGGGGGGGGGGGGTCAGGACAGGTTTGATTATTGGGAGGAGAGTACACGAGTTCCCAGCACAGCTAGAGAATTGACCACAAAGTGTTCTCCTGCTTAGTGTGGTCAGTTTGTAATGGGAAAGTAGAGACTGACAGGTACACCAGTGATTTTACACAATAGAAACAATAAAGAGAGAACAGGATACTTTTTCATACAAGTACATGGTACAGCAGGCACATATCAATATGAAATGTTGGGGGTAACAAATGCTTTAAAACATATACTGGTATGCATTTTGCCTGTTTACCATTTGTTAAAATCCCAACTTACCCTAATTAAATAATAATCCCTCTTGAACCCCACACAGATGGAGTTTTCGCACCATGCCATGGATTTGGGAACATCAGGAACACTGAAGTCTCCCTAAAAATAAAGTCAAATGTGTAAGAGCTTACTGTACAAACGATGTAAATCCATGCTCCAATTTATATTTACTTGCATTTTGCTATTCAAGGTGCAGGAAACCCAATACAGTGACTCCTAGATGATTACTGCTATCATTTGACAATTGCGTAAAGAGAGAAAAAAAAAAAAAACACAACCCACACAAGCACACATACTGTAAATACACTAGTAACACAAAGATGGGAAATTCACAGTGCCGACTGAAAACACGCAAAAAAGTTAATGTTTTACTATTTTTAAAATACATTTATATAAAAACACTTTTCATAAATACACCTACGCCACCCACCCCTCCCAAGCTGAACATAACACCTCATACACTTTATATTCGATAGTCTGTGTGGCTTATATGTATTTTTCTATGCATGCCTTCAGCAGAGTAAAGGTAATATCCATAACCTGATGCCCCAAGTGTCATATGTTGTGATAAGATATCCAACACCCACATCTGTGGGGGGGGGGGGGCACAGGGATTGACATGGTGAGCCCAGAATCAGTAGAAATGGAATCTGCATTTTATCCTGCTGTTATTCATATATAATCTTTCGCTTGTTAGCATTCATAGTTTTTCATACCTTCAATGCCGTCATGGCTCGTACCTCCCCTTGGCTGCTGCTATACTTTGACGAATTCAGTCGGCATCATGAAAGCCCCATCATTTGTCACCAGTGTCATTTTTGAGAATGTGGTGGTGTGATTTTGGGGATGTGGTGCTTAGATCACTCATCAGTCTGAACAGTGCTTCCAGTAAAGATTTATAGGACAGAAACTAAGTTTAAAGGGTAGATTTAACCAATTCATCCAATTTCCCCATCTCTAGGTATCTAAAATATGTCATTATTAATGGCTCATAGCTCAATCACAATGCATGCACCACCTTAGAGGTAGAAAAACGTTGCTTTCCTATACTGAACCTCCAAAATGCAAGAACAAAAAAAAAGGTACTATGGAGGATGATTACCTCATTTATTACTCACAAATACACAAACCTTTGCTCTGCTGTTTAACAGAATTTAAAAAATGTGCCAAATGTTAAGGGTGTTTTAGAAGGCAAACTACAAACACAGTCACCTGAAGTTCATGGAACGATCTGTCCTTCCAGAAATATAGCTGCAATTTTCTACGGACAGCCACACACATCTTCAGAGTCTCTTCTCCAGATTTAGCGATCTGCAACAATGACAATTTGTTTTAAAAAAATTAACAAATGCAGTCATGGCCAATAAGGATCAATGCAGCACATTTGGCTGCACTGATGTTACCTGTAAGTTTTCATGTACACGGGACATTTTTACAACCTCTCCTGAACGATTTAACTTGACAGATAGTAACCCACGAAAGTGCCGCCTTTAGGTTCAAAAATCTATATTTATTTTTTAGATAGCCCAAATCGCCAATAAACGAAACGCGGCTAAACGCGGGCTTACCGCATTTGGCGTCAGAAACTTTTGCGTCTGAACTAATTTTTTTGCCTTCAAAAGAAAGGCCTATAAAACGCAACTGCCTAAAAACAACAGTAAACACACCTGTGTACATGTACACATAGGATAACATTGAAGGAGTTCAGGGGTAGTGTCTAACTGCCTCTGAATGTCCATTTAGACCCCATTCACACCTGAGCGACAGCCGCGTTCAGCGGTAGCGGCGTATTTTGCCGCGGGTGTGAAACTTTCAATTTTTTTTTTTTTTTTTTCAAAAGTCTTCCCATTGCTGTCAATGGGAAAACGCCACTGTCGCCTGAAAAAAAGGGTCCGGGACTTTTTTTCAGGCGACAGGCGTTCGGCGTCTATGAGACGTGAACCATCTCCATAGACAGCAATGGGAATTCTCCCCTCTAGCGGCAGAAGCGTCCGGCGTCGGGCGTTTTGTCGCTCAGGTGTGAATGCAGCCTTAGCAGCAGCAGTGTACATGGGGCCTTATTTACTTTACATTCTCTTAAATCTTAGCTTTTCAAAACAGCAATTTAGATAATAAATAATAAAATGCATTAAAGCGGATCTCCACCCTAATTACATCATTTGCTTAATAACAATGGCGCTATCTGTTATGCTAAAAACGGTTATTTTTTTTTAGCTAAATGTGTACAGTACCTGTACATTACTGTACCTTCCGGTCTGCATGTATGCGGGAGTTTTCCGGGCATTGCATCACTTCCTGTTAGATGCAGTGCGCTCTGCGCAGCCGTGTTCTCAAATCTCGCGCTATTTCGAAAGTCGCTGTTCCCCGTTGCTTGTGCTCGTGCGCATGCGCGAGATCGAGGGGTGGATGCTGGGGCATCGGCATCCACCGGAAGAAGGGATTGCAGGCCTGTGGGCTTATGCCCACAGTTAAAATGGAACCAAAACGGAAGGAGGAATATAAAAGTTTATATTTAACACAGGATGGCAGTGGAGCATTAACAAAAAAAATGTTTTTGGCGTGGGAGATCCGCTTTAATCTTGAAGAATTCAATAAAATTATGAAAGAAAGTATGTCTTTTAAAAACATAAGTTGCTTGAACAACATTTATCCCCAGCTTCCATATTTAAATAAAGGGGCACTAGAGACAAGTTAAACCACACGAGGAGGTACATAAATATTTTTTCATAAAAAAGGGGTCTTCAAGGAAGTTGAGAACACACTTTATAACAGGGGTTGACAAATTTGCTTGGAATCTAGGAGCCAGGTAAAAAAGTTAGGAGCCAGAAAACGCGCCCCGTCCCGACGAGCTTGCGCGCAGAAAGCGAACACATACGTGACCAGCGCCCCCATATGTAAACGGTGTTCAAACCACACACGTGAGGTATCGCTGCGATTGGTAGAGCGAGAGCAATAATTCTAGCCCTAGACCTCCTCTGTAACTCAAAACATGCAACCTGTAGATTTTTTTTAAACGTTGCCTATGAAGATTTTAAAGGGTAAAAGTTTGTCTGCATTCCACGAGCGGACGCAATTTTGAAGCGTGACATGTTGGGTATGAATTTACTCAGCGTAACATTATCTTTCATAATATAAAAAAAAAAAAAATGGGGATAACTTTACTATTGTCTTATTTTTTAATTCAAAAAAGTGTAATTTTTTCACCAAAAAAGTGCGCTTGTAAGACCGCTGCGCAAATACGGCATGACAGAAAGTATTGCAACGTTTGCCATTTTATTCTCTAGGGTGTTAGGATAAAAAATATATATAATGTTTGGGGGTTCTAATTAGAGGGAAGAAGATGGCAGTGAAAATAGTGAAAAATGACATTAGAATGGCTGTTTAACTTGTAATGCTTAACTTGTAATACCAACGGCCACCACCAGATGGCGCCAGCTCACATCTGGTGGTAATAACTTGTAATACCAACGGCTCACCACCAGATGGCCCCAGCTCAAAAAAAAAAAAAAAAAAAAAAAAAAAAAAAATTTTTTTTTTTTTGCCCCCCCTTCCAAGCCAAGTCGCCAGGGCCCCATTTCTAGTCGCCATGGCGACCTGGCGCCCGGGATTTGTCGAGCCCTGCTTTATAACATCACTAGTATTTGATGTATCCAAGCCTCCTCTGATCAATTGACTAATGCTGGCCATACACTCCACGAAAAATCGTCTGAACGAACTTCCGAAAAACGAACGTTCGGTCGTGAGCGCAAACGATAGTGCCATCATGTAATGACCGATAAATCGGTCAGTGGACATAAATAAAAAAAAATTGGTTCGTTTTTTTTTTTTTTTTTACATATACCTAGTGCAGAAAGTTTGGACGGGAAACACATTAACCTTCCGATTTATCGTTCTGCAGAAAATTTCCAAATGTGTCCTTCGTTTTTTTCAGGTCAAAAACGTCCCAACGATTATCGATTTTGTGCCCATTAACTGGCCAAAAACGAAAGAACTGTCTGAAAGACCGATTTTCGGCTAAATTTTCATATAGTGTATGGCCAGCATAAGTATTACTCCATTTGTCATTTGAAAATTAAATAATTTTTAAATCCAATTTTTTTTAAATTAAATATATCTAATGCTGTAATTGTGTAACCTTTATATAATAATATATGAAAATTCCACAAATACATTTCTCTTATTTGCTCCATTTTAGGCTGGTTAAATATACCATTGAAAGCATTTTGCTGTATCTGTTGGACAAGGTCAATAAAATGTTCATCCAAAACGTGTAAGCTGTTAACTTCCTGTACTTTCTGGCTCTGGACGGTCATCGGTTAGTATTGTTCCCTGATCTCTCCGTGCAATAATATCAATATCTGTCCCTCAGGATAGAGGAGAGGCATATGGGATTTGTCCTGATGAACAGGTATTGATATCTATGAAAGTTGTGATGTGGCAGCAGTGAGCTCTCTCTGCACCCGTGGCAATGCTACAGTCTCTGCACACTACAAAACACTCCCCCTTATCTTATAGAGGGGGGTATGTGTTATATAGCTCCAACACTTCCTTCCCAGGGTGACAACAGTGCTCTTCTTAGATATTGTAGTCACCACCCTCACACAGGAAGTGACAAGGTGAAAATAAAGTATGGAAAAAGAAAATAAATTCAGCCACCACATCTAAGAAAAACGTAATCTGTAATACATTCAGGTTTTGTTCTTGGATTTAGGTACATGTTAACTTTTTCACTATTCTACTCCTGCATAGATACACTGCAATTTACAAAGTCCTCATTTTATTGCAGATTGATAAGAATGCCCTAATGTACAAACATTTTAAAGGACTATAGTTTCCCTTTAAAATAAAAGGCAAAATTATATATATTAAAAATGATTTTAGCACAGAAAAAGTGGAATGGTCTGCGATTTGCTCACCTGGAGGTCACATGATAGTAGTGAAGCACCCTTAGCTTTTGAAATTGTGGTCATCAGCTGGAAGGTGAGCAAGTCATGAACACAGACATTGTTATCTATGATGCAAAGACAAAACAGCAAATTAGAATACCACAACAGCCGAGTACCAGGGTGTGCACATGATCAGTCTTTCACAACTCACCGAGCAAGCTGACCAGGATCTTAAACTGAGGAACAACATGAATCTGAAAAGATAGAGATTAAACCATTTTGTTGAACAGTTACAGAGAAATACAGAAAAGAATGCTATATACATATTATATGTGTGTGCCTGGAAGCCTGAGCAACTGGAACCAGGTAGAATTAAAAATGCTAGTATTTTTTTTATGACAACATTCCAACGCGTTTGGGGGTTCAAAACTCCCCCTTCATCAGGGTTTGTGCCGTCAGTAAAATCTGATATTTACCGGACAATATATTGAAGAATGAAATGAACAGCATTAGATCCAGGTCACCAAATTGACACTCAACCCTGATAAAGTGGGAGCTTTAAACCTTCCAAATGCATTTTATTTTTTATTTTTACTGGTCAAGAAAAATAGGATTCTTACATAACTGAAATACGTTTTATGGTGCGCTCATTCTTCTAATGCTTAACAGACTAAGCCAGGGACTTTTTTTTTTAGGATACCCCAGTTGACAGAGAGCTGCCTCTATAAATAGATTTTGACATCCGATTTCTGTCTACTCTGGGATGCAGCACTCCATTACCAAATACCTATCTATGGCAAGGTGGTCACCTTTACAGGTGGCATGGGCAACATCCCCTGGGGTCACAAACACCAATAATAAAGAAAATAAAAAAAGGATATAAAAAATATTGCTCACCTGCTGAATTTTCTTAGCAAAGTTCTTGTTTGATTTCTCCAAAGTTACTTCAAACTGGTTACAACCTTAAAAAAAAAAAAAAAAGAAGAAGGAAGAAGCTTGCTTTAAAAATACATAAAAAGGTGCATGAATCACCCATCTCTCAAGGCTGTCTTAGGTGCCAGGTACATTTAAAAGTTAAAATCTATTATAACAGTTCTATTTTTATCTTCTTTGCACTTTGATATGAAGACAAAAAAGCTATACGCAAACCCAATAAAAAGTACAAGCTTCTCCAAGCTAAAATAAATGCAGCTTTTTTTTTTTTTTGAGCTGCAGTGTGCATGAGCCTATAAATGACAGCTACTTATAAACATTGAGCCCAGGTTCACACTGGGTACGATTTGCTTTGATTTGAGATGCGATTTCACATGTGAAATTGCATCTCAAATCGGCGGCAATTGTTGGCAATGACACCATCCTAATCGGTGCGACGCCGCATCTGCGGCGCTGCACCGATTTAAAAAAGTAGTTCCTGGACTACTTTTTGCGATTTCGGCCCGCGATTTACATTGACATCTGTGCAGAAACCTGCACAGATGTCTCTTAAATCGCGGCCGAAATCGGGACAGCCAGCGGGAGTGAAATCGTGCGAATTCAGCTGAACTCGCACAGCTTCACTCCCACAGCCCAGTGTGAACCAGGGCTGAGGGCCAGATCACACAACAATTTTGGCATTCTGGATGAATTTCAGAATGACCATTTTTCATGAGTTCCAGTTTTTTTTTCCTTCATATCAAATCAACAAATGCCTTCTGGCGAGTTTTTGTATGCATTTTTGATGCGATCCATACAGAGAAAAAAAAAAAAAAATAGTAGCATGCTCTACTATTGATGACTGCACTGGAACACCCTACAATGGTTAGAACAAGTGCCATTGGAATATATGGAAAGCACTGTGCATGCGTTTTTAAAAGCAATGGACTGCATCTGGTGTGAACCAGCTCTAAGAAACCAGCATTTATTGTGGAAAAACCACCAATGAGTAGAGACACACAGAACTACTACTGGCCTCAATCTGCACAGGCCACATGACGCATTAATTGTAATGCTATGATAAGTGTCCAACCATAAAAATATAGCTCAGCAACAGAAAGAAAAAAAAAAAAGTGCAGGTACAGAACTCACCTTGTTCTTTTTTTACTCTGTAAAGCAGCAGATGACCCTGCTTAGTTCCAACAAGTAGCCACTCATCTAAAAGGGGAAAAAATATATATATTTAGAATGCCAACAAAAATGTATTAAAATAAAATACACAGCACTGATGAATTGCTGTTCACTCTCCTGTCAGCCCATCAATCAATCAATGGGAAAAAAAGGGGGGGGGGGAATTGGGACTTTATACGAGACCCTCTGTGCAACAGATCATTTTGCATTTATTTTATCATAGATACACCTATTTTGTATTTGCTTCGGATGAATGGAAACATCCATGAAACGCGTAGAGCTCCAGTCACATGCTACACCGTTGCAATCATGAGTTTGAGATTTTTCAGTACTATGGATTTTTATCATTCATTTTATTATTTCCAAGATAATCTAGGTTTGCCATGAAATGGAACAATGGACTGTATACTAATGCATTTATTGTGAATCATGTTGAAATGGTTTACATATATTATCAAGGTGCCATTTATTGCTAATAATGCTACATATTTTTTTTTTTTTTAAATCAGAACGTCGTTTAATGAGCATGAAAATCAAATGGTTACAAAGGATGCAATAATCGGTGCAACATGCACCACAAGCAAGGATACATTTCAATGTCAAATATGCAGACATGACAGACATAATACAGGTAGAGTAAGTAACACATGAATATGCAGTACAACATGTGGGGATGGGACATGTTAGGTGTGAGGGCCGCGGCCCAATAAAGCCCAAAAAAAAAAAAAAAGGAAAAAAAAAAAGGGGGGGTGCTAATCTGTGGAAATAGCACATGTGGAGGCCTCTCCCAACCATCTATCCCAGATCTTGTTATATTTACTGGGGCAACCCCTGTGGACATAAAGAAGCTTTTTAAAGGGTAGGGTGTCATTAACAGCTTTAGTCCACTGTTGCAGGGTAGGGGGAGAGCCCCTAAGCCAGGTTTTCGCTATCTGAAGCCGAGCAAGGAACAACGTCTCTTGCAAAAATATATTAAGGTACTTTTCGGCCTCAGACAGCGAAAACAGTCCGAACAAGCATTGTCGTGGGCTAAGAGAGAGGGGGGAGCCCATGCGGTCGTGAAGAAATCGGACCACCTGGGTCCAGTAGTCCTGCACGCAGGGGCATTCCCAGATGAGGTGATAGAAGGTAGGATCAGGAGAGTCACAGCCCGGGCAGTTAGGGTTGCCGTCCGGCCTAAACTTTAAAATGCGACGGGGCGTTAGGTATGACCGATGCAGGATGTATAGCTGGGTGAGGCGGTCGGAAATCTTGGGAGAGACTAATCTGCAATTAACGAGGACTTCGTCCCAATCCTCCGACGACAGCACCCCCAAGTCAGGTTCCCAACGAGTTTTCGCCTGCTGGAGAGTGACAGCCGCCGAGGGAGCCAGGAGGTATGAGTAGAATTGAGAAGTCAGTTTCTTAGGGTCCGAGCCCAGGACGATGTCAACAGGGAGTGGGGTCTCGAGAAGTGGGATGGTAGTACCAAATTGCGTGGTAAGTGCGTGGCGAAGCTGGAGGTAGCGGAAAAACATGTGATTTGCTAGGGCATGGGTATCTTTAAGAGATTGAAAGGACCTGACCGAACCGTGTGCAACGACTTGCGTAAGATAAATAATTCCGCTCCTAACCCAAATGCCGTGGTCAGGGACCATGGCCAGTTCAGGCAGTTGGGGATTATCCCAAAGGGGTGTGTGAGAGTGGGGGGACGGAGCCTTGCCAACCGACATGGCAATCTGCCAAATTTTGCGATGATGGAAGAGCAGCTGATTCCCGTCGTCCGGTCGCCTAGAGTTGCGGGGTGCACAGTACATGAGCTGGAATGGGTGCGAGACCGGGCCATGGGCCTTGGAGCACACCATAGCCAGATATCGCCTCCCATCAGAATGGTGAATATGATAGAAGTGGGAGAGCTGGGATGCGACATAGTACAGGAACAGGTCTGGAACCGAAGCGCCCCCTTGACTGGAGGAGCACTTCAGGACCCGCCACGGCAGTTTATGCCGAGATGGGCCCCAGATGAATGAGTTGAGAATGGACTCCATGGCCTTAAAAATACGGGGGGGGGATATATAGCGGAGCATGCCAGAAGGCATAGAGCAGCTTCGGGAGGAGGATCATTTTGACTAGGCTTACCCGGCCCATCACCCCAAGAGGGAGACGGGACCACGTTTGAGTTTTGGACTTCAGCGTCTGGAAAAGTGGCTCAATGTTGAGACTTATGTAGTCTAAAGGGGATCTAGTGACATGGACGCCCAGGTATTTAACAACATCCGTCCGCAGCAGTGGAAGGGCCGCCTGTGTCGCAGTAGGGGGGCCTAGATCTAGGGGGAGGATATGGGACTTAGTCCAGTTTATCTGTAGGCCCGAAAATTCCCCGAACTGGGTTATAATGCTACATATTTTTACCATGGATTTTATGTATATCCATTAGGAATCATTAAACATGTCGTTGCATACATATTTTTCTTAGATGTGCTTCATATGAAGTCCCAACCAATCCCCTTCTTTTAAGCCCATTGATCAATTCATCACTATTACTTATGGCAGCTTCCTGCTGGGTAGTATTTAAAGCAAAACTCTGTGCAACAAAACTCTCAGATAAATGTATTTAATAGCCACAAAGGATATAAATCCACTTTGTGTGCACCAAATTACTTAAACTCAGATACTACTTTGTAAAACTAGCAGTGACATAACTGTGCTGTATCTAACCTGTGCAAAGAGCAGAGCCGTGTGAGGGACCCAATAGGCTAAAAACCATTAAGGCTACCTACAGAAAACTACAAGAGGGGTGGAGACCAGACTAGTCACCCCCGCACAAGAGGAAAGTGCAGCAGTGACCGATCTTTATTAGGCCCCATGCACACGAGACGCTGGTAAACTCGTGTTCAGAGGCATTTGAACACATTCAAGGTTATCCTATGTGTCCATGCACACAGTCACATTTTTCTGCGTTTTTCGGCAGTTGCGTTTATGCTCGTTTTTTCAGAAGAAAAAGATGGGTTCAAACGCAAAAGTTTTTGCGTTTCAGACGCAAAACGAGGTACCAGCGTTTATAAAGGTGACATATTTTTACATTAGAAATCTCAAAAATGATGGCAAAAGATTAAAAACCATTAAAAAAAAAAAAAACATTAAAAAAAATGTAATTGCTTGCATTGTGGACAATCCACAACTTGTGACAAGTGACGTGGCCAGTGGACAATCCACAACTTGTGGCAGGTGATGTGGCCAGTGGACAATCCACAACTTGTGGCAGGTGACGTGGCCAGGTGACATGGCCAGGTCATGTGACAAGTGGACAATCCACAACTTGTGGCAGGTGACATGGCAAGTGGACAATCCACAACTTGTGGCAGGTGACATGGCAAGTGGACAATCCACAACTTGTGGCAGGTGATGTGGCCAGTGGACAATCCACAACTTGTGGCAGGTGACGTGGCCAGTGGACAATCCACAACTTGTGGCAGGTGACGTGGCCAGTGGACAATCCACAACTTGTGGCAGGTGACGTGGCAAGTGGACAATCCGCAACTTGTGGCAGGTGACGTGGCAAGTGGACAATCCGCAACTTGTGGCAGGTGACGTGGCAAGTGGACAATCCGCAACTTGTGGCAGGTGATGTGGCAAGTGGACAATCCGCAACTTGTGGCAGGTGACGTGGCAAGTGGACAATCCGCAACTTGTGGCAGGTGACGTGGCAAGTGGACAATCCGCAACTTGTGGCAAGTGGACAATCCGCAACTTGTGGCAGGTGACGTGGCAGGTGACACGCTAAATACAAGTACACTGCTGCTCTTTCAGCTGCTACTCACTCTGGTCTCACAAAATGGCTGAAATGGTTAAATAATACTGTTTTTTTAGCTTAGGGAGGGTCTTATGATGTTTCTTAACTAAACGCTTATAAACGCAAACGCAGCGAAATTGGCGGCAAAACGGGCGTTTGAAAACGTGTGTTTAGATGAGTTTGCATCTGCGTCTCGTGTGCATGGGGCCGAAGGCCTCACATACATTGCTGCTGGTAAACGGACATTTAGGAGCAGTTGGGTATTTTTTTATTCAGCTGCCCCTGAACTCTCCTCTGTTATCTTATCATTACACGTACACAGGGTTGTTTATAGTAGTTTCTAGGCAGTTAAGTTTAGAAGCTTTTTGGAAAGCAAAAAAAAAAAATGGGTTCAGACCTATGTTCACAGGCATTTGAAATGACAAATGCCTTTAATAGCTTGTAAACATGTGTAATCGCAGTAACTCGCGTTTAGCCATGTTTCATCTACAGGCGTTTATCATTTCTGACTATTTGCAAATATTTCTAAAAACGTAAATGCGGCTAAACAGCCTTTTTTAAACATTGTTTACTATCTGTCAAGTTAAATCGTTCAGGGGAGGTTGCAAAACGTTCCGTGTACATAAAGCCCCTACACAGAGGCAAAGTGTCTACTGCACAGGTCTGGTGGAAACACACAAAACACATCAAGATTCAAGTAAGGAGACATATTTCCTTTACTAAAACAATATCTGCTTTTTCCAGGGTTTGGCTTCTTTGTCATAACTAGATACATCACAGTTGAATTTTAGCAAAGAAGAAGTGGTCCTCAAGCTGGCTATGGCCCCTTGATTGCTGTAAACCAACTTGTGCTCTTAGCAGGCCACTGTCCTGCAGAGAGAACTCCACCTGGATGGAGTTTTTATAGTCCTGGCCATGACATCATCATAAAGACTTTATAAACAGCATATCCGAGGAGTGTAAGAACCTTGAACACTTACTCAGCGTAATGAAAATCGCACTCACTCGATGAGCTCATGCTAGTGCGGTGGTTTTTAACATCTTTAGAGTCATGGACGGATCTGATGAAAGCCATAGACCCCCCAGAAATATTCATGTAAACAAAACTTTGCATGCAATGGATTTATGAACGTTATATGAATATCGTATATACTCGAGTATAAGCCAACCCGAATATAAGCCACAAAAAAAATAGGAAAACGTATTGACTCGAGTATAAGCCTAGGGTGTCCATTTGCATGCCTCACTGTGTCCATGACTAGACTTACGTTTAACATGGGAGTATATAGAAGGGGTGCCCTGATTTGGAAAATCGGTGCTCCCCGGCCGTAGGTCTCCCAGACAGCAAACTTTGTACACTTGTAGAGGAGAACTGGGGCTACATGTGTGCCAAGATTCAGGTCCAGGGGACGTACGGCTGCCCGGTACCGGGTCCCCAAAGTTACCGGAGAAATTACTGTTTAACATGGGAGTCTATGGAAGGGGTGCCCGACTTTGAAAAATCGGTGGTCCCTGGCCGTAGGTCACCTGGACAACAAACTTTGCACATTGGGGGTGCACAATTATAATATTATTATCTTATCGGGAGGGGGTGCGTTTTCTGCTTTTGCAACCATACGGATCCACTCCACCTTTTGGGGGTGCACAAAGTGTTCCATTCATCCTCGTGTGGGCAGTCCCATTCAAGCCAATTGGGACGCAGCATTTTTGCAGGTGAGGTGATGCGTCCTAACTGACTTGGTTGGGACTGCCCACATGGAGATGTGAAGAACACCTGTGCTTTCCTGTACAGGTAAACAAAGCCCTCACATGGGGCACACATGCATACACCCCATGTAAAATGAAGCCTTAGTAATTGTACTCAAACTTGCAATGAGCAATGTAGCCAATATAAAAGGGTTGTGTGGTAGGAGATGCTCAAAACCAAAAGTTACGAACGTCTACACTCTACAGGCTGCAACGTCCTCTAGTATAAAAGTCCCAACACTTTCCCTGCTGGGGGGAATGCCATGCAATATAAATAAAATAACAAATCATAATATTGCATGCAATATCCATCAGTGAATTGCCTTAATATCTTTTTTTTCCATAAATCTTGTTTGTTTTTCAATAAATTATATTTTAAAAGTGTTCACATTATCTCTAATGCACCAAGCCATGGTTTAACACCTTGTTTGCCAATGTTTATTTATAAACATTCTGGGAGTCAAGGGGTTAAATGCAAGGTCAGAGCTGCTAATGCAACCATGAGTGCTATTGATTTGTAGAGACATTGAGATGCTTTCAGGTAAAAAAACAGGGGAACATCTATTAGCATCTACTGCAATAAAAACGTTGCCTGGATGCGTTATTAAATGTTCCACTTTAAAGCTCCCCCCCCCCCCCCCCGTACTGCAAGGAACAAATGCTCATTCATGCCTGGGGTACCAACAGGGTTCTTACCTGACCCTTCACTCCTGTAAGACTGATCCCCGCAGCCCCTCTGACAGCATTAAGTACAATCCAGGACCCATAGCCTTTGCATTGAAAGACTGCTGAGGGACAGTCCACTGCCAGAGCATAGGGGAGTAGAGAAGTGATGGCTGCCATGGCCGACCTACTTGTGAGAATACTAGTTGCCGGGCTGCGTTGGGCTTTGATAAGAATATCTGACCAGGAACAAGCATAGTTTATCACGTCTTGGGCTATATACATGCTAGACATTTATTCTGCATGAAATGGAGCTTAGTTATGTAGCATGAGGCTATATAGTTAGATTTTTTGTAAAATTAGTCAAAGAAATCCAAGCTCTGCAAGCTGACATAACAAGCACTGCCGTCATACAATTTTACAGTAACCATGAGATAAAACAAAGTCCAGGAAAAAGTCTTTATCCCATTGTTTTGCAAAACTATGTACACTTCAAACTGTTTGATTGAATCGGTTCTGATATCGCCGTTTTGCTAACCCGACAGCTTATTATTCTAAAAACCGTAAACCTAAATTTTGTTTTGCAAATATTCTAACTACCAGCAAGAATAAGTCCTTACATGTAAAGTGAACCTGTTAGCGAGCATCCACTCACCAGCTTCCGCCACGTCCCTCATCTTGTGTCACTGCCACATCACCAGAGGTCCCATTAAGATGACAGTTGCTTTTTAAAAAAAATGATGGATTTAAATCAAGCTATTTTACTGATGATTTAAATCGTCAATTTAAATGGAACTTCCACTTTTTGGAACCCTCCCCCCCTCCGGTGTCACATTTGGAACCTTTCGGGGGGGGGGGGGGGGGACAGATACCTGTTCGATACAGGTATTTGCTTCCACTTCCGGGCATAGATAGCCACATTATCTGCAGGTATCTACGCCACTTCCCCCACTGCTGTCTTCTGGGAGACACACAGGTCCCAGAAGACAGCAGGGACCATTCGGCTCACGCAGCCAACTAGCGCATTGCGCAGCAAGGAACCAGGAAGTGCAGCCGCAAGTGAAGTATAAAACGTTTAACGGAGTACGGCAGTCCAGGATTTCTTTCCAATCCCAAGTATAAAACGTTATACTTTGCAGATCAAGCTCTCTTGCGTTTTGATGTTCTTGTGTTTACATGCACTTTGATGCTTTCGGAGTATCTAAACAGCCCCTGGACACACACAATTCAATTTTTCCTCAACGCAGGTCAACTGAGCGCACCTAAATATACAGTGTGTATTATACCATTTAAAATCATTACATATACCGTATTTATCGGCGTATAACACGCACAGGCATATAACACGCACCCTAACTTTAAGAGGGAAGTTTAAAAAAAAAACTTTCCACAGCCCCCTGCATATAACACGCAGGCACAGTTTACCCTCTATTTTCAGGGTAAAAAGTGAGTGTTATACGCCAATAAATACAGTAATTATCAGTATTCAGAATGTCCTATAAGTTCATGAATGTCATTGTCTATGTGAATGAAGGAAGTCAGAAGCCAATACTCTGCAGTGGGGGTTTGGGCGTGTGCATCCATTGACCGTGTTTAGTGCGGGCATCACCTGAAATACCTGTCTGACCCTGCCAGTTTCTGACCTCCGCTCTGTAAACTGACCATGATAATCAGGGCTGCCAAGCCCTGACACTGTGGTCAGACTAAGTGCATCCGTCATCCGCAGCCTGCTCTTTTGTGTTTGTGTCCGTGTCATCCTCTGTCCTCCTCCCCCTCCCCTCTCTGCCTCTCTGCTCCCCAATCCACCTAACCTGCTATGACTATAACAGCGTTTTTCTGCTATAGTTACCCGCTGACATAGAACATGAAACTCCCCAGTGGATGTCCTTTATAAAAATATGCGGTATAATAGCTTACTTCAGAGCAGCGCTCACGTGAATGCCCACCGGTCTCCTCCTCTTGGCTGACGTCAGAGGGGTTTTCCCAGAACCTCCCCCTGCAGCTATCGCATTGGGAGAGGAGACCAGCAGGCAATCAGCTGAGCACTGAATGGGGCTCTGAATTAAGTCATTATACAGCATATTTGTATAAATGACATCCACTGGGAAGCTTTGTGTTATATATCAGTGGGAACCAAAGCAAAAATTTTTTAACCTTGACAAACACATTTAATGCATTCTCTACATTAAAGGTAAAAAAAAAAAAAACTCTTTAAGTGTTCACACCAGGGCGACTTGTCAGGCGACATAGTCACCTCACAAGTCATGCTCCATTCAGTGCAATAGAACCGTTGTAATCTGAGTGACTCAAGTCGCTCCGGCTTAGAAAAAGGGGGTACAGTAAAACCTTGGATTGTGAGCATAATTCGTTCCAGAAACATGCTTGTAATCCAAAGCACTTGTATATCAAAGCATTTTTTTTACAGGGTATAAAAAAAGAAGAGAGGCACCTCCAAGTGTAGAAATAAGTTGCTAAATGTTGTACCTTCATTAAATGTAACCATATTGCTACACTTAGAGGCTCCTTTCCTTTTTTATACTCAGTTGTGACATGACGCTACTCTTATATCAAGACATCGCTTGTATATCAAATGTATTAAAAATGTTGCTTGTCTTGAAAAATGCTCTCAAACCAAGTTACTCTCAAACCAAGGTTTTACTGTACTTGGGGGTGACTTGCATTGACTATTGAAGAAGTCCTTTGCAAGTCGCGCTGTGCAGGGCGGCTTTAGAGTCAGGAGACCTTAAAGCCGCCCCAATGTGAACCGAGTCTAGGACCCTGCAGGTGCAATTTAATAAAGCTGCTGAACCACTCTTCTGGCGTTACTTTCTCTTGTTCATGCGTTGCACCCAATTTAAAATAATAAATCTGTGACAATTATGCTTTTTACAGAGTGGCTTGTGCGCCAAATTCAGGTTGTTCCAATTTTACTCCACTTCTACATTGCGGTGCAACACCTGCACCAAATTCAAAATAAAAGACTGACAGTTCATAGCTTATGAAAGTGGAGCTAATTAAAAGTGGAGTTCCAGGCTTTATTAAAAGTCTGCAACTTGGAAAAGTTTAGCTGCTGACTTTTAATAAACAGCCACTCACCTGTCCCACAGAGCCTCGCTCCTCCGTTCAGACTGTGGGCACCTGGCTGTGCCAGCTTGTGGCTTCACGGCCGGGTGCAAAGTGCGCATGCGCTCTCCAATTGGACAGCCAATCTTCTGGCCCGTACTCAGAAACAGGAAGTCCCGCTCAAAAGCAGGCACCCCTCCAAATGTGGCATGTAAGGGGGCGAGGAGTGCTTAAAGCAGAAATTCCACTTTTGGGTGCTTTAAAGCGGTGGTTCACCCTAAAAAACAAGTTTCTACCATGAAATCCAGCATACTAGCGTGAGCTACAGTATGCCTTTATTTTTTTTTTTGCGCCGTACTCACAGTTTAATTCCGTAGTTAAGTTTCAGACTCCCCGTGGGGAGTAGTTGTTCCTATGCAGAGAGGAACATGATTGACGGCCGGCTATGGCGCGTCACGCTTCCCGAAAATAGCCGAAGTAAGACTCGGCTCTTCACGGCGCCTGCGCACAGACTAGGAGCTGACTGCGCAGGCGCCGTGAAGAGCCAAGTGCTATTTCGGCTATTTTTGGGAAGTGTGACGCGCCATAGACGGCCGTCAATCATGTTCCCCTCTTCATAGGAACGCCTACTCCTCGCGGGGAGTCTGAAACTTAACTACGGGATTAAACTGTGAGTACGGCGCAAAAAAATAAAATAAAGGCATACTGTAGCTCGCTCTAGTATGCTGGATGGCATGGTAGAAAAAAAAAAAAAAAAAAATTTTTAGGGTGAACCCCCGCTTTAAGATCAACTCTCTTTTGGCGTACAGACAGGTTTAGTGAAGGCGTCTTGTATGCGGTCTCAAAGTGACGCAGCGTGCTCCAAACGCAAGTAGATGTTCTGTACAGGTACATGAACTTGGCGCACACTGACACTTTTAGGACAGACAAGGGACACCTTTGCAGAATGAGTCTGGGTCAGTCTTTAGGAATTCCAGGGACTGCGTACAAGGAGGAGGTATAGGCGGAATGTAGAATAGCGCTGTCCCGCCACACATACAGCGCTTATCACACGACTCCATTCTGCCCCATGGGATCGCCACTTCTCATAGACTGAGGCTGCACGCCAGGCAGGATGCTGGACCTCTGACTCTAGGGGGGGTCAGCATGGCAGCCAGGCACATAGCATTTACTGGAGAAGCTAGCATTGGGGTCTCAATATACAGCTTTCCTATGAGCTCAGTCCAAGTCCTGCGTACAGAAGTTTGGTTGAACTCCTGAATTCTCCTCATAGCAGAGTGCATGTCATCCCATAGAATACCCTCTTCATTATAACATGTCACAGCACACCCTGGACAGTACACCCAGTCAGGCCAGACACTTACCCCAGGCAGCCAGACACTCTATCTGCAGCGGCAGCTTCTCCAGGATCAGGACCGGCTCAAAGGCGTCATGCATGGCTGCTGCGGCCTATCACCCCCGCCAGACCTCGGCCTTTCCTGTACTCCCAGATGTTTGAGGAAACCAGATTCACGACCGGTACCCGGCAATACAGGCCTCCCAGAGAGCCGTACAACTCACACAGCAGCTGACTCTTCCTCATAGCAAACTCCTCCCCAGTGCTGGCAGTACGCCTTTCTGAGGAGGACTCTCCGTCCGAGCAAGGAAGGAAGGCCCCGCCCCACTGCTGGCAGCATGCCCCTAATAGAGACCTCTCATCCTCGGAACATAGACGAAAGGTCCTCCCCACTGCTGGCAGCACGCCTCTATGAGGAAGTGTTATTCCGAGCATTAATGGTAGGCCCCTCCCCAACGCTGGCAGTGCTCTGTTATGAAAGGCCTCCCCGTCATAACAACATTGCAGCGGTTCACGTTCCCTACCATGATGTGTGACTCTATGGGGAACTATATTCCAGCCAGACCGGGCGTTACTGCTTTACTGCAAATTCGCCTATTTCCAGGAGCGGTGATGAAAATGTGCTGGTGCAAATTGTAGCGTCAGAAATGTGCTGTTTACAATTGCAGATGAGAGCGGCTCCATTTACTATGACAGGTCGCCGGCCGGTTTCCACCGGCAGCTGCAGATATCCACAGCTCTCCGGTGATGGGGGCTGGGTGCACACAAGGGAGGCCGCTGCTTGTGAATAGCTGTGGCCACCTATGACCTTTCATTACAGGATAGCTCAGAAAGACCCCCAGTACAGACCCCTCAATATAGACAGACCCCCCCCCCCCCAATACAGACCCCTCAATATAGACAGACCCCCCCAATACAGACCACTCAGTATAGACGGACCGCCCCAATACAGACCCCTCAGTATAGACGGACCCCCCCCCCCCATAGACCCCTCAGTATAGACGGACCCCCCCAATACAGACCCCTCAGTATAGACGGACCCCCCCCCCACAGTATAGACGGACCCCCCCAATACAGACCCCTCAGTATAGACGGACCCCCCCCCCCCCACAGACCCCTCAGTATAGACGGACCCTCCCAATACAGACCCCTCAGTATAGACGGACCGCCCCAATACAGACCCCTCAGTATAGACGGACCCCCCCCCCCATAGACCCCTCAGTATAGACGGACCCCCCCAATACAGACCCCTCAGTATAGACGGACCCCCCCCCCCACAGACCCCTCAGTATAGACCAGGGATCCTCAAACTACGGCCCTCCAGCTGTTGTAGAACTACACATCCCATGAGGTATTGTAACACACTGACATTCACAGACATGACTAGGCATGATGGGATTTGTAGTTCCTGAACAACTGGAGGGCCGTAGTTTGAAGACCCATGGTATAGACGGACCCCCCCCCCCATAGACCCCTCAGTATAGACGGACCCCCCAATACAGACCCCTCAGTATAGACAGACCCCCCCCAAGACAGACCCCTCAGTATAGACAGACCCCTCCATATAGACAGACCCCCCCCCCCAATACAGACCCCTCAATATAGACAGACCCCCCCCCCCAATACAGACCCCTCAGTATAGACGGACCCCCCCCCCCCAAGACAGACCCCTCCATATAGACAGACCCATCCGTATAGACGGACCCCCCCAATACAGAGCCCTCCATATAGACAGACCCCTCAGTATAGACCAGTGGTCACCAGAATGCAGCCCCTTGTTTGCCTTTATCCGGCCCTTGGGGCACTATCCCTCCCACTGATACGAGACACTATTCTGCCATCTGACACAGACAATGGCGCACCATTTGTCCCACTGACACAACTAATAGAGCACTATTCCTCCCTATACCAGCAATGCAGCACTATTCCTCTCCCTAATACCAGATGTTTACCAACAATGATGCCAGGAAAATTTCCACTCCCGCTGGCCAAAATCCAGCCCTCCAAGAGCTTTTAGGACAGTAAACCGGTCCTTTGTTTAGAATGTTTGGAGACCCCTGGTATAGACAGACCCCCTCAATACAGACCCCTCAGTATAGACAGACCCCCTCAATACAGACCCCTCAGTATAGACAGACCCCCTCAATACAGACCCCTCAGTATAGACAGACCCCCTCAATACAGACCCCTCAGTATAGATGGACCCCCACCCCCAATACAGACCCTTCAGTATTGACAGGCCCCCTCAGTACAGACGGACCACCCCCAGACCCCTCAGTATAGACAGACCCCCCCCCTAATATAATAATGGCAGTAAAGATAGACCGCCTCCCCCCCCCCTCAACACACTTAACCTCCCCCAGATCACAAACCCCTCAGTACAGACTGAACCCCCAACATTCCTAAAACTCCCCCTCCCCAGAGCATACTCCTTCAGTACACATACTCACCATGCTCCCTCGCTTACCCTGAGTACAGAAAGCTGAGTACAGACACACCTTCAATGCCCCCACAATAACATCTCTGCCTCCAATGCCGCCCACCACCATCACAGTTTTGTCAGGTCTGTTACACCCCCCCCCCCCAAATATCTCTGTGCCATTCCAACACGCCTCTGTACCCCCGCCCCACACTCCCCCAGCACACGTGTGCTTCTAATGCCCCCCACCACCAGCACACTTCTGCCTTCAATGCCCCCACCCCCAGCATGCCTCCAGAGTCCCCACTTTCAGCACACGTCTGCCTCCAAGGCCCCCCCCACCCCAGCACACCTCTTCTTCCAGTACCCCCAGCACACCCTTGCTTCCAATGCCCCCCACCATCAGCACACCTCTGCCTTCAATGCCCCCACCCCTGGCACATCTCTGTCTCCAATGCCCCCACCCCAGCACACCTCTGCCTCCAATGCCCCTCCAGCACATCTCTGCCTCCAATACTCCCCTACCCCAGCACACCTCTGCCTTCAGTACACCTGTGCTTCCAATGCCCCCCCACCATCAGCAAAACTCTGCCTTCAATGCCCCCACCCCCAGCACGCCTCTGCCTCCAGTGTCCCCACTTCCAGCACACCTCTGCCTCCAATGCCCCCAACCCCTGCACATCTCTGCCTCCAATGCTCCCCTACTCCAGCACACCTCTGCCTCAAGTGCCCCTTCCCCAGCACACCTGTGCTTCCAATGCCCCTCACCATCAGCACACCTGTGCTTCCGAAGCCCCCCACCATCAGCACACCTCTGCCTTCAATGCCCCCACCCCCAGCATGTCTCTACCTCCAGTCTCCCCACTTCCAGCACACCTCTGCCTCCAATGCCCCCACCACTGCCTCCCACACCAACACACCCACCTCCAGTGCCCCCCACCAGAGCACACCTCTGCATCCAATGCCCCTCACCATCAGCACACATCTGCCTTCAATGCCCTCACCCCCAGCACGCCTCTGCCTCCAGTCTCCCCACTTCCAGCACACCTCTGCCTCCAGTGCCCCCAACCCCAGCACACCACTGCCTCCAGTGCCCCACACCCCAGCACACCTCTGCCTCCAGTGCCCCACACCCCAGCACAACTTTTGCCTACAGTGCCCCTCACCCCCAGCACACCTTTGCCTACAGAGCCCCCTCACCCCCAGCACATCTCTGCCTTTAGTGCTCCTTACCCCAGCACACCTCTGCCTCAAATGCCCCCTCACCCCCAGCACACCTCTGCCTCCCAGGGCCGGATTAACAATGGGGCTGATGGAGCTTTTTTTTAAGATTTTTTTTTTTCTAAGATCAAATTTGGGGGGTTGTAGCTCGATGACCAGAGGTCACAGAAACCCTACATTTGGGGGTAGGCATGGGAAGAGCTACCCCACAACTGGTTAAAAAATGGGACGGCTATCATTTATGGTTCCGGAGATACGGGCCTGCTTGCACAGCCTGTCAGAAGCTACATTCAGAGCGGCCAATATAAATACAAGCTGACACACTACAGCAGACTGATAGGATCACAGTGCTTATAATAATTATTTGTATATTACTCATGGTAATTAACCCCTTGCCACTTGCCACTGACACTTCTCTACTACATGTAAAAATCATCATTTGTTTTTTGCTAGAAAATTACTCTGTGGTGGTCTTTGCACTTTTTATGTTGCAGGGTACAGAGCTGCACGATTCTGGCTAAAATGAGAATTGCAATTTTTTTGCTTAGAAGATAGATCACGATTCTCTCACGATTGTTGCGGCGTAACATCATCTTTCACATAAAAAAAAAAAAAAAAAAAAAATGGGCTAACTTCACTGTTTTGTTTTTATGGTTTTTATTATTCATTGAAGTGGGAAAATACAGTGTGACATAACATATTGCAGCAATAGCCATTGTATTCCATAGAGTCTCTGCTAAAATATATATAATGTTTGGCAGTTCCAAGTAATTTTCTAGCAAATAATATTGCTTTCTAACTTAAGAAACAAGTGTTGGACTTTAAGTGGTTAAATTTAGTTACAATGTTAGTTAGTTACAATGTTTCCTTTTGTTTACAAACTTCGCAGACTGCCCAGATTTGTTCTTTACACACAGACGTGTATCCCTTTGATCTAAGAAGGAAGGTTAGTTACAATGTTTCCTGTTAAAAACTTGGCAGACTGCCCGGATATTTTCTTTTGACAGCTGAAAGTCTCTCCACTTGTTATATGAAAGAATCAGCAAACTCTGCATTGAAGATCGTCAGGGGGGTTGAATCGAGATCACGATTTTTTTAACGATTAATTGTGCAGCTCTAGCACGGTATTTGCGCAGCAATTTTTCAAACATGTTTTTTTGGAAAAAAATGTTTCATTCATTAAAAAAAACAGTTAGTTAGTTAAGTTAGCACAATTTTTTTTGGTATCCTAAGCGATGCTTTACATTTTTTTAGGTTACATGTTTAGAGTTACAGAGGAGGTCTAGTACTAGAATTATTGTTCTCGCTCTAACGATCGTGGCGTATGTAACCTGTGTGTATCTGGCTCTGATACTACCAGTGCCTACCCAGCCACTGACTAGTATCTCTCCCCAGCCTGTCCCCACACACCCTCTCACCTGCTGACCTGTGGATGGGGGAATCACTCCTGCAGTGTTATTGTGTTCTGCCAGTGCGTACAATGATCAGTGTTGCTAACTTTAGCTGGCAGCACTGATTGTTTTAAGAAAAAAAAAAACAGGCTGGTTGTACTCAAGTTGATTAATAGATTGACTTGTGTAAAACCAGCTAGCACATACATAGATTGACTATGGCTGGTCTTTGCATAATTGGCATAATTTCAATCCATGTATGACCCGCTTCACCACTACTCAGTCCCTAATATCCTTCCACTCCTGTACATAGTGCTCACTGTCATACTCTCCACACTTCTCTCCTATACATAGTACCCACTGTCATACCCTACACACTCCTCTCCTGTACATAGTGCCCACTGTCATACCCTCCACACTACTCTCCTATACATAGCGTCCACTGTCATACCCTTCACACTCCTCTCCTGTACATAGTGCCTGCTGTCATACACTTCTCTCCTGTACTTAGTGCCCACTGTCGCACCCTCCACACTCCTCTCCTGTACATACTGCTCACTGTCATACCCTCCACACTCCTCTCCTATACATAGTGCCCACTGTCATACCCTCCACACTCCTCTCCTATACATAGTGTTCACTGTCATACCCTCCACACTCCTCTCCTATACATAGAGCCCACTTTCATACCGTCTACATTCCTCTCCTGTACATACTGCCCACTGTCATACCCTCCACACTCCTCTCCTGTACATACTGCCCCATCATACCCTCCACACTTCTCTCTGGTACGTACTACCCTCTGTCATACCCCCTCACTCTTCCTGTACATACTGCCCATTGTCATACCCTTCACACTCCTCTCCTGTACATAGTGCTTTTTTCCGTACCCTTTGTACTCCTCTCCTGTACATAGTGCCCACTGTTAGACCCTCCACATTCCTCTCCCTCACCTGCACATACTTCCCACTTATATACCGTCCATACTCCTCCCCTATGTCGCTTACCCACAAAAACAGTTCTTTAAAATTATACTGAATATCCTCAATGTTACCAGCTCTAGAATGGACACACTTTTGTTAGTTCAACTAAAGGAAATATCAGTTCTCATATTTGTTCTGCCCCATTATTAGTACTCATTTAATTTTGTGATTACTACTATGATGTATAGAGGAACATCTGGGATCTCAGCTACTCTAAATATAGCACTTATATAAAAAAGTGGCCCTGAAAATATTTTTAAAATGTTGGCAACTGTGCACTTAGGCACTGCCCAAGGACCACCGTCCACCGGGTCAGTAGGGGGCCCCATGAGAGGCTCCTGGGATCCTGTGATAATAAAGTGGTAGTAAACTTTCCTGACATTACTACTTTTTAGAGGCCCTGGGGTAGGTTATGCCACAACGTACAAGTATGCACAGCATATTAGCACATTAGTGTACACTTCAATTTTCAGACTGAGCCCTCCAGTGCTGCGATGAATCAGGCGGGGGCCCGGGCACTTCCATCTTCACCCGGTCTTCCTTCTGGGTTCTGTGCCTTTGGTCACTTGCCTTGGCTGGGCTGCGTTCATGTCATTCCCACGCATTTATTTATTATTTATTACACCCCATTCACACCTCCGCGACAAAACGCCTGACGCCGGCCGCTCGTGCCGCTGGAGGGGAGAATTCCCATTGCTGTCTATGAGATGGTTCACATCTCATAGATGCCGTACACCTGCGGCATGAAAAAAAGTCCCGGACCCTCTTTCAAAAAAAAGTTACACTATTCGCGGCAAAATACGCCGCGTACGCGGCGTTACTTGTCGCGGAGGTGTGAATGCAGCCTAAAAGGCCCCACCAAAATCCTCAGCACCAGGCCCATGATGTTCTTAATCTGGCCCTGCTGCCTCCAATGCCCCCACCCCCAGCACGCCTCTGCCTCCAATCTCCCCACTTCCAGCACACCTCTGCCTCCAGTGTCTCCCACCCCAGCACACCACTGCCTCCAGTGCCCCACACCCCACTGCCTCCATTGCCCCCCACCCCAGCACACCTTTGCCTACAGTGCCCCCTCACCCCCAGCACACCTCTGCCTTCAGTGCTCCCCAACACAGCACACCTCTGCCTCAAATGCTCCCCCCCCCCCACCCCCAGTACACCTCTGCCTCAAATGCCCCCACCCCCAGCACACCTCTGCCTCCAATGCCCCCCACCCCCAGCACACCGCTGCCTCCAATGCCCCCACTCCCAAAATTACTAACTCAGCCTCCAATGATACATAGCACACTTGGGTACACCTCTGTTGTTGAACCTGGAGGTCAGGGTATCCACATCTAGAGTTTCCAATTTCAGCAGATTTTGTGGGACAGTGTTTGCTTACTTTTGGGCTTCCTGACATCTGGTACACTCCTGATGATTGATATATGCCACTGCCAAGGTACTGTCTGATTGCATCCTGGTTGGCTCTGCACCACTAGACTCTCCTTCAGGGATACCCAATTGTATCGCTGTAAGCTCCAAGATGTTGATGGAGACATTAGCTTCCCTTGGTGACCAGGTTCCCTGAACTATGAGATTGGAATTCTACTACCAGCCTGTGAAATGAACAAATGTTATCACCTTCCATGAGTATGGGAGAAGTGACTTTCCACTTTCCAAATCTGGACCAAGCACAATACAAGGAGTTCCTCGCTTGACTACAGAGAAGTGATGGAGAGGCCTTGAATAAACTGAACAAGGGGAACAGCCGCAGATGAGGCAACCATAAGGCACAGAACTCACATGGTGAATCTCAAAAAGGGATGTCTTTTGGATCTTAGGGCCAGATCCACAGCCAGCGGGCGCAACTTAAATATTCCGATTTAAGTTACACCGCCGCAAAATTTCTACCTAAGTGCCCGATCCACAAAGCACTTACCTAGAAATTTGCAGCGGTGTAACTTAAATCCGTCCGGCGCAAGGCGTGCCCAATCTAATGGGGCGAGTCCCATTTAAATTAGGCGCGCTCCCGCGCCGGACGTACTGCGCATGCTCCCGACGCTATTTTCCCCGACGTGCTTTGCGTTACGTTACGCCGAGTTTTGTGAATCGCGACGGGTAAAAAAGAGATGCGGCGGGAAAAAATAAATTTGACAGCGACGCGGGAAAGAAGGGTATACTTTTACATGGTGTACTAAGTTTACACTTTGTAAAAGCAGCCCTAATTTTGCGACGGCAAACTAACACTTACGAAGACTTAACAAAGGGAAAAAGCTTTGTGGATCTCCGTAAGTGCTAATTTGCATACCGGACGCTGGATTACGACGAGAAATGCCCCCAGCGGCGGCCGAGGTACTGCATCCTAAGATCCGACAGTGTAAAACGATTACACCTGTCAGGTCTTCTGCCTATCTATGCGTAACTGATTCTGTGGATCAGTCGCATAGATAGAAACAGGGATACGACGGCGTATCAGCAGATACGCCGTCGTATCCCTTTTGTGGATCTGGCCCTTAAAGTCCAAACATGAGACCTCAGAAAGAGAGAAGCTTGTTTGCTGGATGGAAAACGAATATGGCGATACCACGTGTGGGACCTTTTTACAGCCTGGCCACATACAGAGGTCCAACATGCAGGGAGCGCTATCAGGCTTTCTAGGAGCATACATTACACATAGAATTTCCTATCAACCTATCACATTTTTGAAGGCCCTGGAGCACCAGGATAATTGAATTACCCACAAAATGACCCCATTTTGAAAAGCTAACACCCCAAGGTATATTCTATCAGGCATAATGAGTCTTGAATGGTTCATTTTTTTTCTACAAGTCTTCAGAAAGTGGTCAATTTATAAAATATTTCTAACACACAGCTACTCCTCCCGAGTATGGAAATAACTCATTTGTGAGACTTTTACACAGCTTGACCACACAGAGAGGTCCACCATTGAAATAAAACCTTCAGGCATTCTAGGAGGATACATTACACATATTATTTCATTCCTACCCATCACAGTTTTAAAGGTCCTGGAGCACCAGAACAGTGGAATTACACACAAAATGACTCAATTTTGGAAAGCTAACACCCGACATATATTCTATGAGGCATGGGCTGCAGATAGGTACTCGGGTACTCTAATGGGCTTGTCACAGGTACTCTGATGGGCTGGTGAAAAGTACTCGGGTACTCCGATGGACCGGTGACAGGTCCTCTTTATGGGGGGTAGGGGCAGTGTGTTTGGTGTATACTGTAAGCGGTACCGAGCTGTTACCGCAATCTCTTCCTCGCACACGATCAGTGTGTAACCGCTGGTTACTGTGGTTTGTTGACATTCTGTGACTGGCTGTGATTGGACACAGTGGTAAAAAGTACAGTTAGGTCCATATATATTTGGACACAGGCACAATTTGAGCTTTTCAGGTATTTACCAAAACATATTAAGCTATAGTTATACAATAAATATAGGCTCAAAGTGCACACGCTCAGGTTTAACTACTTCCCACCCGGCCACTGCACATATACGTATATGGGTGGGTGCTTCCTCCTTCTGCGTGGACGTCCAGCAATGTCCCTCAGAAGGAGGGAGATCGTGCCCGCGCAGCAGCGCGTTCCCAATGTGCTTGTGTCACCCAGACACGGTGCATCTCTGTGATGGACCCTCCTGATCACATGATGGCTGTGTCCAATCACAGTCGTCATGTGATGTAAATAGAGAGCCGGTTGCTAGGCGATCAGCTCTCCTCTCCTCACACAGAAGTTGTCAGTGAGGAGAGGAGAGCAGGTCTCTGCAGCCGGCCGGTGATCAGTGAGTATGAGCTATTTTATTATAGCTTTTTACACACTGATCATCGCTCCCAGTGTCCCTGCACATGTCCCAACACTATGTAAACACACAAGTCCCCAAAATAGTGTCCCCAAAACACAGTAAAATCACCTGTCCCCCACATATATAACAGTAAAATCATACGTCCCAACAATCACATGCACACATCTGTACATAATCACCTGTGTACATCTGTCCGTGATCACACAAATCAATTATTATACACGTAACAGGATTTTTTTTTTTATACCAAAGACATGTAGCAGAATACAATTTGGCTTAAATTTAGGACAAAATTCGAATTTACTGGGTTTCTTTTAAAATAGAAAGAAGAAAATATGTTTTTTTTTTCAAATTTACCCTCTTTTTTTCACTTGTATCGCAAAAAAAACAAAGTTGTGAATAAATACCACCAAAAGAAAGCTCTACTTGTGTGAACAAAATTATAAAAAAATTATTTGGGTACAGCGTAGCATGACAGCGCAATTGTCATTGAAAGTGCGAGAGCACTAAAAGCTGAAAATTGGTTTGGGAAGGAAGGGGGCGAAAGTGCCCAGTATTGAAGTAGTTAATTTGAGAGTGTTGTAACGGCTACCCAGCTAGGGAGAGGGTCTCAGCCATTGGAGAAGTCCTTTTCCCTGGCAAGCTGCGATATGCAAGTACCGCCGGTATCCCCGTCCAATAGATCCAGAGAGAGAGAGAGAGAATTCCCCTTCACGAACGAGACAAGGCTACGTTGAAGGGTCAAACAAGACTGACTTTATTTTCCAGTACACAGCACACTTTTATACAGAATTTGGAACATCCCACCCCCAACAACCGCTTTCCCATTGGACAATTGTAAAGCATATACAGTCTTCACTCAGGTCCTCCTTGACCATGCAAATGAGGACTTGAAATAGTCAACAGGGATTGGTCCAATAGCTTGGATAGAAAGACTTGTATATTGAGACAGAAGCCCCAGGGGGTAATCAATGTACACAATAACCCGGTCTACTTAATTACTACCTCTGAGAGGTTACATTCTTTTAGAACAATACAAAGTCCCTTAGCGTAAACACATACATCTTCAAACACACATTCTAAAAGTCATTTAGAGGAGATAATTCTCTCCTAGAGACATCCCGTCTCCGACAACCAATCTCAACCTGCAGAACACAATAAAAGGTATTTCACAAGACGGCTCCACTTAGCATTTCAATAGACTGAGCTAAGCATTGAATGGTCATTGTCCTATTGACCTAGTCAGGACAAAATTAACCACTTGTAATGTGTCCAGTACCTTCTGCAATGAACTGTCAGTAATGTCCCATCTTCTGAAATACATAGTTCCGTTACAAGTGTGTACATCCAAATCGGAGGAAGGGTTATGGATTACATCTCTTAAGAATAGTCATCTCCCCCTTTTTCAAGGGGCCAAAAGTAATTGGACAATTGAATCAAAAGCTGTTTCATGGCCAGGTGTGGGCTACTCCTTCGTTATTTCTTCATCAATTAAGCAGGTAAAAGGTCTGGAGTTGATTCTAAGGGTCATTGGTGTTTATTGATGATGTGACAGAAGTCAGAAGCAGCCGGATAAATTCTGCAGTGTTTAGAGATATACTGTCAGCCCAGATTCAGCCAAATGCAGTACAGTTGATTGGATGTCACTTCACACTACAGATGGGCAATGATCCAAAACACTGCAAAAGCAACCCAGGAGCTTTTGAAGGAATAGAAGTGGAATATTCTGCAATGGCCGAGTCAATCACCTGATCTCAACGCAATTCAGCATGTATTTCACTTGCTGAAAGCAAAACTAAAGGCAGAAAGACTCACAAACAAAGAACAACTAAAGACAGCTGCAGTTCGAGCCTGGCAAAGCATCAGAAAGGAGCAAACCCAGCCTTTGGTAATATCTATGGGTTCCAGACTTCAGGCAGTCATTGCTAGTAAAGTATTCACAATAAAATATGAAAAAATAACATTTTATTTATGATTATATTCATTTGTCCAATTACATTTGATCCCCAGAAAATGGGGGGGGGGGGGAGACTGTGTATAAAAATGGTTGCAGTTCCTAAAATTTGTACTTGATTTTTATGTTAAACCCCTTGAATTAAAGCTGAAAATCTGCACTTCAAATTCATTTGGATTGTTTAATTTAAATGTTATTCTGGTGGCATAGAGCCAAAAGTATGAAAATTGCGCCTGTGTTCAAATATATATGGACCCAACTGTACATGTTTAGGTCAGATAGGGCAAATACCCCTGTTGGGTTTTGGTCTAGTGAACAGTTTTGAATATAATCCTTTGAACCTGCCCTTCAGAGGGACCGGATGCAACACTCCCTGGCACAAGACATGGCCCAGGATGGTCTGTAAATCTGACTGTCCTTGGGAAGATTTTAGTTGGTTTGAGAGGAGAAAACGATGAAGGGGTAAATCTTAACCACTTCAGCCCCGGAAGGATTTGCCCCCTTAATGACCAGAGAATTTTTTACAATATGGCACTGCGCTGCTTTAACTGGTAATTGCGTGGTCATGCAATGTTGCACCCAAAACAAAATGTGCGTGCTTTTGTTCCTACAAATAGAGCTTTCTTTTGGTGGTATTGGATCATCTCTGCGGTTATTATTTGTTTGCGATATAAATGAAAAAAGACAGAAAATGTTGAAAAAAATTTTTTCTACTTTTTGTTATAAACAAATACAACAAACTCAATTTAAGTCATACATTTAGGCCAAATGCATTCACATGTCTCGGGTAAAAATAAATAAATAAGAGTAGATTTATTGGTTTCCATAAAAAAAAGTTATAGAGTCTACAAATTAGGGTACATTTTCTGGAATTTACATTTAGTTTAGCTAATGGCTTTTAGTTTATGACTGCCCATCTCATTACTTGAGATGCTATAATGGAAGGGCAGTACAAGCCCCCCCCCCGAATTGATCCCATTTTGGAAAGTAGACTATTACTGTTCTTTTAATTTATACTCATGGTTCTTTTTTTTTTTTTGATTTATGATTAATTTATGTATTTCAACTACCACAATTGATATATTCTCTGTTGTATCGCATACTAGCACTTTATAATTAAGTTTTGGAGAGCAACACCAAACATTGATTTTTTTCACATATTGATTTTTGGGTAGTGTTTCACCCTTACAATGTCTGCTGCACCTTAAATTGGTTTCAATATTTACTCCTATTAGCACGGGAATATTCACTACTACAGACACCCCAAGGAATTTGCTAAAATTGCTAAATTTACTAAAACCAACAGCCAGTACTCTGTACTCATACTCTTGGACCTTTCTGTTGTCTTTGACACAGTTGACCACCCACTCCTCCTCAACTTCACTTCACTCCCTTGTCCTCTAATCTGCTCTTTCCTGGTTCTCTTCGTACCTATATCAGTCAGCACACTTTCAGTGTCACATGCAACACCATCTACTCCGCTCCTCTTCCTGTTGGGGTACCCCAAAGCTCTGTCCTTGGGCCTCTCCAATTCTCTCACCTACCTCTTACCTGGGCCAGTTAATAACCTCCCATGGCTTACAATACCAACTCTATGCTGATGACACCCAGATCTATCTCTATGGATGTCACACGACTTCCTGAAACTCCATCTTTCTAAAACTAAGCTTGCAATATTTCCACCTCCCCCATCCCCTCCCCATGACTTTACTATTGAGACCAACGGCACAACCATTGGTCCCTCCACACATGCCAGGGTGCTGGGCGTAATCCTAGACTCTGATCTCTCTGTCAGCAAGATTGTCAGAAAACAGAATAATAGCAGAAGATAAATCCCTGTTTCCCGAATACGTGGAAGAGGCACGTTAGAGTGTGCCAACGCATATGCAAGGAAATGCGAATGCATATGTGTGAACAAATGTGCGCAGAGCATCTTGTAACAGATAAGGGTGCCAAATGGGCTATTTAAGCTGGATCAGCACTCAGAATCAGTGCTGTCTCGTCTACAGCGTTCTGTGATTGTCCCGTTTCCTATTACCTGCATCTGCTCTTAAAACTCTGACCCAGGTTGTTCCTAACTATTCCTGTTATCCACCTGCACCAACCCCGGCTTGTTCTTTGACCATTCTCCTGCCTCCACATCTGTACTTGATCTGATCGTTCTGTGTATGACCTGGCTTGTCTGACTGCTTAGTTTCCAGTCTATTCTGAGCTACCAAGCTGCTTTCATCAGTTCACCTGCCACTGGAACCTGCTCTACAGCTAAACTACCAGCCTGTTCCTGCCCTCAAGAAATTCACTGCCATCTCATTACTCCACCAGCAGCAAGCACGTCTACGGGCATTTGTGCGACTCTGCACTCTTGCGCCACCTGTATACTCTACCAGGGGCCCCGAGTCAGAGGTGTAAGAAAGGCCTTCCTCTGCATAGACCAGGCTCTACCCACCAGGTATGCGACACACTCCTTTAACCCTCCACATCTTGCCGCCTTAACATTTCCACTCCTTGGTTATTTCCCACCTTGACTACTGCAACTCCCTTCTCTCTGGCCTACCTTTACACAGGTTGTTCCCCCTTCAGTCTATTATGAATGCTGCTGCTAAACCAATACACCTTACTAACCTGTGACGGTATCGGTATGATATCCCCGTCAACGTTCCCTTCTTCCCATAACGAAAATCACCCCAATATTCCACGAGGAGGGATATCCCTGGAGTCGCCCAGAAAGCCACACATGAGACCAGCTTACTGCTTGAACAACACAGACTTTAATGTTATATCACACACAGCTTATATGTCATTTCCAAAACTGTTACAATGACAAATCTCCGCCCCCCTCACACTGGGGCTTCCATACAGATGACTAGGTAGACACGACGGGGCCGATGCTGAAAACACATTTTCTTTAGACAATGACATCAATGACGCTGAGCACTAGCTGTACTGAATACATCAACCAGACCGCTCGACCCCGCATATAGAGAGATAATTACCACAATGAAGCAATCAGAATAATTAACACAAGCCACTTAAACCCAGCTCTCCTTCACACAACACAATAGATCAATTAACCTTTAGAATAGTGAGGGGACATTAGCACGTCAATAACCTGTCAGAGGAATGAATCACATGAAATTCCTTTCTACCTCTACCCATGACTGGCAGGGAGCAGTAAACTGAGACATATAGGCAAATGTATCACAATGGCCCCCCTTTTGCTCCCTGCTCCGGCAAACCTGGTTGGACCTTCCCTGGTCCAGTAGGGTTGACGGGTTCAGAGCTTTTAGTCCGAGGTTAACTCCGTTTGGCATGACTGACCTCCCTTGGCAACTGCTTCAGACTCAGGTATGTCACCGGGTCGTCAGATCACACGCCGGTCAGTCCCCAAGTCTTTGTGCGATCTGCAAAGTCACCAGAAGTCAGTGTGAAGACAGCGAATGGGTCTGTGCGCCGCCGTCTAGGTGTCCCGCTATAGGAGGGGGCAGGTTATGGCTCTGAAGTGACAATCCCAGGAGATTCATAAAAAGAAAAAGTTATATTTGTTGAAATGCTGTAGCACTGGTGCTCAGAGTCGGGGGGGGAAGGGGAATCAGAGCCCCATAAGGTCAGCCACCCCCTGCTCCCTCCGCAGCCGCCGGTTCTCCTCTTTGAGCTTCTCCAGCTCCATCTCCAGTTCATGGAGCCTGGGGGGGTCAGCCCGCTGTGACCTCAGGTGGTTGTTCTCCTCCATGCGGCTTATGCACTCCTCCAGCTCTATGTACTCACGGATCAGATCCTGCTTGCTCATGTCCTGCAGGCTCTCCACGTGGTCCTTCATCATCAGGAACTGGGTGGTGGTGTAAGGGGCCACCGGTGGGCCCTTGGCGAACATCTCGGCCCGCATCTGGGGCGCCCGCTGCGATTCCATCTCCTCCAGTCGCTTCTTCTCCTCCCAGGTCCGCTGGTTATATGACTTCCAGGACCTCTTCTTCTTGGAGGGTAGCTGGCGGTGCCTCTTTCTGCCCAGCTCCCTCCAAGGCCCCTCCGGCTCATGGCTGTCGCCCATGACCAGCTGACAATGGTGTTCCCTGTTGTCCGTAATAACAGATTGTACCATGAGGGCTTCGTAAGGGGTGCCCAATGGTTCTTCCTGACCCAGCTCCTGGGGATCCCAAGCTGAGTCTACACAATGGGCTGCTGCTGGTGGGCGGTACCCAGGTTGAGACCAATTTGACCTGGTGTTGTCATTCATGGGGCAATTCTGCTTGAAGTGACCGAGCTGTTTGCACCGGAAGCAGCGTTGTTCGTTGTCCTCCTGGCGTGGATAGCGAGGGCTAGATGTCATCGGTCTGTTAGGAGGTTGGTATCTAGCGGCTGGTGGGTGTGAGGGCGCCGTTGGTCGTGGAGGTTGTACCCGTGGTGTGACCTGGTTTGTCTTGCGAGTATCCGCATATTCATCCGCCAACATCGCGGCCTCTGGTAGAGTCATGGGCCTGCGATCTCTCACCCAATCTTTGACATCCGTCTGGATGTGATTGTAAAATTGCTCCAGGAGCATTAGTTGCAAAATGTCCTCTGCGGTGGTGGCCTGGCTGCTGTTAACCCAGTTAGAGGCCGACAGGGACAGCTGGCATGCCCATTCTGCGTAAGAGTCTTTCGTGGTTTTGCGTGAGTCCCTGAACTTCTGTCGGTGGGACTCTGGGGTTACTGCATAACGAGCCAGGAGCGCTTCTTTAACCCTGGCGTAGCTATGGATATCCTGATCTGGCACGGTCCGGAAAGCATCAGAAGCTTTGCCTGACAGTTTGCCTGACAATATTGCAACCCAGTCTCTTCTAGCTATTCGGTGCAGGTTACATTGTCGCTCAAAGTCTGCCAGGTAGTTATCAATCTCACAGTCCTTTTCATCAAAAGCTTTAAAAGCGCTAAACGGAATCTTCCTTGCGTCTGCTGTGCTGTACTCACTGTTCGTAGAAGGTGCGGCTGCTTGTTGGACTGCTGCCAGTTTTAACTGTAGCTCTGCGTCCCTTATTTGTTTATCCTTCTGTCGCTCTGCGTCTCTTATTTCTTTAGCCTTCTGTAGCTCTGCGTCTCTTATTTGTTTATCCTTCTGTAGCTCTGCGTTTACTAACATGTCCATCACTTTCAGCACCACATCCGGCGTTGGGTTCGGGCCGAACCACGCTAGCTTCTCTCTCATTAGCTTGTTGGTTGGTGACTCCTCCTGAATCACTGGTGTCTCCATCTCTTGTACTGCTGGCGTTGCTGCAATCCCGTCCTCCTGGTCTAGCTCCATTAATTCTGCTATGATGACCCGCTTGGTTTTGTTGCTAGCAATCCTTCAACGAACTTCCAGTAGTTCTTTCAGTGTATTTCTTTTAAGCAGGGTGTAGCAGCCTTCCATTCACTGTTCCCAGTGTCTGCTTGGAATCCGGGTGTAAAGGAGAGTAGAAGGGAAGATCCCGCCGCTGCCAACCAATTTGTGACGGTATCAGTATGATATCCCCGTCAACGTTCCCTTCTTCCCATAACGAAAATCACCCCAATATTCCACGAGGAGGGATATCCCTGGAATCGCCCAGAAAGCCACACATGAGACAAGCTTACTGCTTGAACAACACAGACTTTAATGTTATAACACACACAGCTTATATGTCATTTCCAAAACTGTTACAATGACAAATCTCCGCCCCCCTCACACTGGGGCTTCCATACAGATGACTAGGTAGACACGACGGGGCCGATGCTGAAAACACATTTTCTTTAGACAATGACATCAATGACGCTGAGCACTAGCTGTACTGAATACATCAACCAGACCGCTCGACCCCGCATATAGAGAGATAATTACCACAATGAAGCAATCAGAATAATTAACACAAGCCACTTAAACCCAGCTCTCCTTCACACAACACAATAGATCAATTAACCTTTAGAATAGTGAGGGGACATTAGCACGTCAATAACCTGTCAGAGGAATGAATCACATGAAATTCCTTTCTACCTCTACCCATGACTGGCAGGGAGCAGTAAACTGAGACATATAGGCAAATGTATCACATAACCAATCCATGATGGCTGCTCCTCTCTTCCAATCTCTTGACTGGCTTCCCCTACCCCATCATATCAAATTCCAAATACTAACCACAACACACAAAGCCATCCACAACATCACTCCCAGCTACATCACCAACCTCATCTGCAGATATAGCCCTCTCCTCTCCTCCCAAGACCTCCTGCCCCAGTATGTCCAATCAGCCACTATCCTGTCCGCCTTAAGGCCATCCTTGAAAACTCACTTATTTGGGGAAGCCTATCCCACCTCCTATTAAGAACAGCACCTGAGTAACCTCCATCAGATCATCCCCTGCAGCTATTACCTTTTGTACCACCTTTCCCCCCTTTAGATTGTAAGCTCTAGGAGTAGAGCCCTCCTATTCTTGTGGTTTTGAACTGTATTGTAATCATACTATCCCCCTCTACATTGTAAAGAGCTGCATAAGCTTTTGGCGCTATATAAATCCTGCATAATAATAATATTGCATGAGACCATAGCATCAAGTTTATGGAAGTCTGGGAGTGAGAAATCTTCAGTGATTTTCTCGAACACACCTCTGGATCTATTTCAGAGATTTCCATGTCTACCTTTTCCTAAAAGGGGTAGCTACACTTCTGACTCAGAGAAGGTCAGTGTTTGTGTACCTGAGATAGATTGAATGCAGAGACCAGTGTTAAAATAGGATTCTGTTGCACTGCATTGGATGACATGTCACTCTAAGCATCTATTGGCAGAATTAATATTTGCCTATGAGCCCACTCTATGACTAAGCCCCGGTGGGCAGGGCGAATCGCACCAGAGGGAGTGGTTTGTTGACGGAGGCACAAAGGTTGAAGCCACTCCACACTCATTTGTTACAGGGGCTGGTCGGTAGAGCAGCATTCCTATCTATTACATGTATTGCTTCTGGTTGAGCACATCGGCATGCCTGCACCCTCTTATTCTTGTAGAGTCCCCAGCTACAAGCTGCACTATAAGCTTACATTAAAGTGATACAAAAGTCTAATTTTTTTTTGTTTAAAAATAACAAACATGTTATACTTGCCTGCTCTGTGTAGTGGTCTTGCACATATAGCAGCCCAAAATATCCTCTTCTTGGGTCCCTCTTCGGCACCCCTGGTCCCTCCCTCCCGTTGAGTGCCCCCACAGCAAGTAGCTTGCTATGGGGGCACCCAAGACGAGCACCAGCTCTGTGTCTCCATTCAGACACGGAGCTGTGGCCCCCGGCCCCATCCCCTCTCTCTCCTCATTGACTGACAGCAGTGGGAGCCAAATGGCACTTGGCTACTGCCTCAGCCAATGAGAAGGGATAGTCTAGATTGTAAGCTCTAACGAGCAGGGCCCTCTGATCCCTCCTGTATTGATTGTATTGTGACTGTACTGTCTTCCCTGATGTAAAGCACTGCGCAAACTGTTGGCGCTATATAAATCCTGTAGTATAATAATAATAATAATAATAATAATAGCCGAGTCTCTTGTACAACATAAGATGGGACTAAAAAACCTTCTGCATTTACAACTACTTTAACCGCTTAACGACCGGCTCATGCATATATATGTCGACACAATGCCTCCTGTGGGCAGATGCACGTATATATACACGTCTCCTTTAAGATACAGCATTGTGGGAGCACACTCCGCGAGTCCGACCGTGGGTACCCGCAGACTCGATGTCCGCGGGGATAACCACGATTGTCTCACGCAGAGGAAGAACGAGGAAATGCTGATGTAACAAGCATTTCCCCATTCTTCCTAGTGACAGGACACTGATCACAGCTCCCTGTAAGCTGGAGCGGTGATCAGTGTCGTGTCACACACAGCCCATCCCCCCTACAGTTGTAAGCACTCTTTAGGACACACTTAAGCCCTTCAGTGCCCCCCTACTGGTTAACCCCTTGACTGCCAGTGTCATTTTTACAGTTATCAGTGCATTTTTATAGCACTGATCGCTGTATCAATGACAATGGTCCCAAAATGGCATCAAAAGTGTCCAATGTGTCCGCCATAATGTCGCAGTCACAATAAAAATCGCTGATCGCCGCCATTACTAGTAAAAAAAAAAATATTAATAAAAATGCCATAAAACTATCCCCTATTTTGTAGGCACTAACTTTTGTGCAAACCAATTAATAAATGCTTATTGCGATTTTGTTTTTTACCAAAAATATGTAAAAGAATATGTATCGGCCTAAACCAAGGAAAAAAATGTTTTTTTTATATATTTTTGGGGGATATTTCTTATAGCAAAAAGTAAAAATATTGCTTTTTTTTCAAAATTGTCACTCTTTTTAGAGCAAGAAATAAAAACCGCAGAGGTGATCAAATACCACCAAAAGAAAGCTCTATTTGTGGGGAAAAAAAGGTCAATTTTGTTTGGGAGTCACGTCGCACAACCGCGCAATTGTCAGTTAAGGCGACGCAGTGCCGAATCGCAAAAAGTGCTCTAGTCTTTGGCCAGCCAAATGGTCCGGGGCTTAAGTGTTTAAGGTCGCAAAAGGACAAACCTGTCCTATTTTTTCACATGCCTGGTCCCTTTACGGATCTGTACTTCTCTTATCAAAGTGGGCATACCCCTGAAGGGGTCTCTAGGGTCTGGGAACAGACCATGGCTCTGAACTTGTATACCAACCTGCGGCTAACTGCATGTGTTGCACTCAAGGCTATGGTGAGCACCCAAGCAGGATCTAGTGCTCGAAGCAACATTACAGGCTGTCCCACAGCATGGGCTGCAGGTAAGGTTCACAATCTATTACCAAGGTTAAACTGCTTCTAGGTTATACTAAAAGGCAGTGAAGAATTGATTGAAAAAAGTAAATAAATAAGAAAAAAAAAAAGCCATTGTTGTAACTGCTAAAACTGTACGAGCTAGAGCAGGGGTGGGCAAACTTTTTGACTCTAGGGCCGCAATGGGTTCATATATTGGACCCGGGGGCCGGACCAAGAGTAGATGGACGGTGTGTATGTGTGAATTATTATAAATTAATTTTAAATTTGTAACATTAAATGTTTAGATTAATTTAAGGTAGAAAAGCATAAAAAGTTATTTTACAAAACTTTTATGCAATGCATTTCTTTCATAAAATAGTACCTTCAATTTTAGTGGGAACAGTGTTGTTGGTCTCCCTTTTTTGTTAACTGATGGGTATCAGGGTACATTACACAGGGGTAATATAACTGAGGAAGGCTATCGGAGACATAATACAGCAGTGAGGGGTAATATATAAGTTATATTACCCCCGTATATTGTCTGCTAGTAGCTTAGCCCTCCTCAGTTACATTACCCGGCCTACGTGTACCCTGATGGCACACCCCTCCCTAGTTATGTACCCCCTGTTAATTTACCCTGCCTGATACAAGTTATTTTATTCAATCTGTTATTCACTTCATAATGACTCCTCAATGTACCATAAAGGCCCCTGTATAGTGCTCCAGTCAAAGCCGCCACCGTACGGAGTTCGCGTGCTTGCTGCTGCTGCCGCCCTCACCTCACCAGCTAGCAAACAGTATATATAGGCTGAGACCTGAGTGAATAACTAGTTAACTTACAGAGTTCCAGACTGTGGTCTTCTCTCTCTTCTTTCCAAAGGCAATCTGCTGCCAGGAGAGTGATGGTGGCGAGACTCCTCACTAGCAGGTGCGCGGAAAGGCAGTTGACGTCATCTGACGTGACGTCAACTCCCTGCCTGTACCTGCACGTACGACTCAATCCATACTCTGCCCACGTTCCCGCCCCCCCCCCCTCACTAGCTGCTGGCCGGCCCAGCCACTACCATGGCGTTAGCTAGCGCTCCACGGGCCGGATTAAAAGGTCCACCAGGCCGTAGTTTGCCCATCCCTGAGCTAGAGTTTGCTTCAAATTTAGTCCACTTAAGCTGCTAGTGCAAATAATACCACCCTACAGATTAACAATTCTGCTGTCCAAAGGTGCCTCTGTGCTTTTTCATCCCATGCGTAGGCACATTAATACAGGAGGTGTGTTACTTGCTGGATTACTAAGTGAAAATAGAGGGGGGGGGGGAATAATGCAGACACCCCATCTCAGGACTGGTAACCTGCAATATATTAGATTTTTGGTTTTGGGCTTAATATCACGTTAAACATAGAAACTTAAAGGTGTTGTAAAATCTCTGTGTTTGCATAGAAGGCATTAAGATGAAACAACTTCTGTGCTGCAGCTGCCCCCTTTTACTTACCTCAACTTGATCTTTGCAGTGACGGGGATGAGCACAGCAGCTCAAGCCGCTGTCTCAGGTTCTCATTGGATAGATTGATAGCAGCAGGAGCCATTGACTCAAATCCAGTGGACACAGCAGCAGGACTCGGGAGTTCACCCGCACGAGTGCCCCCATGAAAAGCGCGTCTCTGTGGGGACACTCAAGAAGAGAAGGAGCCAGGAGCGCCACTGAGGGTCCCCAGAAGAGGAGGCAAGTATATCATGTTTGTTAATTTTTAAACAAAACTTTAGCATAAAGGAGTAGTTCACCTAGGAACATTGACAAAAAAACTGAAGGTCTGAAAGTTTTGCCAGTGTCCAATCAACTGAAGACAAGAGCCTGTAACCCAAAGTCTATGAATATCCAAGCTGTGTCCCGTACTATAGTTCCACTCATTTTTCAGTTTATTAAAAGTCAGCAGCTACAAAAAGTGTAGCTGCTGACTTTTAATAAACTGACACTCACCCACAGTCCAGCGATGTGGTGCCCGAAACCTCACTCCTCTCCCCTGCCTCTCCACGACACCGTCATTGCAACTGTGGGCACCCGGCTGTGACAGCTTGTAGCTCCACAGCCGGGCACAAACTACGCAAGCGTGAGTCACGATGCGCTCTCTTAGTGGCCAGGCAATCTTCTGGGACCTGTGACGTGTCCCAGAAGATTGTAGAGAGGGAAGGGGGGAGGAGTCTCTGCCTAAGCAGCCTGACGACTGAAGCAGGAAGTAGGTTAGAGAGTACCTGTCAAAAGTACCCACCCCCCCCCAAATGTGGCATGTAAGAGGGCAAGGAGTGCTTAAAGCGAAAGTTCCACTTTTGGATGGAACTCCGCTTTAGCCCCTTCCCGACTGCCCATCTTTAGACGGCAACAGTATGGCTCTCCTGCGTGAATTGCCGTAGTTGTACGGCGGCACACGCTCGCTCCCGCTGCGGGAATGTGCCAGGCGGACTATCTCTGTCGGCGACCCGCGATTGCCTTGTACACAGGCAGAATGGGGAACTGCCTATGTAAGCAAGGCATTTCATTGTTCTGCCTAGTAACATGTCAGAGTCTATCGTTCCCAGTGATCGGGAAGAGCGATCTCTGTCATGTCACTGGTAGCCCATCCCCCCTACAGTTAGAACACACCCTGGAAACACACTTAACCTGTTGATCGCCCCCTAGTGTTAACCAGTGTTGCCAACTGTCCATATTTTTACGGACAGTTGGTAACAACAGGTACTTTTTTGCCCCATTTGTAAAAATGTCCGCGGTTGCGGGAATGTGCCAGTAAAAATAACCGAGATCGGTTCGGCTTGGAACTGCGCAGAGATTGGAGGAAGGGGGCGATGGTGGTTGCGGTGGCACCGCAGAGAGGGATGGAGGCAGGGGGCAATATAGGAAGGGGGAGATTGGAGGCAAGAGGTGTAAGTTGCAGGAGGTGTTGGTGGCACCGCAGAGGGTGGGGGATGGAGACAGGGGTTGTTGGTGGCACCGCAGAGGGGATTGGAGGCAGGGGGAGAATGGAGGCAGAGGGAGATTGTGGCACTACAGAGGGGGGTGTTGGTGGCAGAGGGGGATGGCGGCAGGGGGTGATGTGACTAAATAATTTGCCCTTATTATATCGAAAATAACCAAAATATGTTTTTTTCCCTTAATATCTACCTTAAATCACATTGCTATTTGCCTAGTGTACTTGTTTGTAGCCTAAATACTGAAATTTGCACCTAAAAATGTAATTTAGTAACTTTTGTGAAATGCCAGTAAATTTCAGGTGTTGTGCCAGTAAATTTCAATCTGGTAGGTTGGCAACACTGGCGTTAACCCCTCCTTGCCAGTGTAATTTTGCCATTGATCAGTGCATTTTTTTTTTTTAGCACTGATCAATGTAATAATGTCACTAGTCCCCAAAAAGTATCTTTTGGGGTCAGATTTGGCCGCTGTAATGTCGCAGTCCCGCTAAAAATTGCAGATCGCTGCCATTAGTAGTAAAAATGAAAAAAAAAAAAAAAATTCCCTAAATCTATCTAATCCCTAATCTTGTTTGCAGAAGCCAGACATTGCCCCTTTTTTTTGCAATTTTGTTGGCAAAAATGTATTGTCCCCCCCCCCCCCCCAAAAAAAAAATGAACTTGGCCTTTAATTAGCTACTTGCAGAACAGGCCATAGACACATGAGGTCCTGGTCAGCAAGTGGAATACCAGGGTTCTGGCTGTAGCAATATGCCATAACCCAGTTATTGTTTTTTTCAGCCGGCAATGCTCTACAAGATTAATGTTCTCAGAGTGGCGAAGCCCAGGAAACACCGGAAAGTGTCAGAAGGCATCCCTCCCGCCGCTTCCTGATGGTTCCCGGGTTTACCTGATCAATCGGGGAAGCCTGGGACCCATCCGGCATGGCTTGCAATAGAGATCAATGAATGCAAGATGGCCTCCACTCCTATCGCAAAGTTTTTTGGAGCTTTTGCTTTTAAAGGTAGAGGAGAGATTTATTAACTTATGAACTGTCACGTTCCCCTTATTTCTCATGAACATTTGCTATACAGTTGAGATGACAGTTGAAATGACCCTTATTTATGTATCATTATTTTGCCATATGTAATTTGAATGTGTCTCTTGGTTTTATAGTTATATACATGCTTATAAAAGTTGATGCATATTGGAGACAGGATTTATAAATTGTCATGTTGTGACAAAAGGGAGGTTGTAAGGAGGTGTCCCTTAAATATTGTCTTCAGTGTGTCCTTTGCTATAACCTAATTTAGAGTGCTTCTTTAACATTGGCTTTTTAGCCAACAACTTAATATGTGGCGGCAACAGTGTTATCATAGAAAAGATGATACTAAGCATGAGAAAGATAATTGTGGATGGTTTGGCAATACGCCCAGAAAAAGTTTACAGAAGATAATCAAATACTGATAAAATGTCTGGGACATAATTGGAACTTTAAGATTGTACAAAAATACACACATACAGTGAATCCAGAAAGCATTCACAGAGCTTCAATTTTTCCACATTTTTTTTATGTTACAGCCTTATTCCAAAATTTATTGAATTCATTATTTTTCTAAAAATGTGTTTAAAATCTTTGCAAATTTATTCAAAAGAAAAAAAAAAGAAAAAAAATGTACACAAGCCTTTGCCATGACATGCCATTGAGCTCAGGTACATGTTTCCACTGATCATTTTCTACCTATCCTTTTCCATCCTTTTCTACAAGATGTTTCTACAATCTGGAGTCCAACTGTGGTAAATTCAGTTGATTCGACATGATTTGGAAAGGCACACACCTGTCTATTATATAAAAGGTTCCACTGTTAACAGGGCATGTCGGGGCACAAACTAAGCCACGAGGTCCAAGGAATTGTCTGTAGCCCTCAGAGACAGGATTGTATTGAGGTACAGATCTAGGTAAGGGTACAGAAAAATGTCTGCAGCATTGAAGGTCCCAATGAGCACAGTGGCCTCCATAATCCATAAATGGAAGAAATTTGAAATCACCAGGTCTCTTTCTAGAATATGATCAAAACCTTTTTATTTTTTGATAATAAAAGTAAATAGGGGGTGTACCATCGTCCTAGTTCTATGGAAAAATAGAGGGGTCTCAAGGATTCCCCAACTAACCCAGAGACTCCAATGAAGTAATGTGGGCAGGGAGGACTATACCGGTACTTGATAATTAGGTTCAAAAACCTGAATAATTCATATTTGTGAAAGCATTTATTAACAAATAGACATTGAAGACAAGAATAAAAATACAGAACATAAAAACATTACAAAAAATACAAACTTAACCACAATCAGGTTACCGGTTGTGCAATTCCCATTTAGCAGACGGGGTAAATATCGGTGAAGCAATTGAAATCATGAGACCATTAGTCTCGAGTCTCGACTAGTTTCGCTTTCGCTTCGTCAGGAGACGGTCTAAAAACACAACATAAAACAAACATCAGGTATTTAAAAACAACACAATTTGTTATTAATAACGGGGGTCTTTTGTGTAAAAAGACTGCCCGGTACATACTATAATACCCAGGGGGATTATTTGTCCAATCATGTCTCATACCTAGAGGCACAAAGTCTCTTGTTCCCAGAGAGCGGGTCCCAGTTGAACGATAAGTGCGTATGAACTATGACCAAGTCTAGTTAAACAGACCTGGATAATACAACAATATATGGTAAGTTGAATGTATATATAAAAATATCAGTTGTGAAGGAGCTTCTGCAGGTGCAGAATGCATGCAGTGATGTAAATCGAAAAAGTGCTAAAGTAAGTGAGAGAAGGGAAAAGAGGAAAGGCACAGGTGGGGGAAAAAAGAAGGCAAGAATGGCAAAAAAATGAAGACGTGTATTTAAGACTGTGACCTAAAAAAGAAAGTTAGGTCCAGATGAAGTCCAAGAATATTACTTATAAAAAAACAGTTAGTGCATATATGAAATATGCTGTAAAAAGCATAGTGAATACCACCCAGACTAAAAGTGAGTGGGATGTGAAAGACCAACATTTTTTGCAAAGCCAGGGAGTGGCTATGGGCACCTCCTGTGCACCCTCGTACGCTAATTTATTTCTAGGCGCCTGGGAACGCAAGATCTTCTCTAGTGAGGAACATGAGACTTATCTCCAACATGTCATATGTTGGTATCGTTTCATAGACAACGTATTTATGATTTGGACAGGCACTAACCAATTACTGCGGGAATTTATTGATTTGCTTAACCAAAACACTGACAACTTATTTTTTACATACACTTCTGATGACTCTCGGATCCCCTACTTGGATCTGACAGTCATCAAGAATGTAGATGGTACGATTATCACTGATCTCTTTCGTAAACCTACGGCGGGGAACACCCTTTTACACGCCTCCAGTGCTCACCCACACTCCCTTATACAAAGTATACCCTACGCACAATACTTACGCCTGCGGAGAAACTGCACTATAGATGCAGATTTCTGTACCCAGGCCAATGCATTACGGGAACGCCTTCTATTGAGAGGGTATACTCGATCAACCCTCAGAAGAGCATTCAATAGGGCTAAGACCCGAACGAGATCTTCCTTATTATTTCAAACACCCCGAGTTAATAGACCCCACACGGCGAAGGTGATCACAAAATTTTCCGCACATCATGACCAATTACGGTCAATCCTGAGTAAACATTGGCACTTATTCAGCGATCATCATATTCTTCACAAACATGTACGTGCTACCCCTGAACTAGTTTTCCGTAGAGCCAATGCTCTTAAAAGCCGCCTGACAAGTAGTCATTACAGGCCACCGAAAGTCAGAACAGGAGGCCCTAGGGGCACATCTAGATGTGGATCTTGCTCTCGCTGCCCGTGGATACTCTCGGGTCATAAACATACTTTACCCAACGGGGAACTATTTGCTCCACACTTTTCAGTAGATTGTGGCACCACTGGAGTGATTTATCTCATGATCTGTGAATGCCATGCATTCTATGTAGGAAAAACTATAAGGGAATTGCGCCAACGCATAGGGGATCACCTGTACCATTCAACCAATAGCAAATTAACAACTATTGGCCGACATATAGGGCTCTATCATAGATTCAACCCCAATGTCATAAAGTTTTTTGTTTTAGAGGTGATACCCGTAGATGCACGAGGAGGGAACAGAGACAAAACACTACTTCAGCGTGAATGTCTCTGGATAGAACGACTGGGGGCTACGGTGTTCCCCGGCTTGAACGAAATGAACTCATTCAAACCATTTCTGTGATAAAGATGGTTTTGATTGGGTCCCTGCCCCCCCCCTCACTGGGACAGGGAGCCAATTAGAACCCATCCATGTACCCGACCTGCTTTGACATAGACGGTTCTCTAGGTGGCAGCGTGAGATTCATTTAATTGAATCCCCCTATCTGGGTCGGGAAGACACAAAATATTTTGCTTCCCGACACGCTGTCTATTCCGTGTAATTGTCCTTTTTGTCACCCTAAGTGATCTATCTGTGAGTTAATACATTGTTTGTTTGAAATGACTTGCAATCAACCTTCAGTTATACAGAAGGTTGTTTTATATACTTAAATATAAATTGTGGCTGTATTGCTATATAAACCCTTCAAATGTAATGTATAACTAATTGTAAACCATGTTATTATTACTAATGTTTTGTTATCTTTATTATCCCGTCCATCATGTCTCCATGCCTTAAATGTACTCTTGACCCATAGAGCTGGGATACCCAGGACCTCTTTGACTTTTTTCACTTTTCCCTTTGGTTTTTACCCCATCCTTTCCCTTTCACCTCTTGCTTTTCCTCGTTTTGTTGCTTTCTTCTCTCTTCCCTTTATATCCAAGTTTAGTCACTATTATATGTAGCTATCAGTACACTTGGACTGTGTAAATTATATCCAATGTCCATGCCCTGGGTTCCCACACTCCGGGACATCTCCAGTAATGCACTGCAATCATGTTATGACATCCCCCTTCTTACACCTCTTGGCGATTTAAGGCACTACTTTTTATGCCTCACCAGGTGACGCCCACCGGCGGTCACCATGGTTGCAGTATACATACTGTCTGCCCCCCTCCTCCCCTCTTTCCCTGCTCGTTGCGTCTATAGGGCGATGCGTGAAATGGGTGGAGACTGCTGCGGCTGGTTCCTCCCCTGGCCGTCTGCGACTCGGATACACAATGGGACGGTTGAGCCTCGTAGGCTTAGATCCGCCCACCTAGAGAGAGTCACTGCTATCCCTCTGCGAACCCGCCCGGTTCCCCCCGCCCTCCCTCCCTGCACGCTGTGTCAGCACAGCGAGACACGGAGCGGGCGGAGACGTGCTGTGATCAGCTCCTCCTCCAGCTCCATGTGTTGCGGTCATTGGAAGACCGAAACACATGATCTAGGTCTTTCGCCGCCCAGAGAGATAGCTAGTCTCTCTGTAAGCCCGCCCCTACATACGTCAGTGCGTTCCTGCGTTCAGGACGCGCCTGATTGAGACGCACATGGGGAAGTATTTAGCTGCAGCTCCCAGCTGGAGACAGTCCACCGGAGCCAGGTCCCAGGACATACACATATTCCAAACTACCAAAAGTAAGTACAAGGCTACTTTCATAGAGGGGGTATTATACCCCCATCTAATACTGGATGACTGAACATAGACACTAACTTTTTGATGCTTGTTTGCCATCACTTTTCCAGGCTCACCTGAAGGTTATCCCCACTGACTGGTAACTGATATATTACCAGCCTCCTGCATTGGCCCTTTTTACCTGGCCATTACTGTGAGCATTCCCTGGTTTACAGGACCTCTATGTCCTGGGACCCACCATTACCCCTTTAACTTTTAAAGGCCCTATCGGGCATACAGGTATGGAGATTTTGTTATATCCTCCACTGCCTTTTCACGGGAACTGGATTTTAGGTCTCTTTCTTGGCACTACTGTACTTTTCAACTATACACTGGGTGGAATTCTCGGTCATTCTGAGCTTGACTGATTTTTTCATTATATCTGCATTGGCACTTTTTAGCCTAGGCTTCCTAGCATGGATCCTGATGGTGTTTTTCTTTCCTTCCCCACCCCCCTCCCTCCCCTCCATCCCCTGGTTTCTCCTTTTTCTTCTACTGTTTTTCCCCAATCTGTTTTCTTTCCCTTCTCCCTTCCCCCCTTTCCCAACCCCTCCCCATTTCTTCCCCTCCCCCCCTTTTTCTGTTCCCCCCCCCTTCCTTCCCATATATTTCTCTCCCTTCTTTTCCCCTCCTTTTTCTCTCTCCGCTTCCTTCTTTTTCCCCCATTTAATCCCACCGTATCCCCCTTTTTCCCTTTCCTCCCCCCCCCCCCCTTCCCCCTGCCCATCTCCTATCTAAATATGTCTTTCTTCTTCTTTACCTTCCCCTGGCCTTTCATTCCCCCTTTCTCCCCACTCCACCCCCCCCCCATCTCTTCCCTTCTTTTTTCTTTCTTCTTTCTTTCACATCCCACTCACTTTTAGTCTGGGTGGTATTCACTATGCTTTTTACAGCATATTTCATATATGCACTAACTGTTTTTTATAAGTAATATTCTTGGACTTCATCTGGACCTAACTTTCTTTTTTAGGTCACAGTCTTAAATACACGTTGAGTCTTCATTTTTTTGCCATTCTTGCCTTCTTTTTTCCCCACCTGTGCCTTTCCTCTTTTCCCTTCTCTCACTTACTTTCGCACTTTTTCGATTCACATCACTGCATGCATTCTGCACCTGCAGAAGCTCCTTCACAACTGATATTTTTATATATACATTCAACTTACCATATATTGTTGTATTATCCAGGTCTGTTTAACTAGACTTGGTCATAGTTCATACGCACTTATCGTTCAACTGGGACCCGCTCTCTGGGAACAAGAGACTTTGTGCCTCTAGGTATGAGACATGATTGGACAAAAAATCCCCCTGGGTATTATAGTATGTACCGGGCAGTCTTTTTACACAAAAGACCCCCGTTATTAATAACAAATTGTGTTGTTTTTAAATACCTGATGTTTGTTTTATGTTGTGTTTTTAGACCGTCTCCTGACGAAGCGAAAGCGAAACTAGTCGAGACTCGAGACTAATGGTCTCATGATTTCAATTGCTTCACCGATATTTACCCCGTCTGCTAAATGGGGATTGCACAACCGGTGACCTGATTGTGGTCAAGTTTGTATTTTTTGTAATGTTTTTATGTTCTGTATTTTTATTCTTGTCTTCAATGTCTATTTGTTAATAAATGCTTTCACAAATATGAATTATTCAGGTTTTTGAACCTAATTATCAAGTACCGGTATAGTCCTCCCTGCCCACATTACTTCATTGGAGTCTCGGGGTTAGTTGGGGAATCCTTGAGACCCCTCTATTTTTCCACAGGTCTCTTTCTAGAGCAGGTCACCCAGCCAAACTGATCGATCAGGAGAGAAGGGCCTGTGATGCATTTGCCTATATGTCTCAGTTTAATTCTCCCTGCTTGCCATGTGTGATTCAGTCCTCGGCTAACAGGTTATTGAAGTGCTAATGTCCCCTCACTATTTCTAAAGGTTAATTGATCTATTGTGTTGTGTGAAGGAGATCTGTGTTTAAGTGGCTTGTGTTAATTATTCTGATTGCTCCATTGTGGTAATTATCTCTCTATATGCGGGGTCGAGCTGTCTAGTTAATGTATTCAGTACAACTAGTAATTAGCGTCACTGATGTCATTGTCTAAAGAAATGTGTCTTCAAGAATCGGCACCGAGATGTCTGCCTGTCCTCTGTATGAAGAGCCCCCACTGTGTGAAAAGGGGGTGGAGATTTCATTGTTCTTTGATTGGTGATTAGCTTGTAAACTGTATATATATCTAGCTGAATGCTGCCATTAAAGCTGTGTTGTTCCAGCAGTAAGCTTGGCATGTGTGGCTTATTGGGCGATCCCAGGAATACAGGAATATCCCCCCTTGTGGAATATTGGGTGATTATCTTTATGGGAAGAAGGGAAGACTTTGACGGGGATATCATTCTAATACCGTCACAGGGCCTTAGTCAGGGAGGTGACCAAATAACCCGATGGTCACTCTGACAGAGCTCCAGCGTTTCCCTGTGGAGAGAGGGGAACCTTCCAGAAGAAAAACCATCTCTGAAGCACTCCACTAATCAGGCCTGTATGGTAGAGTGGCCAGACAGAAGCTACTCTTCAGCTAAAGGCACATAACTGTTCGCTGGAGTTTGCCAAAAGGCACCTGAAGGACTCTCAGACCATGAGAAACAAAATTCTCTGGTCTGATGAAACAAAGATTGAACTCTTTGGCCTGAATGGCAAGTGTCATGTCTGGAGGAAACCAGGCACCGCTCATCACCTGGCCAATACCATACCTATAGTGAAGCATGGTGGTGGCATCATGCTGTGGGGATGTTTTTCAGCGGCAGAAACTTGGAGACTCGGGAAAGATGAATGCAGGAATGTACAGAGACATCCTTGATAAAAAAAAAAACAGCAGAAGTCACAGCAGCACCAACTGAAGAGAGGGGAGAGGTACAGATGCCAGTCACCATGAAAGTGGAGTTCCAGGGAGCCGGGGCAATTGGCCCCTCTCCCCAACAACAAGCTGTGGTGGTAAAGCATTTACTCCCAGCTGAATCGCTGGCGGCAGGGCAGGATGCTACTGGCTGCTGCACACAACTGCAGCTTGAGCTGACATCGGGGGATGGGACTGTGGTCTCCCCTCAAAGCGACCCAGCAGAAGGGCTGGCAACGGAGCAGAGTGCCACAAGTCTCTGCTCTCAACTAGCAGGAGAGGGAGTTCCTGTGGTTGTGGATGGGACTGTGGTCTCCGCTGACAACCCCAGAAAATGGTGGGTCACCGAGACAGAAGGATGTCGGCTTGGCTTTGCAAGCATCGGGGGATTTTCACCTACCAGTGGATGGGACTTCAGTCTTCACTGGTATACCCCAGGGATGGGGGCCAGTTGGCCCAGATCCCCAACCACATGATGGACTGAGCCCAGTCACCCTGTCTTCTCTCCAGCCGCTGAAAGGACTCCAGGGAGAAGGGCCAGTCCAGGCCTCTCCCCAGCGGCAGGCAGGTTCTCTGAGAGAGACAGAGGTTGGCAGGGTGAGTAATGCTCTGTTTGGAGCAATTTATTTGGGGTACGGTATGGATACCAGCATTGGAGGACTGGATCTACCGACTGACTTCGGAGTCAACCCGTTCGGGGTCTCCTCCTGTGTCAGTCTCCCACCGAAAGGGGAGAGATGTAACAGGATGACCTGTGACACCCAGAGACTTTGAGGATGGGGGATACTCCTGTGTCAGCGTCACTGATAACTCTTGGGTCTGAGTCCACCCTGTGCCCTTTGTGCATGGGATGGCAAGTGAATCATAATTCATGTATTACATGAGATGGGACATTAATAATAGTTCATATTGCAGGATCTTGAGAGATTGCAAGTTGTTGGTTAATTGTGACCCAACCAGTCAATAGTGACATGTTAAATAAGGCTGGCTCTTGAAAGGCCTTTAATTGTGTGATAACACTGTCTAAAGCCTATTGATGCTCAGAGGTGTGAATAGGTGTCAAGCTGTATGCGGAGATGGAACATCTGCCTAGGGAACTCAGTGTGTGATGGTGTTTTGTTTGTTATGCTGTTAATGAAGGAATGTGCAGTGATGAGATCATGATAATTATAGGCCGGCGCCGACACGTCTAGAATGTTTAGTAATTAGCCTTGGTGTGTGATTAGGGGGTGGAGATCTCATTGTCCCTTTGAATACTGTCACATAATTGTAACTGCATAAAAAGCTGAGAAGAAACCATTAAAGTATCATTACATTTGAAACCAGAAGCACAGAGCGGTGTGTCTCGTGTCTGGGGGGAATTCTTATGGGTCGTGTTCGTTTGCCTGATTGTGGAGTGTCGATAAACTGTCTTGGATGGGATGGAAGGTCGTAAACGGTGGTGACCGTTACATACTGTAATAAAAAAAAATTCAAAGCGCCCCTGTGCTCGCGCGCAGTGGAGGATGCATACGTAGGTTATGCCTACATGTGTAAGTGGTGTTCAAACTTCACCTGTGAAGTATCACCACAAACATCAGAGAGAGAGCAATAATTCTAGCACTAGACCTCCTCTAACTTTAAACTGGTAACTTGTAGAATTTTTTTAAGCGAGAACGCCAGAGTGAGAGCAATAATTCTAGCACTAGTTCTTCTCTAACTCTAAACTGGTAATTTGCAGAAATTTTTAAAGCGTCGCATGCTGGCTATTTATTTACTCGGGGTAACATCAGCTTTCATATTTTACAAAAACATTGGGTTATATATTGTGTTTTGTTGCTTTTCCCCAACTCATTAAAGTGTATTTTTATTTTTTTAAATTGTGTTTATAAAAATAAAAATATCGCTCTACAAAAACTGTGTGACATAAAAAATTGTGACTATTTTATTCTCCAAGGACTCTGCTTTAAAATAATACAAATATAAAATAGTATATTTAATATATATATATATATATATATATATATATATATATATATATATATATATATATATATATATATATATATATATATATATATATATATATATACATACATACATACATACATACATACATACATACACACACACACACACACATACATACATACATACATATACACACAGTTGCAAGAAAAAGTATGTGAACCCTTTCGGAATGATATGGATTTCTGCACAAATTGGTCATAAAATGTGATCTGATCTTCATCTAAGTCACAACAATAGACAATCACAGTCTGCTTAAACTAATAACACACAAAGAATTAAATGTTACCATGTTTTTATTGAACACACCATGTAAACATTCACAGTGCAGGTGGAAAAAGTATGAACCCTTGGATTTAATAACTGGTTGAACCTCCTTTGGAAGCAATAACCAAACTTCCTGTACTTGCAGATCAGACGTGTACAACGGTCAGGAGTAATTCTTGATCATTCCTGTTTACAGAACTGTTTCAGTTCAGCAATATTCTTGGGATGTCTGGTATGAATCGCTTTCTTGAGGTCATGCCACAGCATCTCAATCGGGTTGAGGTCAGGACTCTGACTAGGCCACTCCAGAAGGCGTATTTTCTTCTGTTTAAGCCATTCTTAAGATTTTCTTCTATGCTTTGGGTCGTTGTCCTGTTGCAACACCCATCTTCTGTTGAGCTTCAGCTGGTGGACAGATGGCCTTAAGTTCTCCTGCAAAATGTCTCGATAAACTTGGGAATTCATTTTTTCTTCGATGATAGCAATCTGTCTAGGCCCTGACGCAGCAAAGCAGCCCCAAACCATGATGCCCCCACCACCATATTTCACAGTTGGGATGAGGTTTTGATGTTGGTGTGCTGTGCCTCTTTTTCTCCACACATAGTGTTGTGTGTTTCTTCCAAACAACTCAACTTTGGTTTCATCTGTCCACAGAATATTTTGCCAGTACTGCTGTGGAACATCCAGGTGCTCTTGTGCAAACTGTAATTGTGCATTAATGTTTTTTTTGGACAGCTGTGGCTTTCTCTGTGGTATCCTCCCATTATATCCATTATTGTTTAGTGTTTTACGTATCGTAGATTCGCTAACAGGGATGTTAGCATATGCCAGAGACTTTTGTAAGTCTTTAGCGAACACTCTAGGATTCTTCTTCACCTCATTGAGCAGTCTGCGCTGTGCTCTTGCAGTCATCTTTACAGGACGGCCACTCCTAGGGAGAGTAGCAGCAGTGCTGAACTTTCTTCATTTATAGACAATTTGTCTCACTGTGGACTGATGCACAGCAAGGCTTTTGGAGATACTTTTATAACCCTTTCCAGCTTTATGCAAGTCAACAATTCTTAATCGTAGGTCTTCTGGAAGCTCTTTTGTGCGAGGCATCATTCACATCAGGCAATGCTTCTTGTGAAAAGCAAACCCAGAACTGGTGTGTGTTTTTTTATAAGGCAGGGCAGCTGTAACCAACACCTCCAATCTCCTGTCATTGATTGGACTCCAGTTGGCTGACACCTCACTCCAATTAGCTCTTGGAGATGTCATTAGTCTAGGGCATGGGTCTTCAAACTACGGCCCTCCAGTTGTTCAGGAACTACAATTCCCATCATGCCTAGTCATGTCTGTGAATGTCAGTGCATTACAAGGCATCATGGGATGTGTAGTTCTACAACAGCTGGAGGGCCGTAGTTTGAGGATCCCTGGTCTAGGGGTTCACATACTTTTTCCACCTGCATTGTGAATGTTTACATGGTGTCTTCAATAAAAACATGGTAACATTTAATTATTTGTGATTTTTACACATGGTGAGGAGTGTCATAATTGGCAAGGCAGGCAAGTGGTTAAAGAACATTTCAAAACTAAAATTTCAGCCACTGGACACATCTGTGATCATATTTATCAACCGGTAAAAACAGCAAAGCTACTAAAGAAAACAGAGTAGCTAAAAGCAGCAAACTAGTTCTTGAGCGACCCAATTTTGACTGGGGCATGGGATAATCCTAATGGATGTGGCTTCTACACCAGCCTCCTCCAATCAACCGATCTCAGGGAAAATAGAAACAAGCCATAATGGATCATTTGTAACATTTTCCCAACACTGGTTCTAAATGTATTAGGCTGTGCTACCCTTTCTGACTGTATAGACAAGTCTGCCATGTATTTAACTAACTCTGGGTTATTATTAGTGAACATTTTTTAATCTGATTAACAAAAATAATTGAACAGTAAGACACATTTTAAGTTATTTATTCTTAAAAAAGGACAAATACATCTTACTTAGAAAGCACAAACATGTCAATCAAACCGCAAATGACAAAAAAGAAAAAAAGTAATTGCATACAATGAAATTGCTGCACAGTCCACGTGATGTTCTGGAACTCTCCATCACACCTTATAAATAAAACCTCTCAGACTGAGCACAATGAGCTGCTTACTGTATGGTCCAGTGTTTGACACTTGCTTGTTTTCAGGTAAGGGATCTGAGAACTGCCAGTGAAGTGTTAGAGAATAACAGAGGTGAAAAAGCAAATCGCTAGGTGCTTCTGTAACAAACTAAAATTACCTGTAATAAAAGACTCAGATGAAAGCAGCAATTCTTCAAATTCTGGACTGCAAAATACTTGCAGAACAGGGACGTCCCTTGTATTGAATCCAAATGGGGTTCGTTTCACAGCTTTGAACTAGTATATGGCCTGGAAGTCACAAAATTTGCTTTGTGAAAAGTTTGCTTTAAAAATCTGTCCGGGATTTGAATCGTCTATGGCCGGCTTTAAATGGACAGCTGCCAATATGACATCTGATTAAAGAACAATCTTTGTCTCCCTTCAACCAATCGGTTTATCACTTTCCTGTTGCTAGGGAAGGTTCTATAAACAAATGTGCAGCTGACTAGCCTCTACCTGTTCTTCAGTCGCGTCGTTCATACATGAGGCCCAATGCGTTCACTTGAGTGGATCAGAAAATGTTCAAATACGAAGAGTTGTCAAATTTACTAATTTGGCAATGGGTAAGCACCCAATAAGCATTTGACACTCTCAAGTTGTTCCTGATCCTCTCCATTTTATCATACAAAGAGCAGAACAGGGGAAGTTCCTAACATCATAGAAGCTTAGCCTTTTTCCTTGCTCTGACTTACACAGAGCATATCCCATCAGATATTACTGGTCACTGACAGCCAGACACACCAAAAACTTGCTTTTTCACAGAAAGGGTTGTCAGTTTTATGTTGGAAGGCCATTTTTAAAACTGACATATTGAAGTGTGTTTTTTATCTGGGTAAGGAGACTATGAACACTGCTACAATCCACTGCACCCAAACAATCATTTTGTATTATTCTGTCTGCCCAAATAAATGGCGAAATCTGATCGGTTTTTCGGAGTTCCTGCACACGGCTACTCTTTGCCCTGTTTTTTTTTTTAACCTAGAAGACAATGTTTTTGTTTACATATTGACGTTTAAAACCGTAACTGTTTTTCTGAAGACCAGATCCACAGATTTATTATCGGTGATGCACAAGATCCTTTGCCACATCCAGGTCTAAACCATATACATAACAAAACTGCTGCTTCAGAGTTTACGGTGGGAATACGGTCTTAATGTCATGCACATGTTCTTCAATTACTGTGCTCACAGTTTCCCATTACTAAAAAAGATCTTTGTAAACTCAATCAATTGCTCATGGCGTTACTGGATAAACTGGACAACAGCTCCATCGGCCTGTAAATTATATTTATACTGCATATAAAAACAAAAAATCTAACTTAGAACAAAAGCTCAAGCATTGGTTTGTAAACAAAATTTCCCAGAATAAAGCACAAGTAAAATACTATTGTCCCACACTGCTTTCACCCCAATCAGTCAACCACCTAAATGTAGAGACAGCAATGCATGCCTCTTATTGATTTTCATTAAACATAAGCAAAACTAAAGTGCAGGATCGTCCATAGCCCACCGCTGAGCAGAAGGGCTCAGATCACTCTTACTGGAGTTTGATGTCAATCTTATGTAAAACTCCGTAGAATATGGACACTGAGTGAAATGCTTCTTATTTTAAAGTCCTGCATGAGGGGCAATATATGATTTTGGGGAATGTTCTTGACCTTTCTTATATTAGGTTTTGAAAGATGGATTCATTTGGAGGTAAGGCTTTGTCTTGGAGACCAATCTCTTTACTTTCCAATAGCAGGGCAAATGATCGGAAGCATTTAGCATTCTTTATTCCTCACTCATTTAGTGCACCCTGTTTCTTTGACCTCTTCATCTTCACTCCATTTTGGATCTTTCAAAATGTGTTATCATTCGTTCCTGTTATAAGAAAAAAATATAATTATGTGATTTATAATGTATCTTCCAATACTCTCTAACACATCTGTAAAAGATAACATTCTGGAGATCTTCCCCCAAAAACAAATATTTAGCTGCAAGTGAAAGTGAATTGTGGCCCAAGTGTACAGTTCTGCTCTATTCAAAAGCCATTCTCTGAAGATCTCCTACAGCTGCATATACGGTGCTCAGCATAAATAAGTATACCTCTTTTGAAAAGTAAGATTTTAATCAATATCTCAATGGACACAAGGACAATTTCAATTTTTTTGGACAAAACTGAGTTTTATAGAACATTTGTTTAGCTCCAATACATGAAAATATGGTTATTAACTACTTCCCAACCGCCTTACGACTTTATACGGCAGCACTTTAAAGATGGATATCTCGGTAGCGGCAGCAACTGCTGCCACAACCGATATATCCATCTTTAGTGTGAGCAGTCCTGTAAAAGATAACGGTGGTCTCCGCAGAGGATTCGCTGCGAGATCACCGTTATCGGCGGTGGGAGAAGGCCCTCCGCCGCTTACCGGAGTCGTCGGTAGCGGCGGAGGCGATCGGGTCCTTTCACATGCTGTGTGGGGATGCGAGTGAGGGCAAGATGGCCCCCACCCGTCCCCATAGCATTGCTGGGCGGAAGTGACATCAAAACGTCAGTCCCGCCCAGCGTCTTAAAGAGACATTTTTTTGTTGTCATTTTTTCAAATGACAAAATTTCCATATTTTTTTTTTGCATTTAAGTCTAAATATGAGATCTGAGGTCTTTTTGACCCCAGATCTCATATTTAAGAGGACCTGCCATGTTTACATTCCTTGTAATAGGAATAAAAGTGATCAATTTTATTTATTTTCCAGTGTAAAAAATAAAATAAATAAATATGATTTTTTTTTTTTTTTAAAGCGCCCCGTCCCGACGAGCTTGCGCGCAGAAGCGAACGCCTACCTGAGTAGCGTCCGCATATGAAAACGGTGTTCAAACCACACAAGTGAGGTATCACCGCGATCGTTAGAGCGAGAGCAATAATTCTAGCCCTAGACCTCCTCTGTAGCTAAAAAAATTCTACAGGTTGCATTTTTTGAAACGTCGCCTATCGAGATTTTTAAGGGTAAAAGTTTGACGCCATGCCACGAGCGGGCGCAATTTTTAAGCGTGACATGTTGGGTATCATTTTACTCGGCGTAACATTATCTTTCACAATACATAAAAAAAAATTGGGCCAAATTTATTGCTGTCTTATTTTTTAATTCAAAAAAGTGATTTTTTTTCCCAAAAAAGTGTGCTTGTAAGATTGCTGCGCAAATATGGTGTGACAAAAAGTATTGCAATGATCGCCATTTTATTCTCTAGGGTGTTAGAAAAAAAAAAAAAAATATATATATATATATATATATATATATATATATATATATATATATATATATATATATATATATATATATATATATATATATATATATATATATTAGTGCTGTCAAACGATTAAAATTTTTAATCGCGATTAATTGCATTAATGTCATAGTTAACTCACGATTAATCGCTCTAATTTATGACAAATTTCCCCACAAATATCGCACAATTCTGCAAGTGATTATAATTTATTATCGCTGTTTTCTAGCTGATCTAAAACCATTTTTGACATAAAGGGACACTTTTGGACAATCTACAGAAAGAATAGTTTTTATTTTATAAAAGAACATGTAGGGCACTGGGCAGACCACTAGGGACAAGGGGGGTGTGTATTTTTTACATACAGTACTGTAATCTATAAGATTACAGTATACTGAATGCATTGTGTTTGTTTACTTTTTTAAATTTGGCGCCGTTCTCCGCTCCCGTGCGTCGTAACGTCGCAGGGAACGGAGCTCGGCGTCACACAGGCACTGTGAATCGAGCGAGGACCCGCTGAGCGAGGAGGACCCGCCAAGCGAGGAGGACCCGCCAAGCAAGGAGGAACCGCCAAGCAAGGAGGACCCGCTCGATCACACAGCGGGGTGGCATCGCTGGATCCAGGGACAAGGTGAGTAACTTGTCTGTGAATCCAGCGAAAAGGTAAGCCGCGCCGCTGTACACTCTGCATGTCCACCCGAGGGCTCCTGCGTTAATCGCGCGACAAAAATATTGACGGCGTTAACATGGGTTTGCGTTAACGCCGTTAATATTGCGTTTAACGCACAGCCTATATATATATATATATATATATATATATATATATATATATATATATATATATATATATATATATATATATATATATAATGTTTGGGGGTTTTAAGTAATTTTCTAGCAAAAAAAAATGTTTTAGTCTTGTAAACACCAAATCTGAAAAACACCCACGGTACTGAAGTGGTTTATATAACTTAAATTACAAAATCTTCAGTTTTACTCAAATTAGTTGATGCAAAAATGAATACACCCCACAACAAAAACGACTGCATCTAGTATTTTGTACGACCTAAATGATTTGTAAGGACATCACTAAGTCTTATAGGCATACAATGAACAAGTTGGTGACATATTGCAACATTGCAACATCTATCTTTTTCCATTCTTCAAGAACGACCTATTTTAGAGCCTGGATGCTGGATGGAGAGTGATGCTCAACTTTTTTTCTCTTCAGAATTCCCCCTAGGTGTTTGATTGGATTCAGATCAGGAGACATACTTGGCCACTGAATCACTTTCATCTTATTCACCTTCAGAGATACAACAGTGGCGTTAGATGTGTGTTTTGGATCATAGTCATGTTGGAAAAGTGCCCAGCGACCAAGGGCACGGAGTGATGGTAGATGCATCTTCTCTTTCAATATAGAGTACATCTGTGAATTCATGATATCAATGAAATGCAGCTCCCCGACACCAGCAGCACTCATGCAGCCCCACAGAAAGACACGGCCACCACCATGTTTCACTGTAGGCACCATGCATTTTTCTTTGTATTCCTCACCTTTGCGATGCTATACAGTTTTCCAATAGTCTTCTTTTTTACCATGGGCCCTGGAAATTCTAGGCAGGCTTTTTGTGCATGGGCTTTAGGAGAGGCTTTCTTCGTGGACGACACCTATGCATGCCATTCCTCTGCTGTGTACGTCGTATTGTGTCACGGGAAACAATCACCCCAGTTTGGCTTTCTACTTCCTTAGCTAACTGCAGTGAACTTGCATGATTTTCTTCAACCCTTCTCATCAGAAGATGCTCCAGTCGAGGTGTTAACTATCCTGGATGGCCTGGATGTCTGTGAGATGTGGCATTTCCATCTTTGTTAAATTTTTGTATCACTTTTGCTACAGTATTCTGACTGATTAGTAAAGCTTTGCTGATCTTCTTGTAGCCTTCATCTTTCTTGTGTAAAGAAATTATTTTCTTTCTCTGGCCTTGTGACATTTCTCTTCTGTGTGGTGCCATTGCGGACAGCATGAAATGGGAAGGGGTTTTCTTTGTTAAATAACGACCTTTTATAATAAACTGTCTGCTGGACACCTGTTTAATGATAAATTAGACTCGCCTGTAGTTGAATTCTTGTTAATTAGGATTTTGTTGTCTAAAATTAGACTTTCATTGGGATGTATTCATTTTTGCAACATGGTCTTGAATGAATTTGTTAGGTAAAATACTTTTTCGTGTGTGCAAATGAATAAATCTGCTCACTGACCTCCATCATAAAATGCAATACACAGGAGAATGAACACTTTCTTCATATGAGCTCAGACTTACCATACATTCATGCCTGGCGGGCACCCGCGATCTCCGCCGGGCACCCGCGATTGCTCGTTACAGAGCGAGGACCGGGAGCTGTGTGTGTAAACACACAGCTCCCGGTCCTGTCAGGGGAGAAATGCCTGATCTTATGTTCATACAATGTATGAACAACGATCAGTCATTTCCCCTAGTGAGGCCACCCTCCCCTACAGTTAGAACACACCCAGGGAACATACTTCACCCCTTCCCCGCCCCTTAGTGTTAAACCCTTCCCTGCCAGTGGCATTTTTATAGTAATCCAATGCATTTTTATAGCACTGATCGCTATAAAAATGCCAATGGTCCCAAAAGTGTCCGAAGTGTCCGCCATAATATCGTAGTACCAGAAAAAAAAAAAAAAATCACTGATCGCCGCCATTACTAAAAAAAACTTAAAAAATATATATATTAATAAAAATGCCATAAAGCTACCCCCTTTTTTGTAAACGCTATAACTTTTGCGCAAACCAATCAATAAACGTTTATTGCGATATTTTTTTTTACAAAAAATATGTAGAAGAATACGTATAGGCCTAAACTGAGGAACAAAATTGCTTTTTTTTTATATATTTTTGGGGGATATTTATTATAGCAAAAAGTAAAAAATATAATTTTTTTTTTAAAATTGTCGCTCTTTATTTTTGTTTATAGCGCAAAAAACTAAAAACCGCAGAGGTGATCAAATACCACCAAAAGAAAGCTCTATTTGTGGGACAAAAAGGACGCCAATTTTGTTTGGGAGCCACGTCGCACGACCGCGCAATTGTCAGTTAAAGCGATGCAGTGCCGAATCACAAAAAGTGCTCTGGTCTTTGACCAGCAATATGGTCCGGGGGTTAAGTGGTTAATCAACCTTGCACGGGGGAAAAGACTGCACGGGGGGAAAAAGACTGCACGGGGGGAAAAAGACTGCACGGGGGGAAAAAGACTGCACGGGGGGAAAAAGACTGCACGGGGGGAAAAAGACTGCACGGGGGGAAAAAGACTGCACGGGGGGAAAAAGACTGCACAGGGGGAAAAAGACTGCACAGGGGGGGGGGGGGAAGACTGCACGGGGGGGAAAAAAGACTGCACGGGGGGGAAAAAAAAGACTGCACGGGGGGAAAAAAAAGACTGCACGGGGGGGGGGGAAAAAGACTGCACGGGGGGGGGGGAAAAAGACTGCACGGGGGGGGGAAAAAAGACTGCACGGGGGGGGGGGGGAAAAAAAGACAGCACGGGGGGGGGAAAAGACAGCACGGGGGGGGGGAAAAAGACAGCACGGGGGGGGAAAAAGACAGCACGGGGGGGGGGGGGGGGAGACTTGCAACTCCCCTGCCTGCCCAGGTATCGGGTGAGGCATCGGAAAATTTCTCTCCCCTGCCTGCTGGGTATCAGTACTGATACTAGTATCGGTATCGTTACATCCCTAAATAAAACCATTGTTTTCTATGTGCCTGGTCCACATCATAACACCCTAAAGGCCTTGAAGGAGCTGTAAAGGCAGAAGGTTTTTTTATCTTAATGCATACTATAAATTAAGATGAAAAAGCCTGTGTGTACCTTTTTCACTAACATTTAGTTTTCAGGATAAGCTTTTAGGGAATTCCCTTCTTGATCCAAACAAAACTGCTACACAAATATTTAGCAAACAAAAAAACAAAAAAAAAAAACAACCCACAAACAGCAATTGTAATTAAATTGTATTAAAAGCTATGCTCAACACACAATAAACATTTCTCAGCAAATTCTTTGTCAAAATTCTTATGTAAACACTTGCAGTTTACAACTTTTAATATTGTTGGTTCCTGCCTTCTTAGTACTGCTTCCCTGAAAATCCAGTCGGAAAGAGTTAACCATGCACACTGCAATCACTAGACAGTCTGTTAAGCTTGGAGAAGGGAAGAGGAGGTGAGAGGAGCAAAGGAGTGCCTTGCCATCTTGGGCTATGGCGCTGTGTGTTTCTATTGAAGGGCAGATGCAAGGGTGGCTCCATAGGACGCTTTAAGAGAATGGAGCCACCCTGAAACAGCGTTTTTTTCAGCAGCTTAAAAGGAAACAAAGGTAAGGATTATTAGATAAAGAGGCCGTTCACTCAGTAAGAAATGTAATCACCCTTAATTAGGATAGTTGGTAAGATAGGGATAGGAGTGGGCTATGAAATGGGAGGGGGCGTAAGTTAGAGGTGAGAATGGTCTTATGTTTTCTTAAGGTGTGTCTATGTAAATTCATAATTTTTTTGTAATTTGTCCTGTTTTGCCATTACAACATCCTTGATTGCATTTGTTGAAGGAGGTACACCAACCACATTACTGGAGGTACAGTATGATCCTGTAATATTGAAGGTCTCTGTAGTGTGCGTGACACCTTTTGATGGGTTGAGGTTACTGCGCCGTTTACAGTGTTTGTCGTTGCAAGGTTTTGTTACCTTATTCGTAGCCCTGCAACCAAAATTAGTTTCTTGCTGGTTAATTTATGTCTGAGGTTGAGTGGTTGTCTGAAGGCCAGCATCGGGAGTTGTTGGAATATTGCTCATAGAGTTTCATCCTGTTATGAAGGGTTGCAGCTCTTTATCTTTCTCAACCCTTCTAGTGCTGGATTGTATGTGGCTACTGGAGGTACTTTTGCTTTTTGTATTGTAGGAGGTTTTCAAGGCAGTGTTTACTCTTGTAATGATGGTTTTGTTCCTGTAACCCTTCTCATGGAAGAATTCTGCAATGTTTGGGTCTTCTGGCTCAGAGCACATGTGGTGGTGTCTAGTAACCTGGTTGTGGTTGATGACTCCTTTAGTGCATTGGGAGCGCAAGTTGCAACTGTAGATCAGACTTTCTCAACACAGAGGAACCCTTGAAATAACTTTCTGGTCTCAGGGTACCCCTGCTAAAAATTACTATATCTACAACTCATGATACATTAGTGTGATGGTCAGGAGTGCCCCTTATCCTAACACATGTGGAAATTGGAAAGAATTTCAATGTTTCCGATGGTTAAAAAGATAATTGGTGTTGCTGAGAAGCAAAAATTGGTCATTGCTTAAGTTGAGAAAGCCTGTTGTAGACCATTACATTGGTCAGTGGGCTTCCGTCTCCTCATCTTAAAAACGATCCTAGTTTAATTGCAATTGCTGTGTACTGTTTTTTTCTCAGCTAAGTGTATTCATACTGTTTGGACCAAGAATAAGGGAGCAACCTGGAAGCTTGCCTAAAAATTTAAATGCAAGAACAAACAGGGCACTGGAATTGGATTTTCTAAGGGTCACTGAAACTGACTCTAGGCACACTGGTTCCAGTTTAGCAGCACTCCACAAAACAGGGACCAAATAAAAACGACACAATTATTTACTGCTTCAAACTAGACATGTGCACAACAAAAAAATTTCGTATTTTTATGTTCTGTTTTGTCTGCACAACAAAAATTTTCGTATTTTTTTGTTCTGTTTCGCCTCATTCCGTAGATTCGTAAAGATTCGTAATTTCGTAAGACTCAAGTTATCCTATTCGGACCCGTTCGTATTTTCGTAACAGTTTTATTTTCGTTTATCTTGAATGATTCATAATTCTGTCTAATTTATTTTCGTTGATTCGAAATTCGTAATTTCGTTTAATGGTTTGTAATTTTGTACTTTCGTAAATACATAGCAACACGCGGCTAATCCATATTAAGATATACTTTCTCTTTCTCTTAAGCCCCGTACACACGTTCGGACTTTTTGCCAACAAACGTCAAAATGAGCGTTTTCCAAAAAATCCGACTGTGTGTAACAAACTTTTTCGGTTTCAAAAGTCCAACTCCCTTCAGACAAAAATCCACGGAAAATTTTGTTTGAAGTCTGATCATGTGTACGAGGCTTTACACTGTACAATGTGACTCAGCACAAAAGAGATAAGCTGATTGGCTAAGATATTAAGTAATCACTCACTAACTACACTGCCCAGTGCCCATTCGAAAGAACGATACAAGTACACCAATTTACGAACAGACAAAGAAACGGATTTACAAAACACACAAATGAAAATACGAATGAAAATATGAACAGACAAAGGATTTAAAATACGGAATGCAAATCGTTTGTTATAGATGTCATTTTCGTTCTTTTGCTTTTTCGGTGTTTCGTATTTTAGTAAGATTGTCCAATCATACGTTCGTATTTTCGCTTGTTCGTTATTTTGCTTATTCGTAATTTTCGTATTTTGGTTCTTTCAGCTTTTCGTATTCGCTCGATTTGTTACGAATGTACGAAAACTAACAAATTCGTAAGAAAATCCATTCATTACGAACGGGAACGCACATGTCTACTTCAAACCTTTCAGAAGGATGCATTGGGGGTTATTTACTAAAGGCAAATCCACTTTGCACTCCAAGTGCACTTGGAAGTGCAGTCGCTGTAGATCTGAGGGGGACATGCAAGGAAAATGAAAAACAACATTTTAGCTTGCACATGATTGGATGATAAAATCAACAGGGCTTCCACTCATTTCAGATATTCCCCTCGGATTTACAGTGACTGCACTTCCAAGTGCACTGGCAGTGCATTTGTGGTGCAAAGTGGCTTCGCCTTTCGTAAATAACCCCCATTATGTCAGTGTTCGTGAATGCAGCAAAGGAGTCCAGGGTCAGTATCAAACTGGACAGGTTTGTCTCCCAGTACAGGGATCCCCTGGCAGATCCTAGTTTAAATTTAAGAGATCTACTTCCCACAAGGCTTACAACCGTACATGGAAGGCAATTTTTACCACAGGAAATTCTCAGTGGGACAAATCCTGACCTGTTGGCAAATTGGCTCGGACCAGTATGTGGTCCTTAGTACCATCAAGCTTTCCATTCTAAGACCTTTGGTGCAAGGCGTCTCCCCTTGTGGGATCTTAATTTAATTATCTTCAAAGCTGATCATGCTGTTGGTGTGGCTTTTTCACAGAGCCGATGAATGCTGGGAGTAGTAGAGGTTAATCTATTTAGTCAAAATAATAAATAATTCATTTTTTGGTAATCTAAAATTTCTCTCCCTCTATTATAGATATATTTATATTTTGGAGAAACGTAAAAAAAAAAATTAAATAAACTTGTGCTAATTAAATTTCCTCCATCAGTTAATGTGCTTTATGAAATCGGATTTGTTCTTCTCTACTTGTATAGACACTGTTGAATGACTCAGTAATGGTTGAGCACATGACAATCATGAGTTCTGCTTTCATGGCCAGAAATATAACTGAAAAATACTGACCTCATCTGAATCCAGTAATGCTGGAAGAGCCCTGAAATAGGAAGCAGAACATTACATTCATTATTTTCAGTGTGGAATGTGCAAGATGGAAAATGTAAGGCATTTTAAGGGACAAGGTTTGTTAAGTTACAAAGTTTAAAAATGTGCCCATGGCGAAAACGCCAAATTTGGTGGCAAGTGGAGAGGGGGTTAATATTTAAGTGATTGTAAAGTCTATTTTTTCAGTTTTTTTTTTTTAAATAACAAACATGTTATACTTACCTGTTTCGTGGTTTTGCACAGGGCAGCCCATTATCCTCCTCTTCTCGGGTCCCTCTTCGCTGCTCCTGGCCCCTCCCTCCTGTTAAGTGCCCCTACAGTAAGCAGCTTGCTATGTGGAACTCGAACCGAGCTGCAGCTCTGTCTGTCCATTCAGATACAGAGCAGCCGTTTCGGCCCAGCCCCCCTCTCTCTCTCCCGATTGGCTGACTTTGAATAACGGCTGTAGGAGCCAATGGTGCCCTGGCTGTGTCTCAGCCGATCAGGAGGGAGAGTCAGCGATGGCCGAGGGACTCATGAACATCACTGGACAGAGATGGGGCTCAGGTAAGTATTTGGGGGTGCTGGGGAGGCTGCTGCACACAGAAGGCTTTTTATCTTAATGCATAGAATGCATTAAGATAAGAAAACCTTCTGCCTTTACAACCCCTTTACCTGCAGTGACCACAAATGCACAAGGGAGGTGGCAAGTTAGAATTTCACTGCCATAAGGACCAACGCAAGGTGAGGGAGGTGTTAACATTCACTGGCACTGACAATCAATGTGGGAAGGGACATTCACTGGCACTGACAATCAATGTGGGAAGGGAGAGGGGGCACTGGCAGTGAACGTTATCCCCCATCCCCCACATGCATTGGTAGCCATGGCAATTTCCTCAATTCCAGCCTGCTCCAGTCCCATTCTACTACTTCCTGTGCTCTGGTGTTGGACAGGGAAGAGCAGCAATACTAATCTATGACATCGAAAACTGCCAGCTGAGCTTACCTCAGCATCCCCTCTCCACTTATCGCCTCTGCGTCCAGGACACGTTCACATTCTGCCCACCCCTTGTCCCGGCCCTGAAGAACGCTTTGTATTTACAAAGAAACTGCCTAGTCAATTGAGTTCTAGCAGAAGTATGTCTTTTATGGGGGCCTTGTACAAGAAAAAAATCTCCTACAACTTGTTTAGCACACGACTACCAAAACAGTATAATTTTGCAGCCTTTTAATCTGATTTCTTTCTGCCATCTACTTTGACTATTGTGCATACTATTGATTTTGCAAAAAAAAAAAAAATGTTTTAACCTAATCACACACAGTTATTGTACATTATTGTTCCATACACTGGTTCACCAAGATAAAGTTTCACTTGCTAGGTAAAATAAGTTGGAAATACTCACACATCAGTGACTGAAGAAGGGATGTTCTCTTCCACCCATTTCAAATCCTCCTCCTGCCAAATACATCATCACACATCACTTAAGTCACTGGCTATATACAATTTTAGAATCATACCAAGGAAAACACTTCTAAAAAGGGATTACATAAAATGCATTCATAAAGTATTGAGACCCCTTTCAGTTTTTTTCAATTTTGTTATGTTGCAGCCTGCTACTACATTTTAAATTAATCTATACTCCGGACCCCATAATGACAAAGTGAAAACTGAATTTTAGAAAAGTCTATGAATTTATTAAAAGAAAAACTGAAAAACTGAAATATCACATGTACTTAAGTATTCAGACTCTTTACTTTGTGTTGAAGCACCTTTGTCAGCAATTACAGCCTAGAGTATTTGGGTATGACTCGACAAGCTTTGCACACTTGGATTGGGGGAATTTCTTCCATTCTTCTTTTCAAATCCTCTCAAGCTCAGTCAGGTTGGATAGGGACTGTCGGTGGACAGCCATTTTCTGGTCTCCAGAGATGTTCAATAGGGTTCAAGTCAGGGCTCTGGCTGGACAACTCTAGGACATTCAGAGTTGTCCCTAAGCCCCCACAGCATGATGCTGCCACCACAATTCTTCACGGTTGGCATTGTATTGGGCAGGTGATGAGTGGTGCCTGGTTTTCTCCAGAAGTAACATTTAAAATTGATGCCAAATAATTCAATCTTAGTTTTATCAGACCAGAGAATTGTGTTCCCCACAATCAGAGTCCTTCAGGTGCTTTTTTGCAAACATCAAGTGGGCTTTCATGTGTTTTGCACTGAGAAGCTTTCATTTAGCCATGCTGCGATAAAATCAAGATCAGTGGAGGGCTGCAGCAATGATTGTCCTTCTGGAACTTTGTCCCATCTCCACACAGGATCTCTGGAGCTTAGTCTGAGTGAACATTGGGTTCCTATCTATTCATCCATCTTACTAAGGCCCCCTCTCCTCCAACTGCTCAGTTTGTTCGGGCGACCGGCTCTTGGAATTGCCCTGCCTGTGCCAAACCTCTTCCATTTGAGAATTATAAAGACCACTGTGCTCCTTCCGCCTTCATCAGATCTGTGCCTTGCAATAATCTGCTCTCCGAGCTCTGCAGGCCTTTTATAGAGAGGTGTGTGTATTTCCAGATCATGTTTATTCAATTTAATTTACCACAGATGGACTCCAATCAAGGTGTAGAAACCTCTCAGCAATGTTCAGGCTGCACTGCAAGGGTTAATTGCTTTTTTTTAGGGGCGAGGATAAACACTTACTTATCTGATCACCCACTCCCCAATAAGATGGCACCCCCCCCCCCCCATCCTAAGGTGGTGGACTGTCCCTCGGCATTAACACATCCAATGCAGGGCTTTGAACCCTGCATTTGGCTTGATGTTGTCAGGACCCTAGACAATTGGAGTTTGGGGGAAGATGATGATGTGGGAACTGGACTAGCAGCAGGGAGGAAAGGATGATCAGGTAAGTAAATCTTCTTTTCCTCTAGACCTAAACGAGTAATTAACCCTTGCACTTTAACAGCAAAAAAAGTAAAACATTTGGGTCTCAGAATAGTGCCGATAACACAGTTTCCAATTAAAGGTAATGCACCAATTGCCTCCAGGTCTGTAGGCACAGACCCTTAAAGTTCCATAACTAATGTAACTAAACTCCCCAGTATACTTCACCAGTACCTTCCAATGATGTGGCGGTTACATCCCTCATCAGCCAGTGTTCGCTTTCTCTGTGGGTGCCGGATTTTAAGGGTTCTCGGACTGGCTGGTGTGCATGTGCATGGGAGTCAATCATTCCAGCACAGCCAAAGTGTTCCGGGAATGCACGCTGAGCTTTGCAAGTGCAGCTCAGTTTACATTTGTTAGAAAACTTCCACCAGGCAGGTAAGTTTGTATTATTATAGAAGAGACATAGCGGGCCAGATTCACAAAGGTTAGCGGATCTTTAGATCCGTGTAACCTATGTGTTTTAAGATCCGCCCTCGCAAGTTTGTGAGGAAAGTGTCAAATTCACAACACACTTACCTCCAAACTTGCGACGGCGGATCCTAACTCCCCCAGCGGAATTCAAATTCCGCGGCTAGGGGAGTGTCATATTTAAATCAGGCGCGCTCCCGCGCCAATTTAAATACGCATGCGTCGTCCGGGGAATTTCCCGGCGTGCATTGCTCCCACTGACGTCAATAGGACGTCAGTGGTTGCGACGTGAGTGGGACTTGCGACGCGCGTGTTCGTGAATCGGCGTACGCAAACGACGTAGGAAATTTCAAATTCGACGCGGGAACGACGGCCATACTTAACAATACTTACCCCTGCTTTTAGCAGGGGTAAGTATACGACGGGTACCGCGCTACGGAAACGACGTAAGAACACAGCGTCGGGTCCGCGTACGTTCGTGAATTTCGCGTATCTCGCTGATTTACATATTATTCAGTGTAAATCAGCGGGAACGCCCCCGGCGCCATTTTTAAATCAAAAAACAGATCCGACAGTGTAACACAGTGTGACACTGTCGGATCTCAGCCCTATCTATGCGTATCTGATTCTATAAATCAGGTGCATAGATAGGACCAGTAAAAATCCGAGATACGATGGTGTATCTGAGATACTCCATCGTATCTCTTCTGTGAATCTGGCCCAGCATGTCTCTTCTGCAAAAATAGGATGCTTGCTGACAGTTTTCTAAAAGTTAGGTTTAGTTCCACTTTAACACCACCACCACTAGTAAAATGAGTTAAAGAGTCTTGTGAATTGTACAGCTACCCATAACAACCAGCAAGCTGACCATGGCATATCATCACACATAATATTACACAAAAATGAAAAATCACTTTCAAGATTCATGTATACTTACAGCTTTGGAAACTTTTGTGTTGCCATTTGTTTCTGGTTTTGAACTTCTCATTTTCATTCCCTCTGTGGAAAATAAATAAATAAGTAAGTAATTACATCTCTAGTCGATTATGGCTTAGTTTTGCACATGTATCTACTATTGTAAACGTTTGGGAAAGAACATGGTGTCCCACTTCCTCCTTCTGCCCAGGGACTGCTAAGGCGATACGTCATATCGCCTTTTGGCGGCCCCTCCCTGTAAGCGATCGGCTGTGACACGTGACAGGTCCCAGGAGATCGCCTGTCCAATCAGGTAGCGCAGCGCCGCTTGTGCATGCCCGGCCGTGAAACCAAAAGCTGTCACAACCGGGTGCCCACAGTTTCTCAGATGCTTTGGAGGCCAGAGGAGGGAGACCCCAGCTCTCTCCATAAAGAGGACCGTGCGCCATCACAAAGGGTGTTGTTCATCCCTTGTGATATAAATAAAGATGCAGTGTAAAACATAAACATAATGGGCCAGATCCACATAAATGTAGAACGGCGCAGCGTATCAGAGATACACTACGCCGTCGTACGTTACCTGGCGCATTTTCGAATCCTCAGCGATTTCGCGCCGTTAGTTACGGCGACGTAGTGTATTTCTGGCGGCGGATTTGAAATTGGGCGGGTTTCATTTAAATGAAGCCGTCCCCGCGCCGAATTAACTGCGCATGCGTAGTCCCGAAATTTCCCACCGTGCATTGCGCTAAATGACGTCGCTAGGACGTCATTTTTTTAACTTAGACGTGAGTTATGTCCATCCCTATTCACGGACGACTTACGCAAAAAAAAAAAAAAAAATTCAAATTTCAACGCGGGAACGACGGCCATACTTAACATGGCAATTCTATGTATACGCCGCAAAATACCAGCTTTAACTATACGCCGGAAAAAGCCGACTACAGACGACGTTAGAAAATGCGACGGCCGCGCGTACGTTCGTGGATCGTCGTAAATCGCTAATTTGCATACCCGACACGGAAAACGCCACCCAGCGGACCCTGAAGTATTGCAACTTAGATCCGAAGGCGTACGAAAACGTACACCTGTCGGATCTAACCCAGAAGCCATCGTATCTTGTTTTGAGGATTCAAAACAAAGATACGACGCAGGAATTTTGAAATTACGCGGCGTATCAATAGATACGCCGGCGTAAATTCTTTGTGAATCCGGCCCACTAAAATTACATTTTTTATTTTATTTATTTTGCCCCCTTCTTCACACGCAAATGTGAATACGCATGTAGGTCCCGAACACAACAGTGATCGCACCACACATGTGCTGTGTATTAAGAGACAGAGAAATAATTTTAGCGCCAGACCTCCTGTGTAACTCTAAACTGGTAACATGATAATGATTTTAGCGCATCGCCTATGAATAATGTACCGTAGTTTGCTAATATTTTACGGACATATACATTTTAAAACGTAACATATTTTGTATCTATTTAGTTGGCGTAAATAATTTTATATTCTACCAAAAAATTGGGTGTTATATTGTGTTTGTGTGCACTAAAATGAATTAAAGGGTATTTTTTCAAAGAATTCACATTTAAAAAACAGTTGTGACAATATTTGATGTAAAAAAACTTGCAACACCCACCATTATATTCTCCAGGGCCTCTGCTTAAAAATAATATATAATGCTTGGGGGTTTCAGGTAATTTTCTAGTAATAACAAAATGCAGATTTTTACATCGGAGAGAAATGTCAGAATTAGCCTAGTAGGCAACTGGCTAAACATTGTGGGATCATAGGGAGTTGGGTACTGCAGGAAGAACGAGCTGTGATAACGTCTTAAATCTACCTGCAGTTTTAAAGATTACAATACAGTATGTGTGACATAAATGGACCAGTAGCAAAACCAGGGTAAGACATACTGATAAACTATTAGGTAATCAACCGCCTTACTTATATTTTAAAATACTTTTGAGTGATAAGCAACCTGTTCGTGCATACAGTGCCTTGAAAAAGTATTCATACTCCTTGAAATCATCCACATTATGTCATGTTACAACCAAAAACGTAAATGTATTTTACTGGGATTTTATGTGATAGACCAACACAAACTGGCACATTATTGTGAAGTGGAAGGAAAATAATAAATGGTTTTCATTTTTTTTTACAAATACCGTATTTATTGGCGCATAACACGCACAGGCGCATAACACGCACCCTAACTTTAAGAGGGAAGTTTCAGGGGGAAAAAAATTCCACCGCCCCCTGCGTATAACACACAGGCACAGTTTACCCTCTATTTTCAGAGTAAGAAAGTGAGTGTTATAAGCCAATAAATATCTAAACAGTGTGGTGTGCATTTGTATTCAGCCCTCTAATCAATACTTTGTAGAACCACCTTTTGCTGCATTTACAGATGCACGTCTTTTTGGGGATGTCTCTACCAGCTTTGCACATCTAGAGATGACATTTTTGGCCATTCTTTGAAAAAATAGCTCAAGCTCTGTCAGATTGGATGGAGTGTGTCTGTAAATAGCAATTTTCAAGTCTTGCCACAGACTCTCTATTGGATTTAGGTCTGGACTTTAACTGGGTCATTCTAACACATGTCTATGCTTTGCTCTAAACCATTTCATTGTAGCTCTGGCTGTATGTTTAGGGTCGTTGTCCTGCTGAAAGATTACCGTCTGCCCCAGTCTCAAGTCTTATGCAGACTCTAATAGGTTTTCTTCTAAGATTGCCCTGTATTTGGCTCCATTCAGCTTCACACCAACTCTGATCAGCCTCCCTGTCCCCCTGCTGAAGAAAAGCATCCCCACTACATGATGCTGCCACCACCACGTTTCAAGGTGGGGATGGTGTGTTTAGGGTAATGTGCAGTGTTAGTTGTCCACCACACATAGCGTTTTGCTTTTAGGCCAAAAAGTTCAATTTTGGTCCCATCTGACCAGATACCTTCCTCCACATGTTTGCCGTGTCCCCCCACATGGCTTCTCGCAAGCTGCAAACGGGACTTCTTATGGCTTTATTTCAACAATGGCTTTCTTCTTGCCACTCTTCCATAAAGGCCAGATTTGTGGAGTGCACGACTAATAGTTGCCCTGTGGACAGATTCTCCCACCTGAGCTGTCGATCTCTGCAGCTTTTCCAGAGTTACCACGGGCCTCTTGACTGCTTCTCTAATTAATGCTCTCCTTGCCCGGCCTGTCAGTTTAGGTGAACGGCCATGTCTTGGTAGGTTTGCAGTTGTGCCATACTCTTTCCATTTTTGGATTATGGATTGAACCGTGCTCCCTGAGATATTCAAAGCTTGGGATATTATTAGAACCTAACCCTACTTTAAACTTCTCCACAACTGTATCCCTGACCTGGCTGGTGTGTCCTTGGCCTTTGTGATGTTGTTTGTTCACAATGGTTCTCTAACAAACTTCTGAGGGCTTCACAGAACAGTTGTATTTATACTGAGATTAAATTACACACAAGTGGAGCCATTTACTAATTAGGTGACTTCTGAAGGCAAATGGTTCCACTAAATTTCAGTTATGGGTATTAGAGTAAATGGTCTGAATACAAATGCATGGCACACTTTTCAGATATTTATTTGTAAAAACTTTCAAAAACATTTATCATTTTCCTTTGACTGCACAATTACGTGCCACTTTGTGTTGGTCTTTCACATAAAACACATTTACGTTTTTGGTTGTAACATGACAAAATATGGAAAATTTACAAGGTGTATGAATACTTGTTCAAGGCACTGTGCCAATCAACTCTGCAGCTGTAATTTTTTTCATATATTTTACATTTAGCACGCTTTCACACGTATGTCCGCTTTTTTATCCATCTGTGTACAAATGAAAAAGGGACATACATTGGTCCCTATAAGATTGCGGGTGTCAGCAGATTAACATCCGCTGACACCCGATCTCGCCCGGTTTCGCAATCCTCCGATTCTGCAGATGGAGGAAAACCCTATTTTTCCATCCATCTGCGGATCGGATCAGATGAACAGGAACAGACGGTCCGTGTTTATTCAATCCCCCCCATAGGGGAGAGCGGATATCTGACAGGGCGGTGGGCAGGGACCGCCCTGTCATTCGGCGGCTCAGCGGGGATCAATGGAGCGATCCCTGCTGAGCAAGCGGAGGTTCACGGGGCGGATCTTCACGGAATTGTCCCATGTGAAAGAGGCCTAAGGCACAAAGTGGTCATATAAAAACAAAGAGTTGTGTGTATATATTGAAGTTTGAGGAACTGCTAGTGGAAACTGTGGTGTCTAAACTATATTACAGGATATGATACCAAAGCTTTCTTTTAACATTGGCTCCTTCTGTTCATCATCCTCGTCTTCCTCAGTGAGTGGAGAAAATGCAAACCTGTAAGAAGAAGACATCATTATGTTCAAACATTAAGGACACAGAAGAATGGTGTTGATTTACTAAAATAGTTGAGAATCTTCACTCAATAAATAATAGTGTTCACTTTGAATACCCAACCATGCACAGTTAGAATAAACAGGAATTGACCTTTTACACGACTGGATAATATAAGTAAATTTGGGTAGAGTGAAGTGAAGGCTGATTTAGTAAAGCTAATCTTTCCTCCTAGTTGAGCTTCTCCATGCCTCATCAGTTTGGTTGCCCTTCTCTGCACTTTTTCCAGTTCCCCAATATCCTTTTTTATGAACTGGTGCCCAATATTGGCCAACATATTCTAGATGAGGTCTTACAAATTTTTTGTACTAGGGCAAAGATTTTGGCCATTACAATGCATTAAGTCGCAAACGCCCCTAAACGCATTTTCATTTTTTCTGCTCTTATAATATGCTTGCAAATGCCTACATGTCCATGGACACATAGGCCAACATAAAGGTGTATTTACATACACAAAAAAAACAAAAAACGCCTGTAAAAGTTTTTTTCTTTTTTTTTTTTAAAGCCCAGTGTGCATAAGACTTTACTGAAAAAGTAGAGAATGATCACCATAAAAAGTGAATGCTAGTAAATATGGTGAACCTGTAGCTACATTAAATGTCCAATTGTCTGAGGAAAACGAAAAATAAAGCATGATTTTTTTCTAGCATATAATTGGGTATTCAGACTGAACACAGATTCACCTTATTAACATTCACTTTACTGGGTAAACAGCCTCTGCTCCTTTGGCAAATTAACCTTTTACAGAGAACAGAAGCAATTTACTTAATGTGCTGTTCCATCAAGGAAAACAAGCATCCAAGATCGTTGCATTCCTGAATTGACCACTCTTCGTCTCCTCTAAACTGCTGTATAATTATAAAAAAACATACTGTAAAAAAGAAAACTTCTAGTACATTAAAGGAGTTCCTGAACCCAACACCAAAGGATTTTGTTGCTTCCGAATGCTAGCTATTACACAAACCTTATACCATGTTCTGCTTTGCAAAAATCTCAAGGATCTTATTCTGGTTTTACAAACCTCTGACTATTTGCAGATGGCCTCCAAAGGACCATTATAACAAACAGGATCATGGAGAAGAGAAGGCGCCATATAGCATCATCTACCCAGAGCTCCTGCCAATCCTGTCAAATAAAAAAAAATGTTAAAATTAGAGCATTTCATGAAAAAAGATGCACTCAAAGTGGCAGGAAATTTACTAGACTAATGATACATGAAGCATGTTCAATGACAGCTGCTGGAATGACAAGACTGTAGTGCCCAGGGTTTAGCTGCCCATAGATGAATCGAAGTTCAGCAAATTCATCAGGGACCGGCTGAATTTTGATCCATCTATGGCCATTCCTGCTTGACAGAAGACAATTTAAATGACCGACGTCTGTTGAGTGGGACTGTTGGCAAACATTGTCAATCAGCCGGCTGCAGCCGCTGATTAGTGTATTCTGACGGTGGAGTTGTCCTGCTGTCAGAATACAATGGCATAGCAGGGAGGATTCCTCCATATACTTCAACTATGTGGATGGGGGGAATCCATTTGTGTTTTTTCCCCCCAATTAACCAGCGGGTCGATTAAAAAATGTGGCATCCATGTCTAGTCTTTGGCATGTTGGCTGTGTTCACTTATATTCTGTGAATATAATGTGCATATAACTCCCCCACCCACAGTTAATACCTTTTGTATCACTTGCCCTTCCCTTTAGAGCTGGGCTCTCCTAACGCTCTTATCTTAATTTGTAACTGAACTCTCCCCCTTTATTTTGTAAAAGGCTGCACAAACTATTGGCACAGCATAAATCCTGAAAAATACTACTACTACCTAAGTGTAAGCAATATCAGGCTAGTGATAAATGCTAGTATTATCCACCATGCAAACAGCTTTTTTCATACTGTATGCAAGAGCTGCCAGTTTTTGTAGTGATCACTGAGGCTCCAAGTTCAACTTTGAACTCAGATATAGGAATTAGTGTTAAAAAAAACACCATAAGGGCTCTTGTTGATGTGCTGTAGGCTTATGTTGATGGAATTGGTTTGATATCAGTTTGAAATGCTACGGGGATCATTCAGAATTCATTGACAGGTGCATTTGACCTGCAGTTGATCTACTCTCGATATACATATGACTGGCTTCAAGCAGGTTTTACATTTCTATAGACTTGTGTGGGAATGCAAAATCCATCTGACATGAACAAAAACCCTCAATGGTGATGGTGGAATAAAGTAGTTATCAAAATTCTAAACATATTCAATAGAAACTCACTGATTGGCAATCTACGAGGCGGAACTTCATAGTGGTCCAGACAATAAATACAATTGATGCTGCAAAGACAAATAAAAATAATTGTATTCATAATGACAAACGTAGAAGTAGGCACTTTTTACACAAAAAAAAGCCACAAAAATGTAGCTGGATCATAACTTAAAAAAAAACAAAAAAACAGTTTGGCCCCTTTCACAAGGGGCGGATCAGTAATGATCTGCCCCATGAACCTCCGCTTGCTCAGCGGGGATCGCTACGTTGATCCCTGCTGAGCTGGCGGATGACAGGGCGGTCCCCGCACACTGTGCAGGGACCGCCCTGTCTTTTCTCTGCTCTCCCCTGGGGGGGATCCGATAGACAGATGGAAAAGTAGGTTTTTCCTCCGTCACACTTTGGCGGATCGGAGCGGGTCGGATGTCAGTGGGCATGTCACCGATGACATCCGCGGCTCCATAGAGGAGCACGGAGCGCCCGTTCAGGTCCACCAAAAAAACTGGCAGGCGGACCTGAACGAAAGAGCCCTTAGAAGGTTGAACCACAATTTGTTTACTATAAGATAATAAAACTAATTTATAGAACTAATCTGCAGTTCATGCATGCATTCCATAACAGGGATGAACAAGTTGGTAGTCTACAATGAAGGAAAAAACTTTCAAGAGGCTTCATGCACAGATGTCTATCGAAGTTGCAACTGAAATCTGCAAAAGTAGCGCAGGAACTACTTTTGCCAACCGGTGTGGCACCAATTGGAACAATGCCATTGCTGCCAACAGGCTGTGACTTGTCATTCGATTTGATCTCTCAAATCGCGTGACAAATGGCTCCAATGTGAACCTAGGCTTACAACCACCTTTTTTTGAAGGGACATGCTGGGAAAGCAGCATCCGATCAGCATTTGCAGCAAATAGCTATGAGCACTGATCAGTGTATTCTGGTAAGGTAGTGGGGGAGGGTTGATTGGGGAGTACTGGGCTTAATAACCCTAGTCCAGCAATTAGCTTTCTTACAAAGATTTACATAGGAAAGCCTTATTGCGAGTCCATTCATAGGTCTTATTTTAACTGCGAAACTGATGAAGTGGCAGCTTATTTTAGCCCCAGAAACGCTGTGTAAAGTGTAAACCAAAAAATTTAATTGAACTCATCATTAGATTTGGCGCTCCTTCCACAGCTGCATGTTTTCTAAAAGTTGCTAGTCTAATCAGTCTTGGACCCGGTTTTGCCACACAGTTAGGAAATAATATTCAAAAAGCCAAGGATTATTTTAGGTGCAGCAACTGCTGCTTTCAGAAATTTGTTTTTAACTTTGGAATAAAAAACATGCTTAGCTGTGCTTTACTTTTAAATTGTGCTTAAATTAGACTTCGACTCAGCTAAGCTTTTCCTACAAATAATATAAAACATGTAGCATTGACAGTAGCGGTCCTGCAGCTGCTCCATTGTCTAGGGCCACCCTTTAATTTGATGCCATAAAGTAGAGATGGGCTCAGGCGTGTTCAGGATCCTATTTCCAACCCACCTGCCCGATCCCACCAGGAAGCCGACACTGCGCACATTGAGACATGTCTCGGTCTATTGCAGCTGCGGACAGGGAAATGCCTCAATGCCTGTGATTAGCGGTGTGCAGCATCGGCTTCCTGATGGGATCGGGCAGGTGGGTTGGGACTAAGATCCCAAACACATCTGAGCCCATCTCTACCATAGGGCTGGGTGACTGCCATGCAACTACCAGATACGCGCTATCACTAGGCAGCTCTTCCTTCTCTTAGACCCAGCCCTGATAGTACCAACATTTTGATACAGAAAGCAGAAACAGGAGTGGATAAATGGATAAAACACAATTTAGAGACTGTTCCATTATAAAGACATATCATGTAGCAGACTATTATACAGACATACCATATGAAATAATGGCAGTAATATCACAGGTCACATGACAGACCAAACAGGTGAGGGGGGTGAAATTTTTCAAATTCAGAACAAACATCTTATTTTACAATAAAGTAATGTCACGGGACAATTGGACTTACCTACTACAGCCAGGATAAGTGTATTTGTGAAGTGTCTGTAAAGAGACAGCTTGACCACATTCCTTCGTAGCCTCAGCAGCTTCATGGTCTGTGTCAGGCTAATGAAGATGTGCAGGAAGGTTAAGGAAAATGCAGGACTGCTAAGAGCTCAGGGATCATATGTTCTAATAAAAAAATCAATTATACTAACATTTGTCTTATTAATAACTCCAAGATACCATCTAGTAAATGTAGACATGTTAACTAATGCAGTGTACTTTTTTTTTTATCAATAACAATTTTTATTGGTCAGAGGTTCAAGTGTACACAACTTACAGCCATTCAGTGCTTTAAAGGGGTTGTAAAGGTAAATGTTTTTTCACCTTAAAGGGTCGCTAAAGGCAGATTTTTTTTTTTAAATAACAAACATGTTATACTTACCTCCACTGTGCAGCTCGTTTTGCACAGAGTCCCCTAACCCTGTCTTCTGGGGTCCCTCAGCGGCTGTCTCGGCTCCTCCTCGCAAAAGCTTTCCACCTTCATGCAAGCAAGCTTGCATGGTGGAAAGCTTTTGCGAGCGTGCTCCCGTGATACAGCGGCGGGCATAGCCGCCGACTGTATCACTCGGCCCCGCCCCCCGGTGTACCGTGTCATCCGCTGTGATTGACAGCAGCGCCAGCCAATGGCTGCGCTGCTATTATTCCGTCCAGCCTAGCCAATCAACGGCCAGGCTGGGAACCAAAGACGATCACATGGACGCGCGCGGGACTTTCGAGGGGTCAGGTAAGTAAAACGGGGGTTCGGCGGGGGGGCGGTACCGTCGGATGTTTTTTCACCTTAATGCATTAAGGTGAAAAATGTTTTACCTTTACAACCCCTTTAATGTATCCTATGCATTAAGGTGAAAAAACATCCGACAGTACCGCCCCCCCGAACCCCCGCTTTACTTACCTGACCCCTCGAAAGTCCCGGGCGCGTCCACGTGATCCTCTTCGGTTCCCAGCCTGGCCGTTGATTGGCTAGGCTGGACGGATTGAGAGCAGCGCAGCCATTGGCTGGCGCTGCTGTCAATCACAGCGGATGACGCGGCGCGCCTGCCCACCGCTGTATCACGGAGCGCACTCGCAAAAGCTTTCCACCATGCCAGCTCGTTCGCATGAAGGTGGAAAGCTTTTGCGAGGAGGAGCTGAGACAGCCGCCGAGGGACCCCAGAAGACAGAGTTAGGGGACACTCTGTGCAAAACGATCTGCACAGGGGAGGTAAGTATAACATGTTTGTTATTTTAAAAAAAAAAGTTTGCCTTTAGTGTTCCTTTAAGCATGCAAAGACACAATTAAAAGAAAATACATTAACCGTAGAACAGGGAGTATACCTTATCTCTGCTTGATGTTTGCCACTATGCCAGCTTGCCTATCAAGCAGTGTACTTTTTATTGTTGTTATTACTGTTGAAAGCTATACTCCAGCCAAGACTGGAAATTAGATAGACTGCCATCAGAAAAACAAAACCATCGCAGGTATATTGTGCTAGTAGCTGGAGGTGCCTGCATTTTCTTGCAGCATCCTTCCAAAATCAACTATGCATTTCAGTCCTATATGAGCAAAGAGTGACTGGATTCAATTCACATTAACAGCCTAGTCCACTTGTGTCATGACTCCTCTATGCAGTTTGTAGTGGACATCTGAACATCTAAACAGATAAAATGCTGCAAAAAGGCAGTCAACATGTTACCAGCAACATTTGTTACAGCTTAGTGTTATGCCACATACACACAACCGTTTTTCATGACGTGAAAAAAAAAAAATGTAATGTCATTAAAAAACTATCGTGTGTGGGCACCAGAGCATTTTTCATGACGTGAAAAATGGGCATTAAAAATTTAGAACATGCTCATTTTTTTGTGTCCTTTTTCATGTCGTGAAAAACGGTCGTGTGTAGGCTTTAACGACGTGAAAAAAACGTGCATGCTCAGAAGCAAGTTTTGAGACGGGAGCGCTCGTTCTGGTAAAACTAGAGTTCGTAATGGAGATAGCGCATTCGTCACGCTGTAACAGACTGAAAAAACACGGAATCGTCTATTACCAAACTTTTACTAACACAAAATCAGCAAAACCAGCCCAAAGGGTGGCGCCATCCGAATGGTACTTCCCCTTTATAGTGCTGTCGTACGTCACCGCGCTTTGCTCAAGCATTTTTTTTTCACGATCTTGTGTATGCAAGGCAGGCTTGACAAGAATCGGGTTGAAAAAACATGTTTTTTTTCTAGACCATTAAAACTGGTCGTGTGTACGCGGCATTAGCTGAAGATTGGAGACAGTTAACAAATACCATTTATAATTAAAATGATTACTTTACTACCCTGGTTAGCAGGCATGAATGCAGGTATAGGATTGCATGTTTTAAAAATATATTGAAACCCAAAGCATATTTAGGTTTATTGGTATGTTAGAATCAAACAAGTCCCTCAGCATTGTAAATCCAAATGGACACCTATCTGTTCACAGAGTAATACACACATAGCTTACTGAGAGGAGGGCGGCACCAACATCCCAAACAAGATTCACGATACCACTATATGAAATTATTACATTTTAGATTTCTTGATAACCAACCTATGAATGAAGCTCAGACCAACTGATCGTAGATATCAAGTGTGATAGCAAACCGCTAGAATGTACTCTGGAACTGTATGGCGACCATGTATGCACTTATTTACCTACACCGACATAATGGAGAAATGCAGCGTGGGTATCAGAAATTGGAATTCTTAGATAGGATTTAGTATAATACCTTTCTACAAACAGCATGACAAAGGCAGGAAATGTGGACAGAGACACAGCTGACCTTTGTCAAGGAATGTAAATATGACACTTGGACCCCCTTTCACACGGAGGCAGTTTTTAGGCATTTTAGCACTAGAAATAGGCTCTAAATAGTGCCTTAAAAACGCCCCCCGTTCATTTTAGTGTCTCTTTTCACACTCGGGCGGTGCGCAGCATCTTTGGGGCAGTTTGGGAGCGCTGTTTAAGAAATGAATGGGCAGCGCTTCCAAAAACAACACAGGCGCTTTTAAAGTGGAGGTTCTGCCAAATTATTATTTTTTTTTTAAAAAGCCAGCAGCCACAAATACTGCAGCTGCTGACTTTAAAATATGGACACGTACCTGTCCAGGCGCGCCAGCGATGTCGGCAACCGAGGCTGAGCAATCGCTCGTCCCTCGGCTGCACCCGCCGCCATCCTCGGTGAGGAAATCAGGAAGTGAAATGTTGCGGCTTCACTGCCCGCTTCCCTACTGCGCATGCCGTCACTGGTTCCCCGCTCTCTCCTGGGAACAGTGTTTTTCCCAGAAGACAGCGGGGGTGCGGGAAGGGGCGTGACTCCCGCACGAGTCTGTTCCCAGAAGTGGGTGCAAATACCTGTACCCCCCCCCCCCCCCCTGAAAGGTGCCAAATGTGACACCGGAGGGGGGAGGGTTCCTGAAAAGCGGAAGTTCAATTTTCGGGTGGAACTCCGCTTTAACACCTTTTTGGCTGCTAGCCAGGTTTAAAAGTACAGCTTAAAGAGTGCTAAAGCCCCGCTAAATCAAGTGGTGCTTAAGCGCCAACGCGGCTCAATGTGAAATGAGTCTTACTGCATATTGTAAAAATATCTAACCAGGTCTGCCTTATTTACATTTTTTATCTAGAAAAAAGCATCAATTCAAATCGATCCCAGTGTAATCATGCTGTATTATTCCCACATGATTACAACCCTTATATTGTAGATATTCACTGCAGCTGTACATGACTCACTTCTGATAGGTCACAGGACACCACAGAATCTTGGGAGGACTGCCCCACCCTCCCCCCCTGCAGGGCACAAAAGGTGATTGACAGGCTTTTCTGTGCATGTTTCCCTAAGAGACCGTGTAGAGGGTGGGTGTCCATTTCCTCCACTCAGGTCTCAGATTACACTCAGCTCTCCTATGCACTATGCAGTGCAGTGTGTGATGTCAGATCCCCACCTTTTGCCTGCTATAGCTGACAAATAGCATTTGATCAGTGTGTTTTTTGAAGCTGTAATAAGAGGGCAGCAGATAAACAAACAAAATATTTCCCAGCACACTTTCTGCCTGAAGGCTGTTAAGTGTGCTGGGAGATATTTTGTTTGTGATGTGCGTTTCCCTTCTATGCGCACCTTACTGCAAAGGCCAGTCATAGGTTGGGGTGGTTGCCACTTTATCGTACATTTGGATGTTTTGGGTGCAGGGACACACTGGATGCCTTTGCTCCCATTGTGCTCTTGCTGGGCGTCATGTGCATCCCTTTGCCTTCAATGAGAGGTGGGCTCCCTCCAGGCACACCTACCCTTAATCTATCCACTGCTATATGTGTTGCTATTAAGGAGACTCTAAAAATTACAGGGTTAAGACTGCAGGTTACAGAGGAGACTTGATGTGGGCACTGCAGCTTACGCATAGATTTGCAAATGCGTGCAAACAAAACCCTCCGTTTTTAACGTAAATTGCTAGACAGGATCAATTTGGTCATTTTGCAGGCCAGCTGGTAAATGTGCTGGGAAATCTTTTGTTTGTTTGTTTGTACTCGTTATAGGTTGGGGCCAATTTATTGTACTGCAGATACACAGGCACAGCTTCATTGGATTTGTTTCATCTCTGTGTATCACCTGAGGTCAGTTACTTTGGTGGGTTTACAACCACTTTAATCTTGCTTCAGTGTAAAACCTAACTGGTTACTTAAAATGACTGCACTTCATTTAGTACCACCCTATCTTACTGTGTAAGCTGTAAATTGAAATAATTTAAGACAGGCAAAGTAAAATGGGCAGAAACAATGAAAGTAGTTAGGGAAGGATATCCACCAACATAAGGCAGTGTCAAGAAAAGCCAGAGGAATAAAGGCCAGGGAGGCGAGATCAGACTGTGCCTAAACCAGGAATGGAGCAAAGAGATGACAAGGAAAAGACATTAGAAAGTTGACAACTATTCCAAGATTGAGATATTAAGACATTAAAGTACAGCATTTGTTTGGTTAGGAGGAAGACTGCCCCCTAGGTTATGTCTATGCTACTACATACAGTAGATCCACACCCAAAAACCACCAAGACCTAACTAAACATCTCTTCTAATAAAGACATCATACTAAAAAACACCAAATACATTTCATAAGACCCTTCAAAGTAAATTTGAAAAACAGAAAAATATTGGAAATGTACATAAAGAGGAACTCCAATCTAAAAAAAAAAAATCCATAGTTTATAATGGTAGTTACGCGTCTTTATTTCTAAAGCCGGGAAGACTGCTAAGATCTAAATTAGTGATCTCCTTAACATTAAGCCCAGGTGTTTTCTTTTCATATGTGTGTGTACTTGCCCTGCTTTAAGAAAACGCTTGCCATAACTTTTTTTTAATTAATTTAAAATGGGGAAAAAGTAAAACATCAGTCAGGTTTTCATTATGTCTGTGTCCCCCACTGGGGAGGATGGGGAGAATACAAAGGTCCTTTTTTAATAAAGATTTATATATTTAATAAAGATTTATATAAACAAACACACACACACTGTCTATAAAACATAAAAATGCAGAGGTTGTCCTTTACCAGGGAACACAGATACAATGCATTTGCAAAACAGATACGTTTAACAAAAAGGCAAAGATAGCAAACTGATGACTCCCCACATTATACATGTTTGTAATATACCTAGAAGTCATAGTAACAAAGTTAAATGGGAGTTCCAGGAAGTCCCACTCCTACCGAAGCCCCCCCCCCCCTCAAAAAAAATGACATGCCGAATGTGGCATGCAAGGGGATGAGGAGTGCCTTAAAGTGGAAGTTCCACTTTTGGGTGGAACTCCGCTTTAAGGAGGTTCTCGTAGAAGAGTTAAAATCATTGTATTTAACCACACAAAAAGGTACTGCTTGCTGCAGGGGGTTGTGTGCGACTGAGCACATATCTATAATCAATCCTGCTGTGAGACCAGTTAAAAGGCAGCATTACCAACACATGCTCTTAAAGTGGGAGTTCACCCTAAAAAAAAAAAATTTAAGATTAGATTCATGCTCATTTTGTCTAGGGGAATCGGGTAGTTTTTTTAAAAACGAAGCAGTACTTACCATTTTAGAGAGCGATCTTCTCCGCCGCTTCCGGGTATGGGTCTTCGGGACTGGGCGTTCCTTCTTGACAGTCTTCCGACAGGCTTCCGACGGTCGCATCCATCGCATCACGAGTAGCCGAAAGAAGCCGAACGTCGGTGCGGCTCTACACGGCGCCTGCGCACCGAAGTTCGGCTACTTTCGGAAAATCGTGACGCGATGGATGCGACCGTCGGAAGCCTGTCGGAAGACTGTCAATCAAGAAGGAACGCCCAGTTCCGCAGACCATACCCGGAAGCGGCAGAGAAGATGTATCTCTAAAACGGTAAGTACGGCTTTGATTTAAAAAAAACTACACGATTCCCCTAGACAAAATGAGCATCAATCTAATCTTAAAAATTGTCATTTCCGGGTGAACCTCCACTTTAACAACTAGTCTGTCTTATCGCAATTAATTTAAAGAGAACCTGAACTCAAAACTGGAGATTCACAATGTAATATTGATCACTCAGAGAAGTTCATATTGCCCAAATAATACTTTGACAAATTGACATTGTGTCTTGAAATCCTTCTGGAAAAAAAAAGAAAAGAAGAAGCAGTGCACTACTTGGCATGAGAGTATGCCTAGGCACTCCAGTGTCTACAGGTTCAAAGCTGTATATCTGCAGAGTGAGATCTAAGGCTGTGCTGCGGACTGCTTGTTTCACGTAATGTCACTGCTGTGCTGTTCACTGTTCTCATTGATGGAGGCGGCAACATGAAGAAGCAAAGGTTGCCTCTACCAAAAGGCTACCTCCACATAGAGACAAAGTAGAACAATGCACTTCAATCAGTAATGGAAAAAGATCAGCTGCAAGGAGACCCCAGGCAATACTGGTGACTAGTCCTTTGCCCTCTTTTCTGCCTTTTTATTGGGTACAGCTTCCAGAGTTCAGTTCCTTTTTCAGACAAATGCTTTAGATTTAAAACACTAAGCCCTTGAGCAAAATTTTATGCTGAAGTGGAAAACTAATTTTTTTGTACTCCCCATAAAAAATATAAAAACATTTTTCAAGTTCATCGTGGGACACATAATCTGCATAGCATCCTAAACTCATACTGCTTATAGGAGAAATAGACACTAGACAAAAAAATGGAGGCCTGCCCTTAAGGACTACTCCTCCCACACCAAACCAGCTTTCATTACCCATTTGCCTACTGGGAAAATGTTTTTATTTGCTTGAAAATTGTTGGCTTTTGCTCATTTTCATTTGTTCAGCAGTTAATTAAATGCAAATTTTCAAGAAAAAAAAAAAACTTAAAAGGAATTTTAGTGTGCACAAACACAAAACTATTCCTTTTTGCTAAAATATAATGTTTTGTGTAGAAAATAGATACCAGCCATGTCAAGATTTAAAATTGTGCATGCCTGTGAAACGGCGACAAACTAGAGTACCTAAAATTGTCCATAGGCGACACTTTAAAAGCCTTTACAGTTTATCAAATTAGAGTTAAAGGATAAGTTTACCTTTGGGAACAAGTTACAGGTTCCACCCATTTTTATGGTGTAACATGTTCCTGATCCTGCAGCTGCTCGGCGATCCCCGCACTCTCTATGACAGCAGTACGGAGAGAAGTTTCCTGTACTAGCTGTCACTTTTTGAAAACAGCGCAGCCTCATCATTCATACACAGAGCTCTGTGTATGAAAGAACTACAAGCCCTGACATCCTCTGCAGCTGTCGTCTTGTAGCTTTCAATGAACTACCAGGGGGCTGTGAGCGCCATGGTAGTTTATTAATTCTTCCTGTCAGAATGTATCAGCATCCTAGTACAAGGTACAAGCATGCAGATACACCGACAGGTTTGCAGGACACTGCATAGCATCAGCAATCTGCTGATCATCGATGCAATACTTTACAGGCTCATGCAACAAAAAGTAATTTTTTTGTTTACATTTTTTTATACTTCTTTTAAAAAATGTTTCCATTTAAAAGGATAAGTTGCAGGTAAATAAATATGCATTTATTAATTTATTTTGCTAGGGACCTGTAAAGCATTACACCCACAATCAGCAGATCGTGTGTGTAATGCCATGGTCCTGCAGACTGTCTGTGTATCCATTTGCCCGTACCTCCAATACCAGCAGGCAGTTACACTATGACAGGAAGATCAATGAACTAACACAGCACTTAACAGCACTGTGGTAGTTCATCGAGAACTACAAGCCGATAGTTACAAAGGCTGTCGGACCTTGTGGTTTTCCCATTCACAGAACACTGAATGGATGAAAAAGTTGGGTGGGCACAGCTTTAAGCCGTGACAGGTACCCTTTACTGAGACATCAGGGGTTTATTAGACCCTTAACGTCTCCCCTACCCTTCAAAGCATCTTATCAAACACAGATCATGTTTAAAACTACAGCCATGATCCTGATATCACTTGCTGCCCAGGGTGTAAATATATATATATATATATATATATATATATATTTACACCCTATGTGTGTGTATGTATGTATGTATGTATGTGTATATTATATATATATATATATATATATATATATATATATACACACACAGGGAGTGCAGAATTATTAGGCAAATGAGTATTTTGACCACATCATCCTCTTTATGCATGTTGTCTTACTCCAAGCTGTATAGGCTCGAAAGCCTACTACCAGTTAAGCATATTAGGTGATGTGCATCTCTGTAATGAGAAGGTGTGTGGTCTAATGACATCAACACCCTATATCAGGTGTGCATAATTATTAGGCAACTTCCTTTCCTTTGGCAAAATGGGTCAAAAGAAGGACTTGACAGGCTCAGAAAAGTCAAAAACAGTGAGATATCTTGCAGAGGGATGCAGCACTCTTAAAATTGCAAAGCTTCTGAAGCGTGATCATCGAACAATCAAGCGTTTCATTCAAAATAGTCAACAGGGTCGCAAGAAGCGTGTGGAAAAACCAAGGCGCAAAATAACTGCCCATGAACTGAGAAAAGTCAAGCATGCAGCTGCCAAGATGCCATTTGCCACCAGTTTGGCCATATTTCAGAGCTGCAACATCACTGGAGTGCCCAAAAGCACAAGGTGTGCAATACTCAGAGACATGGCCAAGGTAAGAAAGGCTGAAATACGACCACCACTGAACAAGACACACAAGCTGAAACGTCAAGACTGGGCCAAGAAATATCTCAAGACTGATTTTTCTAAGGTTTTATGGACTGATGAAATGAGAGTGAGTCTTGATGGGCCAGATGGATGGGCCCGTGGCTGGATTGGTAAAGGGCAGAGAGCTCCAGTCCGACTCAGACGCCAGCAAGGTGGAGGTGGAGTACTGGTTTGGGCTGGTATCATCAAAGATGAGCTTGTGGGGCCTTTTCGGGTTGAGAATGGAGTCAAGCTCAACTCCCAGTCCTACTGCCAGTTTCTGGAAGACACCTTCTTCAAGCAGTGGTACAGGAAGAAGTCTGCATCCTTCAAGAAAAACATGATTTTCATGCAGGACAATGCTCCATCACACGCGTCCAAGTACTCTCCACAGCGTGGCTGGCAAGAAAGGGTATAAAAGAAGAAAAACTAATGACATGGCCTCCTTGTTCACCTGATCTGAACCCCATTGAGAACCTGTGGTCCATCATCAAATGTGAGATTTACAAGGAGGGAAAACAGTACACCTCTCTGAACAGTGTCTGGGAGGCTGTGGTTGCTGCTGCACGCAATGTTGATGGTGAACAGATCAAAACACTGACAGAATCCATGGATGGCAGGCTTTTGAGTGTCCTTGCAAAGAAAGGTGGCTATATTGGTCACTGATTTGTTTTTGTTTTGTTTTTGAATGTCAGAAATGTATATTTGTGAATGTTGAGATGTTATATTGGTTTCACTGGTAAAAATAAATAATTGAAATGGGTATATATATTTTTTTGTTAAGTTGCCTATAATTATGCACAGTAATAGTCACCTGCACACACAGATATCCCCCTAAAATAGCTAAAACTAAAAACAAACTAAAAACTACTTCCAAAAATATTCAGCTTTGATATTAATGAGTTTTTGGGTTCATTGAGAACATGGTTGTTGTTCAATAATAAAATTAATCCTCAAAAATACAACTTGCCTAATAATTCTGCACTCCCTGTATTATATATATATATATATATATATATATATATATATACACACACACACACACACACACACACATATATACAAACACACACACGATTTCACAAAAAGTGAGTATACCCCTCAAATTTTTGTAAATGTTTTATTATATGTAATTCTGTGACAACACTGAAGAAATTACACTTTGCTACAACGTGAAGTAGTGAGTGTACAGCTTGTATAAAAGTGTAAATTTGGTGTCCCTTCAAAATAACTCAACACACAGCCATTAATGTCTAAACCACTGGTAAACAAAAAAGTGAGTACACCCCTAAGTGAAAATTTCCGAATTGCTGTCAATCAAATCCTATAAGGAAAAAGCAGAGGGTGGGGGCGAGCTGTGCTGTGTGTGTCCAAGGATAGACACAGCTCGGTTTGGAAGTGCACCTGCATGAGTGACCCCATAGCAAGCCATACTTTGAGAGGAGGAGGATTGGAGAGCGCATGTGTGGGACCCCAGAAGAGTAGGTAAGAGCCGCTCTGTGAAAAAGCATTGCACAGAGCAGCTACTGTAAGTAGAACATCTTTTTTATCTTGACAAAAAAAAACAAATTCAGCTTTTACAACAATTTTAAAAACACTAAACAAAAATTAAGCAGGAATGGTGCAACAGAAGCTTTAGTCCTTAGGGTCTGGCCTCTACTAAGTGCCTAGTGTTCATTTCTCCTGCTGGCCACAGTAGAACTCTAGATTGCCTAATGGAAGAAGTGTCTCGATGGATGATAGATAAAAGGCCAACTCTTTCCTGGAGATTAATTTTAGCTGGGTGCACTCACATTCATTTGAATATGCAATATGTATTCATTTCATCACAGAGGCTATTGCTTTCTAGGTTGAACACAGATGACAGATTTGGTGATGGAGAACAACTCAAAGCTTAATTCAAACAATGTGACGCAACCTAGTAGTCAACAAAGTGCCATCATGTATAAGGTATTTCTTTTAAGAAAGTTATGTGTGAGCAATAAGCACAGGAACCAGAAATTAAGTCACTGTCAATAAGATATTTGAGACTAACACCTTCCAATACATATCAATAACACAAATCCATGCAATTACAACACGTGATGAGATGCACATTGGCCTTGTATATTACCAAGATCTTTGGGGAAGCCATAAAAAAATGACTGGCATAAGAAAGCATTCCACAACCACTTTGATCTTGCCTCCTAAAAAAGCAAACCATTTGTACCTTGTTTCCTTGCCTACTAAAAGCAAACCATTTGGTACTTTGTCCTCGCCTTTTAAAGATAAATCATCTGTACTTTTTTTCCCCCTTGAATTAATTAGCCTGGAAGTCCGTCTAGCAGTGGAGATAACTTAATGGATGCTAAAATGAAAGCATGAAGACACTACAACAGGCGCATGAAAATACATGGCAGCTAAAAGGATATCAAAAGAGAATGCAGGCATCAATCAATGACAGAGCCAGATGTGCTAGCAATGCTACGGTACTGAAGAAATGCTGGAGCAGAGATCAAGAGAGCACATGGTATTAATGTCATGGAGACAAGCAAATTTAGTGATGAGCAAGTATACAAGGCATGATTCACAGATTACATTAAGTATAATTCATGTAAACAACACATGATCTGTTACTGCATTGTACGTTACCTATACAGTTACACATTAAAAAAGGGTGGGCTGCACTTATAAACAAAAACGCATGCATGAATACACCCACAAGTGTAAGTGAGGAACCCCCTACCTGTGAACTGCCAATGAGCTTTTATACCACATTTGCAGTGTTAGGCCTAGATTCAGGTACGGCCGGATCTACGTTGCGCGGGCGTAGTGTACCGTATTTACGCTACGCCGCCACAACTTAGAGAGGCAAGTTCTGTATTCACAAAGCACTTGCCTCCTAAGTTACGGCGGCGTAGCGTAAATGGGCCGGCGTAATCGCGCGTAATTCAAAGTAGGCTGTAGGGGGCGTGTTGTATTTAAATGAGGCTTGACCCCATGTAGATGCATGGCCGAACGAACGGCGCATGCTCAGTATCACGTCGTTATTTACACCCAAAGATACGTCGGCTCAATGCCTGTGACGTGAACGTAATATACGCACAGCCCTATTCGCGTACGAATTATGCAAACGACGTAAAAAGATACGCTTGTTCGGACGTCCATACTTTGCATGGGATGCGCCACCTAGAGACCAGCTTTAGCTTTACGCCGGCGTATCTCTAACGTAAACGGCGTAACTAATTTGCGACGGGTTCACGTACGTTCGTGAATCGACGTATCTAGTCATTTGCATATTCTACGCCGAAATCAATGGAAGCGCCACCTATCGGCAAGCGTAAATATGCACCCTAAGATACGACGGCGTGGAGACTTGCGCCGCTCGTATCTTAGCCTAATTTAAGCGTATCTGGTTTCCAGAATACGCTTAAATTTACGACGGCGCAGATTTGGACTTACGACGGCGTATCTACTTATGTCGGCGTATCTACGCCGACATAAGTCTCTGAGAATCTGGCCCTTAGTGTCTAAAGTAAAGAGTCCACAAATTCCTGTGGATCACTACTATGGGAAAACACACTTACCTAATGGTTAAAAAGCATAACTAAAAAGGCAAAACTTTCATTTTAGACAGATTTAAAAGGGATTACACCCATTAAGAATTTATTACCGTCTGTCCCCCCCCCCCCCCCCCCCCCCCCCCCATTATTAACATTCACCCTATTTGTCCTGTTTACCATTAATATTGAAAATTTAAGTAATGAGAGTAAAGTTGTCCCCAGAAAATATAGGGGAAATCTTCCAACCTGTCGGGCCCCAAAGGAAATCCCTTAATTTGCAGGGATTTCCTGTTTGGGCTATTGGACAGGAAGTGAAAGACCCAATGGGACACAGAAGGTCAAAAAACTAACAGGGGTTAAATCCCTCCCATATAAAAAAAAAAGAAGATAAGATTTGCCCATAGTTCTACTTAATTTGTAAGCATCGCAGCACTTCCCCATGTTCAATTTCTACCAGGGACAGTATGTGTATGGAGTTTGCATGTGTTCCTCAGGTCTACATGCTTGGTTTACGCCAATAAACCTAAAACAATGATGAAATGTATTCCACTATGTGTGTATTGCTAAGCTGGGGACATTAGGCTGTAATTTTACATGGACACAGACACAAATTGTTAGAGCATTCTATGTGCTAAAAATTAAGTTGCTAAATAAAGAGTTGCTTAGGCTGCTTTCACATTGCAGCGTGGAGCCGCGGTGACGGTATAGCCACGCTATTTGTAGCGCGGCTATACCGTCGTGTTTACCGCGATATTCGGACGCTAGCGGTGAGGTTTTAAACCCCGCTGGCGGCCGAAAAAGGGTTAATACCACGGTATTACAGCGCTTTCCCATTGATTTCAATGGGAAGGCGCGGTATAGGAGCGGTGAACACACCGCTCCTATACCGCGGTAAAGATGCGGCTAGCAGGACTTTTGGAGCGCTCCTGCTAGCGCACCGCTTCAGTGTGAAAGCCTTCGGGCTTTCACATTGAACACTACAGGGCATGATAAAGGCCCCAATGTGAAAGGGGCCTTACTGTAGAGTGAAAATAAATCAGTAGCACATCTTCCAATGGCAACATCTTCTAGGCCACAGAAATACATAGAAAAGCCAATGTATGCTGAAAAAAAGCTATGTTCCGCTATGAGAGGCTGATAGTCTGGGCACCTCTCAGAGTTCACCTTTCAGATCATTAACTTTAAGGCTACATGTACACTCGGTCATCATTTTCCGTTGGCAAATCGCAAAATTGTTCCCCCGATTTCGCATTTTCCCACGGCCAGCGGTCAAAATGTTCCTATCCTGAACAGGATTCTTCTGCGTTCAGGAGAGGGAGGTTGAACCTCACCTAACCGCAGCAGCTCCTAAACTCTGCTAAAAGCCTATGTGTACATTGACATTTGGTCTCATTGGTTATGAGCATTGGGATAGCAGTGACACTGACCTGAAGATCTTTTCTTTCCTGCTGCTTGCACCACTCTGGAGACCGCTACCTGGGATAAGAGCTGGACAGCAGTTGGTATCACTCCGCATGGGACAGGAGCCAGCACTACAGAGGAGGCATCGGCTTAGGGGGTCCTTGCTCCCTACTACAGCTCTAACCTTACAAATAGTCCCTCTGCATTGCACTCTGTTTGATGCTCTGGAATGGCAGGTTAGCAAACCCAGACCAAGATCTATCAGTCACCTGTCTGCAATCTACTGATAGATCGCGATCTACAGGTTGCTGACCAGCAGCTTAAAATGATATTAAAAGGCAATTGTTTTTGGGGGGGGGTTTAAAATAAAAACATGTTATACTTAGCTGCTCTGGGCAGTGGTTTTGCACAGAGCAGCCCTGAGCCTATTCTTCTTGGGTCCCCTGCTGGCACTCCTGGCCCCTCCCTTTTGCCGAGTGCCCCCAGAGCAAGCAGTGTACAATGGAGGCACCAAAGCAGGCTTGGTCCCGAGACGCTGCTTTGTGGATCCATTCACACACAGAGCAGCATCTCGGCCTCACCCTCTTCTCCACATTGGCTTACTGGCTGTGATTAATCAATGGCTCCTGATGCTGTCCCAGCCAATGTGGAGGGAGTCCCAGCCGAGGCTCTTGTGCACATCGCTGGATCGTGATGGAGCTCAAGTTAGTATTAGTGGGGCTGAGGGGATTGCCATACAGAGAAGTTTTTTACCTTTATGCATAGAATGCATGAAGGTAAACAAAACCCTGAGCCTTTAGAACCACTTTAAGTCTGTGGTTGTAAACAATGAACATCAAAGTCAGTATTTACACAGAAGCTTCACAAAGATGCTCTGTGCGGAGTAAAAGAAAAAATTATAGAGAATAGTAGACACCACAGAGTGCTGGACTGTACCTTTCCTGTTAAATTACTCTTTCAGACAGCACTGTTGATTTATGAAAATGGGCGCAAGAGAAAATTGGAGGCTTTGCCTAATGCCTATGACTCAGAACACCATCAACCACCTGTACCTAAAAAAGCACTTTTGTGAGAAAAACGTCAACATTTATTGAACAGAGAAGTACTGATTTAGGCCTCCTTCACACAGCCAGGTAGCTGTGACTGCTGGAATCCTGCATCAAAATTTGGCAGATCTTGCTGCTGGAATGACTGGGTTCTGCGATAAGAAGTGACCGCTGAACCCATTTAAATTATTGATGAGCTGACAGTAGCCACTGCTGTTCGCATAGTAAGGAAAAAACAAACAGAAGGCGCCCATAGGATAAAATACACTTACTATAATTAGAATAAAGCAAGGCTCGTCATGGAAGATAGGAAGTCCAGCGGCAGGTAGTCCCAAAGGTAATCCAAAATACAGCTAGATGGAATGAATCCCAACCGACCAAGCAGATGGGGCCACAGGAGGAAGCACCATGAATGACGCCGTGCTGCTGGGACCAGCGTGAAACGAGGGGCCAGGATGTGATGTCAAAGGGGACCAGGGTCAGCATGGAACACAGGTACCCGCATGTGGCGTCAAAAGGGTGTACTTGCTTTATTTTAATTCTAGTAAGTGCATTTTATCTTTTGGGCAATTTAAGTCTTGGGTTTACTGCACTTGGAGGCATCTTTTGTTTGTTTTTTCCTTACTAGAAAATTGCTTCTCTCAGAGTGCTGCCCAAGTGTCGTCTGAGACACCCGTTTGCCTGCTTTGCATCTATCCCATACTGCGGACATCATCTCTGACCTTCCTTTCATTCAGAGCACCCTACATTCCTTTACACTACTGTTTGCATGTAGCCCCACACACAGCAGTGAGGTGCTGTTAGGGACAGATGTGTGAGCTTAGACCCAGCTCAGTCCAAGCTTGGACATCCGTCTCTAACCGCGGCTATCCACTCTGTGTGAGGCTACATGTAAACAGCAGCAGTCGCCTTCAGCCCGCCATTCGCTTAATTTGATGACTTGGTCATTCCTGCAGCAAGAACCAATTCTTGGTGCAGAACTCCGATGGCTGCAGTTACCTAACCATCTGAAAGAGGCCTAAAACTAAAGGATGAATATATGGTACACAGCCAAATCAGTAAACCCATATACCATTAGTTAGTGTTATATTGTGCTAAAAATGGGAGCTCCAGATGTCTATATTCTAAAATTGAAGGTCCTCTCAACTTCTGCATAGTCCAATCCATCCCTATAGAAAAAGTACACTGACTGGAAAATGCTGCTTTAAAAAGGAACCACACAAACAAAAAAGATTTGGCAAGAAATGTAGAAAGGAATTGCATTGCATGTTGTTTAGGTTCAATGAAGGATCTGATGTGTAGAGGGACCCTAATAAGTACTCTAAAGTGTAATGTTACCACAATACTGCGCAAAAGCCTGTATTTTGCAAATGAGTCTTATGGTTACAAAAAGGTAAAAAATATTTTCTGCCAAATCGCGTTTACACATAAAGGTAAACATAAGAAAAGCCTATTGTATTGTTGAATTTAGAGCTTTACCTGCAGTCCTCCCTCCTCTTTTAAGAATCTGGTGGTGGGCATTTCACCTGTTGTGTGCCCCACCACAGCAGTATAGTTTTGCCAAGAGCAGGGAACTGGATCAACTATAATCTGCTTAACATACATATGTCCACAGGTTCAAAATGAATGTTAATGCAGGCAAAAGTAATTAGCACAAAAATAACAGAAAGTAAATTAGACATAAGCAGCTGTTGAAGCTTATCAGAATTCCAGAAGCGTGAGTTTACTAAATGAAAACCCAGACTACAGACATTCAGAGAAGTACATGCCCTGAGGTTTTACACCACTATACTAAAGTTATCATACTTACCCCCGAGACCCTCAGCACACCTTCCATACCAGAGAAAAGGAGGTAAAGGACTCCAGCCATGACAACCTTATGCAGTGTGGCACCAAGACGGGGTCTGTGAATAATAATTAAAGAATGGCATGTTAAGGTTTTATCTGAAGCAAAGTTGTTGTAGTGTTTAGCGAACTATTCATATTTATTTTCAAATACTAAAATCCTTCGTTTCTGTTTAAAAATTTTGTAAACAAGTAATTTTTCTCCTTCACTGATGTGCGCTGATGAGGCTGCAACTATAGGCTGCACTGATGAGGAGGGACCAATATGCAGCACTGATGAGAACGGATAGGTGGCACTGAAAGGCAGCGCTGACTTGCACCACTGATGGGCACAGAATGGCCTCACTGATGTGCACTGTTGGGGCTGATGATCAGTGCCCCGATTATCTGTATAGGACTCCCCTGTGAGGAAATGCCCCCGATTGGCTCGCCTCTCCACACACTCAGTTAGTGTGAGGTAAGGAGAGACGATAAAAGGCATCTCCGTGTTTACATGTGATCAGCTGTGATTGGACACAGCTGTTTACATGGGTTAAACGAGTTGTAAATGAAAAAAAAAAAAATCTTAATGCAATCTATGCATTAAGGTGAAAAAACATCTGGTGTTGCCGCCCCCGAGCCCCCGTTTTACTTACCTGACCCGTCGAAAGTCCCGCGCGGGTCCAGAGATCCTCTTCGCCGCTCAGCCTGGCCTCTGATTGGCTAGAGCGGATTGGATTGAGAGCAGCGCAGCCATTGGCTGGCGCTGTGCTGTCAATCACATCCAGTGACGCGGCAGGCCGAGTGATACAGTGAGCGGCTATAGCCCGCAATTTTACTGACCACCATGCGAGCTCTCGTATGACTGTGGTGAGTAATTGCTGGGAGGACAGAGACAGCCGCAAAGAGTGACCCCAGAAGACGTGATCGGGACCACTCTGTGCAAAAACGAACTGCACAGTGGAGGTAAGTATAAATGTTTGTTATTTTTAAAAGGAAAAATAATTTTTCCTTTAGTGACCCTTAACCACTTACCCCCCGAACATATTGCTGCCCAAAGACCAGAGTACTTTTTGCGATTCGGGACTGCGTCGCTTTAACAGACAATTGCGCGGTCGTGCGACGTGGCTCCAAACAAAATTGGCGTCCTTTTTTTTCCCACAAATAGAGCTTGTCTTTTGGTGGTATTTGATCACCTCTGCGTTTTTTATTTTTTTGCGCTTAAACAAAAATAGAACGACAATTTTGAAAAAAATGATATTTTTTACTTTTTGCTGTAATAATATCCCCCAAAAATATATAAAAAACATTTTTTTTCCTCAGTTTAGGCCGATACGTATTCTTCTACATATTTTTCGTAAAAAAAAAATCGCAATAAGCGTTTATTGATTGGTTTGCGCAAAAGTTATAGCGTTTACAAAATAGGGGGTATTTTTATGGCATTTTTATTAATATTTTTTTTTACTAGTAATGGCGGCGATCTGCGATTTTTTTTTCGGTATTGCGAACATTATGGCGGACACTACGGACATTTTTGAACACATTTTTGGGACCATTGGCATTTTTAATAGCGATCAGTGCTATAAAAATGCATTAGATTACTATAAAAAAATGCCACTGGCAGGGAAGGGGTTAACACTAGGGGCGGGGAAGGGGTTAGTATGCCTGGTGTGGTTCTTACTGTAGGGGGGGGGGGGGTGGCCTCACTAGGGGAAACACTGATCTTCTGTTCATACATTGTATGAACAGGAAAATCAGCATTTCCCCTGCTGACAGGAACGAGAGCTGTGTGTTTACACACACAGCTCCCGTTCCCCCGCTCTGTACCGAGCAATCGCGTGTGCCCGGCTGCGATCGCGCCCGCCGGGCACACGCACGGGAGTCGGGGGGCGAGCGGGGGGCGCGCGCGCCTCCGGCGGCGCGCGTGCGCCCCTAGTGGCGGCTAAAAGGCAGGACGTCATAATACGTGATCTCGCCTAGGAGAGCCACCTTGTGGACGTATTATGACGGTGCGGCGACGGCAAGTGGTTAAGAGCCACATCATCAGATCTTAACTGAGATTGAAGTCGCACCGTGTCCCAGGGACACAGCAAGCCTGCGATTGTTGCAATGCGCACCCCTGCGGGTGTGCAATCGTGGCGAGACTGGACAACATCATTTGACCGTCGGCCCAGAACAAGAGAGGATCCCGCCCGCATCTAGTTTGTCTATATACAGCGGGAAGCAGTTAAGAAATAATAGCATCGCAAACGCATGAGTTTTGTTGCGATTCCAGTACCTTAGGTGCACAGAGCTTTACAAAGACAAAAAAAAAAAAAACCACCGAAAATTTAGAAATGGAAACCCCAACTTTAATTTTACAGTCTGGCTATAGATGCCAGTTTCTTCCAAAACAAACAACAAAAAAACGTACAGCCTCCTCAATTCACACAAGCATGGTGGGTGGATGAATGAACCCCCCAGGACATTGTATTCCAACAGTGGCACTCTCCACTATCAGAAATACTTCTAAGAGGCTGCAGATGCTGATCAAGGTTTTACAACATTCTCAATAAAACTTGAGCGGGGGCAGCCACACATGGACGCAATTGGACCAGTACCTGCTGAAATTTCGATTCATCTATATCCAGCTTAACATCACCAAAAAGGACAGTGTGAAGTGAAAAGTCGCCAGAATACAATATCTTAGTGAGAGTAATTCCCCCAGTGAGTGGACTACTGGAGAAAATGGCACAGGAAATGTTTTCATGGTTTGGAAGAAGCAATAGAATTAAGATGAATATCCTACCAAAGATCCTGCACCTTCTCCAGGCAGTCCGTCCCCAATTTCAATACCAAGAATATTATTTAGACATATCCAAACATTATTCATGAAATTTATCTGGGCAGGAAAACAACCGAGGATTAAGAGGACATTGTATCTTTACCAAAACAGTATGGAGGGTTGGCTGTTCCTAATGTATATAAGTATTATCAAGCAGTGCATTTAGGACGAGTACTGGACTGGTGCGACATAGGGATATGAAAATCTGGCCAAACTTCGAACGAAGCGCAATGTAGGGATTATAAAGCGGAGTTCCACCTAAAAAATGGAACTTCCGCTTAACCCACTCCTCGCCCCCTTACATGCCACATTTGGCATGTAATTTTTGTGGGGGCTTCAGGAGAAGGGGACTTCCTGTCCCACTTCCTCCTTCCGCCGAGGGGCTGGAAAGGGCAGATTACCTTAATCTTCTTTTCACAGGCCCCTCCCTGTAGGCGAGCGCCTGTCCTATCGGGACGGCGCCTGCGCCGCTCACAGCATGCGCAGGTGGGTGCCCGGCTGTGAAGGCCGCAAAGCTGTCACTGCCGGGTGCCCAGGCACTAGGACTGAAGAGGGGGGGGCGAGGAGCGGAGCCCCCGCCAGACGCGTCGCTGGGGAGCCGTGGGAGGCAGGTCGTGTCTGTTTATTAAAAGCCAGCAGCTACACTTTTTGTACCTGCTGACTTTTATAAACTTAATAAAAGGTGGAAAACCCCTTTAAGACAGAGCCCCCCTGGGTGTGGGGGGGGGGGGGTTATATAAATATTACAAATAACACGATGATGCATCTAATAATAGGGGCCCACATTAGCGAGTATGTCAAAATCTTTCTCTGGGGATAAAATATGCGACATGTAATGCACCATTGATTGCCTATATTAGGTAATCCCCATTTATACCGGCTATACAAAAAGGACATTTACTTTATTAATGGAACGAGGACTGTTTCAGGCCTCGCATTTTTTGGTCTCAGGGTAATTGGCCAACAAATGCAGGAGCTGATGCAGTAGAATGGCCCTTTCCAACTTGATTTTTTGGCAAGCAGCACAAATAAGGACATTTCTTAAATACGGTAGGGGCGGCCAAGTAGGCTGGACCGAAGTCCAACACCATTTGAGAAACAATATATGGAAAAAAAAAACAATAACACATGCAGTATCTAGAATGTATGGGTTATTGACTAAACCATTGGAGAATTTTCAGTTGCGCTCTTTTCATAGATGGGAATTAGACCTGGGGAGGACTTTCCGGGAATCTCAAAAAATTTCAATGATAAATGCAATATTTAAGACAGCAACATGTACAAAAATGCATGAAACAAATTACTAAATTATCTGACAGTGGTACAGAACCCCGGAAAGACTCCATAGATTCTTCCCAAAGGTGACAGGGGAATGCTGGAGATGCCTACATATTTTCTGGTCCTGCTCCAGAATTAAGGGATTTTGGAAGGAGGTCCGAGAGACCATTCAAAGATTTAGTGAAGCAGAAATACCGGAGGATCCAGCATTTTTTCTTTTGCATTTCGGGGGACACATATAGGAATTCCATTCTGTGTCACTTCGTGAATGCTGCTAAAGCATGCATACCACTTAAATGGAAACAGAGACAACTTCCTACTGTGAGTATGTGGTATCAAAAAGTGGAGGAAGTGAACAGGATGGAAGACCTAGTATGGACAAGAAGGAAAAAGAGAGAAATCAATTTAAAAATGTGGTCACCATGGAAGGATTTCATTGCCTCGGGAGAGGGGGGGGGGATGAGGAGATGTTGGGGGGTGGGTCTGTTTTTTTTTTGGGGGGGGTTATAGGAAGGAGAGCGAAAGGGGACTACAAGTAGGAAGGAGCAGATGGAATAATCTGGGACAGAAGCTGAATAGAAAGAGCTATGGGGTTACGCCCCCCCCAGGCTTGATAATAGAATAAGATATGTGAGGTGGGGAGTAGAGGAAGAAGCATTACTTTTATTAGTCCTGTTATTATTATTATATATAGAAAAAACTATTTTGCTTCCCCCCTCACAACTATCTGGATGATTACTGTGACCCAGATTAGGAGTTGCACTAGCCCCCCAGGCCCTGAGGGGATATTACTCTAGGGGGAGGGAGCTGGTGTGAAGGGTGGAAACTAAATGTATCAATTTATTATTTGTAATTTGAATAAAGAACAGGATGATATATTTAGTTTGTACGAGGGTGATCTATCGACTATTTTTTGTATATGTTAATGAGATTTGGCTTCCTGTATAAATGAAAAAGTGGAAAATAAAGAAATTGAAAAAAAAAAAAAAAAAATGTAAGGACCTTGCTGATTAAAAATAAATATGTGTGTCACGACCGGTCCACTTTTATTGCAAACCCTGAATTACGAGCAGAAAAATAGCTATAAAAAGCTTTGATAATGAAAATAAAGCTATGATTATTGCTATTATTTATTTTTTATATGAAAACAGTCCAATTAAAAAAGTACTAAAATGAATGGAGCACCTATCAAACACTTACTTGACAATGCCGTAACCCAGGCTTACTATGATGACAAGTATCCGTGCCAAGGATCTCTTCACAGCTGACAGCAGTTCTCCCAAAATGACAGCTCCCTGCACTACCAGATACAGAAAAAGAAGCAATAATAATGTCAGACTTTGTGCTCTAATATGTTAGTTTATATAAAAGATACTAGCAAAAAGAAAACATTTTTTTAATTCAGTTCAGGTTTGTGGCATGAAAAGCCTTTGGGGATTTGTGTATGTACCCCATTATGGGCTTTTTTTTTTGCCATAATATTATTTTAATTTTATATTCCGCCCCTCCCCCACCCCACTCCCCCCAAGAATTGTTTCCATGGAATAATGTACTAAACCACCACCCTTCTTCAATATTTCACCACGGCAGCTCCAGAAATTCCTGCACAAATTTTGTGGCTCTCAAATTTGTCAGTTCTCCTCCATCAGTGGGAGTGTCACGTGGTGCCCCCATATCCCAAAGTACTGGGTTTCTGACACCAATTATGTACATTTAAACTCCTTGTGGTACCTGCTTTAAGTGAACCTATTATTTTGGCAATTCCAGGCATAGTGAAGGTTTATTTTAACATTGGTGGATATCTTTGTACAAGAAATATTTCAAACCTACTGAAATAAAATAAAAGTCTTAATGCATTGCATGGCAAAGTACCTGATTCTCCATGGTAGCGGATGTTCTGGGAACTCAGCATAGAATACAGCTTTCTCCAGCATCCCTAGCAGGATCACAGCTCCCACCCAGAACTGGATTCGCAGCAAGTCCCTCCAATAACAAACTGACCAGGTCAGCCACAGGACCCCAAATAAAACGTACACAATGCACATCACCATGAAAAACTGCAAGAGAAGAGAGTATATTAAAAGAGGTGACTGATGCATGTTTGACACTTGCATAAAATAATGCAAAACAACAACTTTAACACTGTCAATGTATCACACTTAATAAAGCACTAGTGTAAGGTATATTGCCTGAGTCGACGAGGGAATCTACCATCATTGTCTTGCCAAAAGAAGGAAAAGAGACACTTAATCCCGGTTTATATAGACCAATAGCGCCGTTATGTTACAGATGTAAAAATCCTGGCGAAAGCATTAGTCGTAAGTTGAAAAAAAAAAAAAAAAAAAACGTATTCACCCAGACCAGGTAGAGGCTTATACCACAAAAATTTTCTACATGTTTATACCATATAGGTTCACTAGTACAAATATAAGGAGAGTATACTTAAATTTACAGGTTCCGACAATTAATGAGGAATCAAGAACAATATTGCCTTTGGATGCAGCAAAGAGTTTTAACAGCCTTGAGTGGCATTATCTGTGGCAGACCTATGGCTGCCTTCCAGTTTGGACCAAGCTTTGTCAACTGGGTAAGGCTCTTTGTTCTAGCAATGGAGCCATTGCTTTAGCCATAGGTCATCTTCTAACATTCAGGGATTTCAGAGAACATCAGGGGGTGTAGAAGATAGCATATATGCCGATGATGTGTTGTTTTTGGGGGATACCCAAGTTTCTTTTACCACAGCTATGGATTTGATGACAGAATTCGGACAAACATCTGGCCTTAATATAAAGTGGGATAAATCAATTGCCGTTACCTGAAGATCCAGTGGAGTCAAATCTGCCAATAGGTATCCCATGGTTGGAAATAGCTAATGTAAACAAATATCTGGGGATGTATATGACCATAAACCCTAAAGATTATATACAGTGCCTTGCGAAAGTATTTGGCCCCCCTTGAACTTTGCGACCTTTTGCCACATTTCAGGCTTCAAACATAAAGATATAAAACTGTAATTTTTTTTGAAGAATCAACAACAAGTGGGACACAATCATGAAGTGGAACGAAATTTATTGGATATTTCAAACTTTTTTAACAAAATAAAAAAGTGAAAAATTGGGCGTGCAAAATTATTCAGCCCCCTTAAGTAATACTTTGTTAGTGCCAACTTTTGCTGCGATTACAGCTGTAAGTCGCTTGGGGTATGTCTCTATCAGTTTTTCACATCGAGAGACTGAAATTTTTGCCCATTCCTCCTTGCAAAACGGCTCGAGCTCAGTGAGGTTGGATGGAGAGCATTTGTGAACAGCAGTTTTCAGTTCTTTCCACAGATTCTCGATTGGATTCAGGTCTGGACTTTGACTTGGCCATTCTAACACCTGCATATGCTTATTTGTGAACCATTCCATTGTAGATTTTGCTTTATGTTTTGGATCATTGTCTTGCTGGAAGACAAATCTCTGTCCCAGTCTCGGGTCTTTTGCAGACTCCATCAGGTTTTCTTTCAGAATGGTCCTGTATTTGGCTCCATCCATCTTCCCATCAATTTTAACCATCTTCCCTGTCCCTGCTGAAGAAAAGAAGGCCCAAACCATGATGCTGCCACCACCATGTTTGACAGTGGGGATGGTGTGTTCAGGGTGATGAGCTGTGTTGCTTTTACGCCAAACATAACATTTTGCATTGTTGCCAAAAAGTTCGATTTTGGTTTCATCTGACCAGAGTACCTTCTTCCACATGTTTGGTGTGTCTCCCAGGTGGCTTGTGGAAAATTTCGTTCCACTTCACGATTGTGTCCCACTTGTTGATTCTTCAAAAAAAATTACAGTTTTATATCTTTAGGTTTGAAGCCTGAAATGTGGCAAAAGGTCGCAAAGTTCAAGGGGGCCGAATACGTTCGCAAGGCACTGTAGCTGATAATATTGCCCCATTATTAGATAACTTTAAAAGTAAGGGAAAGGTATGGCGACAGTCTTTATCGGTTGCAGGAAGGTGTAACGTAAAGGGGTTGTAAAGGTACAATTTCTTTTTCCTAAATAGCTTCCTTTACCTTAGTGCAGTCCTCCTTCACTTACCTTATCCTTCAATTTTGCTTTTAAATGTCCTTATTTCTTCTGAGAAATCCTCACTTCCTGTTCTTCTGTCTGTAACTCCACACAGTAATGCAAGGCTTTCTCCCTGGTGTGGAGTGTCGTGCTCGCCCCCTCCCTTGGACTACAGGAGAGTCAGGACGCCCACTAACACACAGCTCCTTTCTCTAGCTGCAACGTAGAGCGTGTCCTGACTCTCCAGTAGTCCAAGGGAGGGGGGAAGCACAACACTCCACACCAGGGGGAAAGCCTTGCATTACTGTGTGGAGTTACAGACAGAAGAACAGGAAGTGAGGATTTCTCAGAAGAAAAAAGGACATTTAAAAGCAAAATGGAAGGATGAGGTAAGTGAAGGAGGACTGCACTAAGGTAAAGGAAGCCATTTAGGAAAACAAAAATTCTACCTTTACCACCCCTTTAGTCAAAATGATTTGGATGCCTCCGCTGTTGTATGTGCTGCACAACTCCCCTGTCAGGATAAATAAACAATGGTTCCAGAAGAAAGATACCATATTTAGGGAGCTAATTTGGAAGAAAGGGCAATCAGGGGTGCGACTCTGCACATTGCAGCTGCCAAGAGATAGGAGGGGGATTGGCATTCCCGCACCCTTGGTGTTATTTTTTGGCGGCTCAACAGCAGCATTTAAAGTGATACTAAAAGTTTGATTAAAAAAAAACATGTCATACTTACCTCCACTGTGCAGTTCGTTTTGCACAGTGGCCCCAAACGCTGTCTTCTGGGGTCCCCGGCAGCTCTCGTGGCTCCTCCCCGCAACAGATGATTCAAGTTAGGCTTACCGGTAACTTGTTTTCCAGAAGTCTTTCAGGACAGCACCTTGAGATATCATGATCCTCCCACTCCATCAGGAAACACCTTCTTTCATCCTTTTAAAAGGAGGCCCCTCCTTGCACTCCTCAGTTGTTATAGAGAAAACCTCCGGCCCCGGCTGGAACACACAAGCATATATGTTAGTCACAGCATAGTACATCACAAACAATAGGGCGGGTCGTTGCTGTCCTGAAAGACTTCTGGAAAACAAGTTACCGGTAAGCCTAACTTGAATTTTCCCGAGGCGTCTTTCAGGACAGCACCTTGAGAGGACCACAGAGACTTACTACCTTAGGGCGGGACGACAGCTTGTAGGACCTTCCTGCCAAAAGCCTGATCACTAGCTGAGGCGAGGTCCAACCTATAGTGTCGCACGAACGTGTAGAAACTTGACCACGTCGCTGCCCTGCAGATTTGCTCCGGCGTGGCACCAGCTCTTTCTGCCCAGGAAGTTGCGAGAGCTCTGGTCGAATGGGCACGGATACCTTCTGGCGGAGTCAGGCCTGACTGTAAATAAGCCTCCCTGATAGCCAGCTTCAGCCATCTAGCTAGTGTTCCCCTAGATGCCTGCTGACCCCTTTTGTTACCCCCAAAAAGGACAAATAAAGAATCCGAGCGCCTAAACGGGTTTGTTATTTCTAAATAATACAAGACCCGTTTGACATCCAACATATGAAAAAATAATTATTTTTCACCCGAAGGGTTAGAACAAAAAGTGGGAAGTACAATGTCCTGTACACGATTACTGTTAGAAGCCACTTTGGGCAAAAACTTAGGGTCAGTTTTAAGCACTACCCTATCTGAAAATATACATAAATAAGGCTCCTTCACTGACAGGGCCTGCAACTCGCTGATCCTACGTGCTGAGGTAATAGCGATTAAAAATAAAGTTTAAAGGTAAGGTTCCTAACTGAAGCTTCCCCTAAGGGTTCAAAAGGCTTGCTTGCCAAAGATCTCAAGACCACTGAGAGTTCCCACTTCGGGAAACCCTTTAACCTTGGTGGTCTAGACCTCAAAAGAGATGTAAAAAATCTCACCACCAATGGTTCTATGGCTACAGATCTTTTAAAAAAAACTGAAAGTGCGGATACCTGTACCTTAAGGGTGCTAACAGCTAAGCCCTTATCAGCTCCCTCCTGTAAAAATTCCAGGATAGATTTTAGTTCCCTAGGGTCCTGACTCGAAGAACTACACCAAGAGGAAAAAACTTTCCAAACCTTGGTGTAAATGGCTCGGGTTACTTTCTTCCTGCTGTTGAGTAAGGTGCAAACCAAGCGGTCGGAGAACCCCTTTCCACTCAGGATTTCCCTTTCAGAAGCCACGCGGTCAAGGACAGCCGTGCCACATCTGGGTGAGAAATTGGACCCTGAACTAGGAGGTCCTGCCTGAGGGGCAGGTGCCAGTAAGGCCTGGTTGACCAAGGCTAGAAGCGTTGCAAACCATGCCCTCTTGGGCCAGAATGGGGCGATGAGAATGACCGGCACACTTTCTCTCTGAACTTTCCTCAGAACTAGGGGAATTAGCTGAAACGGGGGGAAGGCAAAGCAGAGGCGGAAATCCCAGGGATGCGACAGAGCGTCTACCCCTAGGGACCCATCCCCCCCGACTCAGAGAAAAGTATCTTCCTACCTGGGAGTTCTCCCTCGAGGCAAATAAGTCTACCTCTGGGAGACCCCACCTGCTGGTGATCTCTGAGAAGACCTCCGCATTCAGGGACCACTCTGACTCCCGAATCTGGTGTCTGCTTAAGAAATCCGCCACCGTATTGAGGGACCCCTTTAGGTGTAGGGCTATCAAGGAGAGCAAATTGCTCTCTACCCAGGAGAGAATCTCTGTGGCAAGGGACAGAAGCGAAGGGCTTCTTGTACCCCCCTGCCTGTTCAAGTATGCTACTGTTGTAGCGTTGTCCGATAGGACCTGAACATGATGGCCTCTGAGAAATGGAGCAAACTCCACTAGTGCCAGGGCCACCGTCTTTAGTTCCCTCCAATTTGAGGAACGCAGGGCTTCCTCCCTTGACCACCTCCCCTGTGAAAATTTCTCTTCTAGGTGCGCTCCCCATCCCCAGGCGCTGGCATCCGTGGTGAGCCTTAGTCCCACGGGGAAGGACCACTCCAGACCCTCTGCAAGCACTCGCTGGTTTTTCCACCAGTAAAGGGATCTTACTACCCGGGCCGGTATTTTTACCCGGGTGTCCAGAGAACTGGTTTTCCGATCCCATGTCTTTAAAAGAAAAGCCTGCAGGGGCCTGAAATGTAACCTCGCCCATTGGACCGCCGGCATGGTGGAGGTCAAAATTCCTAGGGATGCCATTACCTGTCTGACCGTCAAAGACTGATGGGACTGAAGCAACCGAACAGTGTCCAAGACCTTGGATGCTTTTTCTGGGGGGAGAAAAATTCTCTGGTTCCGCGAATCCACCTGGTATCCCAGAAAATGAATCTTCTGAGAAGGAACCAGGGCGGATTTTTGAAGGTTTAAAATCCATCCTAGGGATTCCAAATGGGTTTGCGCCAGAGAAAGATCCCTCAACAACTTTTCCTCTGAGGGAGCAAAGAAGAGGAGGTCGTCCAAGTAAGGGATGACTGCTATTCCTTGTAGCCGCAGCGGGGCTAAGGCTTCGGCCAGCACCTTCGTAAAAATCCGAGGTGATGATGACAGCCCGAAGGGGAGGGCCCTGTACTGGAAGTGCTGAACTTGACCCCCCATCTCTACCGCCAGTCTGAGAAACGTCTGGGACTGAGGGGAGATAGGTAAGTGAAGGTACGCATCCCTCAGGTCTATCGACGCCATGTAGCAATCTGGCGTCAGTAGATTCCGGATTGAGAATATAGAATCCATTTTGAATCTCCTGTACAGGACACATCTGTTTAAGGGCTTTAAGTTTAATATCAGCCTGAACTTCCCCGTAGGTTTCCTTACTAGGAATACATGGGAATAGAACCCTCTGCCCTGTTCTACTAGGGGAACCCTGACCAACACCCCCTGCTGTTGAAGTTCCAACGAGGACTTTAGCGCTACGTACTTCACTGGATCCCTTGGGGCCTGGGTGACCAGAAATCTCTTTGGCGGGGTTTCTGAGAATTCTATAGCGTATCCCTGAGCTAGAGTGGTCAGTATGTACTGGTTGTTTGATACAGCTGACCACTGCGGAAGGAACCCCTGTAACCTCCCGCCTACCCTCAGGGTCGAGTCATTGCGGCTTATTGGCCGGCGCAGGAGGATGGAAAAGGACTCCCTTTCCTTTGCCCTTCTGCGCTGCCCAGTTCCTTTTTCCTTGCGGTCTTTTCCCCTTATCCTGCTGCTTAAAGGCCCGAAAAAAACGCTTGGGAGGGGGGTTCTTATTTTTGACCGGGAAGGCCTTCTTCTTGTCGGCCGTCCTGTCCAGGATACTATCCAGTTCAGGGCCGAAGAGAAGATCCCCAGAAAACGGGATTCCACACAGCTTGCTTTTGGAGGCTGTGTCACCAGGCCAGGTCTTGAGCCATAAAGCCCTTCTGGCTGAGTTGGCTAAAGCAGCGGATCTAGCGGACATTTTGATCGCCTCGGCCGAGGCATCTGCCATATAGGCTACGGCTGCAGAAATGGTAGAAAAAGAGTCCAAAATGTCCTGTTTTGGGGAGTCTGCCTCAATATGAGCTTTGAGCTTGTCTAACCAGAACTCTAAGTTGCGTGCCACACAGGTGGTAGCCATGGCAGGCTTGAGGTTAACCATAATAGACTGCCAGGCTTTTTTAAGGAGAAGATCCATTCGCTTATCCATCGGGTCCTTCAGGATCCCCATATCCTCAAAGGATAAATCTGTGGACCTAGACACCTGGGAAAAAGCTGCGTCGAGTTTAGGAATTTTGTTCCACACGACTGATGGATCTTCTCCAAAGGGAAACCTCCTTTTGTGGGATTTTGAAAAAAATGGTTTCTTTTCTGGGTCCTGCCATTCCCGCAAGATTGTTTCGGAGATGACCGGGTGAACTGGAAATGTACGCCCCTTATCGGGGCATACATGCGATCGTGCAGGCTTAAGTCCCTCTTTTCCTCACTGAGACCTAAAGTGGCATAAATAGCCCTGAGGAGGCCATCCACATCCTCCAGGGACAACTTAAATTTTGAGGGAGGCTCTATTTCTTCCTCATTTTCTGAGTCCTCACTAGAGGGGGCCTGAGGCTGACTATCCCTGGACCCCTCGTTATCAGAGGGCCTAGGAGCCCACCCTGTCTCCTGAGAAGACTGTGATGTGGAGGGCTGAGAAATGGTGACAGGAGCTAGCGACTCTCTCATAGTCTGAAAGGTGGCCAAAAGCTCATCTTTGACAGAAGCCATCAATTCCTCTCTGACTGAGGCTGACTCCTTCTGTACTAAGGCTGCTATACATGCCTTACACCAAGGCTTCTTCCAACTTTCCCCCATTTTCTCCTTACAAGAAGGGCATCTCTTTTTTTCAGGTTTGACCTAAAAAAAGGAACAGGGAGAGAAGAAAAAAATATAGGGGGATCCAGCATGAGACCCGGTCTCAATAAATAAACATGACCCCCCCTCACCTAGGTGCACTTAGGAAACAAAAGGTGTCCACCCGTGCCCTGACAGGCCCCCATGCCACTGGAGGGAAAAAGTGAAGAGACCGAGAGAGAAATCCCAAAAAGGAGAGAACCCTCACCCCTGGGGAAAACACAGACTCACGTTGCTGCTTCCCGCCGAGGTCCTGCTGGTGCCCGTGCCTGTCTCCACCGCTGATGCATCTGCAGTCTCCATCGCAGGAATCAGCGTTTCTCTGTGGCATCCACGGCGCTTCCCGGACTCCAATAGCGCCGCCCTACCCCTCCTCCTGGCGCGCCGGAAATGACGCGCCTCTTCGGCGACCAGGCTACGCCAAAATTGCGACGCCCCGCAAACACAAGGCACCTTACGATCGCCGAAGGCTGGCTCCACTGAGCACCGGGAGAGAGAGGAGCCCGACTACCATCACCGCCGCGCGGGTGGTACGGGAGAGCGGACAGTCCCTGAAAAAAAGGTAAGAGGAAAGAGTCCGTTTCTCAGGCAGCACCTGAGACATCAGACCCTTCCCAAGAAGATGCTCCCTCCGGAGGAGGAAACACAAAAACTGAGGAGTGCAAGGAGGGGCCTCCTTTTAAAAGGATGAAAGAAGGTGTTTCCTGATGGAGTGGGAGGATCATGATATCTCAAGGTGCTGTCCTGAAAGACGCCTCGGGAAAACCCCCCTAGGAGAAGCGCTCTCCCGGGGGGGGGGGGGGGGGTTACCTTGCAGGCACGCTCCTGTGTCCAGCATTTGGCGTCTATAGCCGCCGAATGCAGGACTCGGCCCCACCTCAGCATCATTGGATTTGATAGACAGCAGTGGGAGCAAATGGCTGCGCTGCTATCATTCTATCCAATCAAGAGCCGAGAACCCCAGGTAGAGAGACGGCGGGTCCTCGCAGTGGGACATTCCAGGGCTCAGGTAAGTAAAACGGGGGGGGGGGGGGGGGGGGGGGGGGGCTGTGACTGACAGAAGTTTATTGAAAAAAACAGGAGAGTTTACAACCCCTTTAAGAGGTTGTAATGTGGCGTCTGAAGAGAATGTGGACAGGGGAATTATGCTATTGGGCACAGATCATAATACACTGGCAGAGGCGTTGGAGGCCAAATCTTTCTTATTCGGATCTCCCACGTTTTTGTTAATACAGAAATTATGGAAACGTGTCAAGGCGATATTAAAGTATCAGGGATTTACAGCACTCTCACCACTGTGGAATAAAACAACTACAGGAAATACTCAACACAGAAAGAAGCAGGGACTGGGAAAGATGTGTTATTGTTTATCTCGCTCAGCTATATAGTGTGGATGTCCTTAAAGTGGAGGTTCACCCTATAAAAAATTTCTAACACTACATCCAGCCCAGTCCTGCATATAAAATGACACTGACCTTTTTTTTTTTTTTTTGCCGTAGATAGCGTTTAGCCGTGGAATTCACCGCGGCTTCCGGGTAGGGAATCCCGCGGGAGTGGGCGTTCCTATTGACATGCCAATTGATTGACATGCTTAACGACGGCGCACACAGCGCGTCACGACTTTCCGAAAGAAGCTCGGGTCGGCTCTATTCGGCGCCGGTGCGCCGAATAGAGCCAAGCCGACCCGAGCTTCCTTCGGGAAGTCGTGACGCGCTGTGTGCGCCGTCGTTTAGCATGTCAATCAATTGGCATGTCAATAGGAACGCCCACTCCCGCGGGATTCCCTACCCAGAAGCAGCGGTGAATTCCTCGGCAAAAAAAAAAAAAAAGGGTCAGTGTCATTTTATATGCAGGACTGGGCTGGATGTAGTGTTAGAAATTTTTTATAGGGTGAACCTCCACTTTAAGTCATTCAAGGAACTTGAGGAATATGATTTACAAAATAAAAACCTTTACATTTCTGCAAATTTTTAATACATCTAAAGGCTTGATTTCATTTAAGATAGTATATGTGACAGGGTTGTAGAGAATAATGAGGAGCTTCCCTGTAGGAGGGGATGGATGGAAGATTTAGGGGATATGACAGAAGAACAGTGGAAATGTATTTTGGTCCATTAAGTACCCTATCTACATCAGAGATGGTGTCACACCTATTACTGCTACATAGGGCATATAGGACACCTCAAATTATTCCTATATGGGTGGAAGTTGGAAGCTAAATGTCCACAATGTAGGGATCCGGTGGAAGACATATGATGTGGAGGTGCTCAAAATGAAACAGATATTTGAGAGAAGTTATTGGCAAAATAAATGCAGTATTTGGAGTAACTCTTGAACTGGAACCAAAGGCATGTATATTAGGCTATATGGAAGAAGATAATAACATATGGGGAAGACGAATGGCAATAACTAGATGTCTCTTCTTAGCACGGAAATGAATAGCAAGGAAGTGGTTGGCAGCAAATCCACCAACTTATGCTAAAAGGGAAAATCAGGTTAAAAATACAAATGAGGATGAAAAAATGTGTGTGTAAAAAAAAAAAAGGGGGGGGGGGGGAGAATGCCAAAAGGTATAAAAAGAAAAAATATGGGAATGTTGGGATTGAAGGGTAACGTGCAATTGCAAAATATGGTGAAAAGTGAAATTAATGTTGAATAGTTTTTCTTTCTCTTTTTTTTTTAGAAAAGATAGTAGGATATTTAAATAGGATAATACTATAAGAAAAATAGATTGTAGAGTTTTTTTTGTATATGTTGAATGTTGAAAATAGATTGTAGAGTTTTTTTTTTGTATATGTTGAATGTTGGGATGTTGAATTAAATGTGAATGTGAATGATGGAAAAAAAAATTAAATAAAGATTACATGAATAAAAAATAAAAAAATAAAAATTTTGGACAATGTTTGATGTGTTTTCCAGGAAAAAAAATACATCCCTGTGTAAAGCTGTAGAGTTTGTACACATCATTTCCAGGAGACATTGCTATTGTAGGAAAAAATCTGTATTATATAAATTTGTTTTCTGTGCAATTTGTAGGAAAACAGCACACCCAAAGTGACTGTATTCTTGATCAATGAATGTGTGAATTATAGATATTGACTTTCAAATATGTAAATACTGCATAGATATGCCAAATGTCAAGAAAAACTTACAATCATGCGGGGATAATCCGCAAGTGATAGGTATTCATAGGGGCCTTTCACTTCAACTTTCACTACGAAAAAAAAAAAAAAAGAGAAGAACAAATGAGTTGTAAAATTAGATCTTTCCCTAAAGTATTCACAAATGCATGCATCATTATCACCTAAAAAAAAAAAAAAGATTTGAAATTACATAAAAATTCCTTGCCCCACACTATTATATATATATAAAAAAAAATAAAAAATACAGTTTTTCTCCTGTACACACAATTCAAACAATTGTGCTGTAAGACATACTGTATATTAGAGTTATGGCATTCTGAGCGTAAGCTGTAATTGGTGGCGTTGAAATGATACCTTTTCAAATGCATTTCGGGCCTATCAAATTTTAATGTCATCCAAGCAGCTCGTATAATCTATATTACAAAGCACTATAATGAATATTAACCACTTGCCTATCGAGGATGTCTTATGACTTTGTGCGGCGAAATCTGAATGATGCCTGCAGCTACAGGCATCATTAATATCACCGTCTTCTGCCGGCTATTCTCTGCACGATAAGAACGATCATAGCGGCAGTTCCGCCGCTTGATCGTTCTTATAGGCAGCGGGAGGGGACGTCCCCCGTCCCCCCCCCCTCCGCCATCCGGTGCTTCTCCGGGCTCTCCCGTGCCATCGGGGGGCCCAGAGAACGAATCGGCCGGCGCCCCCCACCAGTCATCTCTATGACCGTCGGAGGCCCGGGCTCTGTAACGTCACGCCCTGGTACCTGGAAGTAAACAAAGCCGCAATGGCGGATGTCGGCATGAGATCTGTGAATTTTTTTTTCCAACGATCTCATGCTTTCCAGCCTGGAGGAGAGATGTGGGGTCTTATTGACCCCACATCTCTCCATAAAGAGGACCTGTCACAGTGATTCCTATTACAAGGGATGTTTACATTCCTTGTAAAAGGAATAAAAGTGATAAAAAAAAAAATATATATTAAAACGCCCCTGTCCCGGTAGCTTGCGCTCGGAAGCGTGTAAGTCCCGCCCACATATGTAAACACCGTTCAAACCCCACATGTGAGGTATCACCACATGCGTTAGAGCGCGAGCAACAATTCTAGAAATAGACCTCCCCTGTAACTCGAAAATAGTAACCTGTAAAAAAAATTAAATCATCACCTATGGAGATTTTTAAGTACTCAAGTTTGGCGCCATTCCATGAGTGTGCGCAATTTTAAAGCGCGACATGTTAGGTATCTATTTACTCGGCGTAACATCATCTTTCACATCATACAAAAAAATTGGGCTAACTTAACTGTTTTGTTATTTTTTCATTCCTGAAACCGTTTTTTTCTCCCAAAAAAGGCATTTGAAAAATTATTGCGCAAAAACTGTGCGAGAAAAAAAGTTGTATATATATATATATATATATATGTATATATATATATATA